>NW_027527456.1:99741-103603 GCF_008692635.1 Crocuta crocuta | reverse complement strand
GTGCATGAGGCTTTTCCAGTAGCACCCTTCCGGTCACTTACCACCCAGGGCTTGTCACAGAAGTTGTAGACAGAATGCAAAGAGTTAACACTGGGGACTCCAGCGTACTGCAGCCCGATGACCAAACTGCGGTAGTCTCCATTCCGAGCCATGCTGAAGGCGTGCTGACGGATCAGCACAAAGTCCGTTCAGAGACCNTGCATGAGGCTTTTCCAGTAGCACCCTTCCGGTCACTTACCACCCAGGGCTTGTCACAGAAGTTGTAGACAGAATGCAAAGAGTTAACACTGGGGACTCCAGCGTACTGCAGCCCGATGACCAAACTGCGGTAGTCTCCATTCCGAGCCATGCTGAAGGCGTGCTGACGGATCAGCACAAAGTCCGGTTTCAGAGACCTGGGGTGGCAAGGGTAGAAGTGTCAAGGGTACCCCCCAAAAGCTCCCCATCACCCTCAGAACAAAAACCAAGTTTCTAAATCCCCACAGCTCCTCGTAATGGCAAAGAAAGTGCTTGCTCACCGCAGCACACGTGCCCTTTCCCCGCCTGGTGACCCCCTTAAGCCTTTCCTGCCTGCTCCTCTCCTTGCCGAGGTCAGCTAGCAGCCTACAGGCTCAGCTCTGACAGCATCCTGGTCACAGTCTCTCAGATCATTAGCTGTCCTCAAAGGATGCTGCCCAGAATAAATTCCAGCCTCAGGGCCTCCACACTGGCTGTTCCCTCTGCCTGAATCATTTTCCCTGCTAGATACCCCCACATAGCTCTCCTTCACTTCCTTTGGGTCTTTCCTCAAATGTCTCTTACAACATTGGGCTGCCTTATCCCAAACTGCAGACCCCTCCGTCATCTATCCCTATATCCCTTTGCTGCTATATATTTTTCTTAGCACCTTTACATTTTCTTTTGTTTTAATGTTTGTTTATTTTTAAGAGACAGAAAGGGTGCATGCGCAAGCAGGGAAGGGGCGGAGGGAGGGGGACAGAGGATCAAAAGCTGTCAGCACAGAGCCCGATGTGGGTTTGAGGCCCACATTGGGCTCTCTGGTATTGGTACAGAGCCCACTTCGGATCCCCTCTCTCCCAACTCGCGTGCTCTCTCCCCCCTCTCAAAAATAAATAAATTTTAAGAAAGAAGGAGAAATATTTGCTGCTTTAATAACTAAAACGTTTGGCTTGTGGTCTGCTAGGATCCTTGGCTCTGCAGAAGACAAATTATCTTCCCACAATATGTTCCTAATTTTTTTTAATTGACATATAACATTGTATAAGTTTAAGGCATAAAACATGTTTCTCTCTCTCTCACTCTCTCTCTCTCTCTCTCTCACACACACACACACACACATTAATGCTTTTTTTAATGTTTTTTTAAATTTATTTCTGAGNAGGGGCTGTACCAGTTGACATTCCCACCAACAGTGTAGGAGGGTCCAGGCGCCCCATTAATGCTTATTTTTGAGAGAGACAGAGACCGAGCACAAGCAGGGAAGGGCAGAAAGAGAGAGACAGAGACACAGAATCAGACGCAGTCTCCATGCTCCAAGCTGTCAGCACAGGGCCTGATGTGGGGCTCGAACCCACCAGCTGTGAGATCATGACCTGAGCTGCAGTTGGACGCTCAACTGACTGAGCCACCCAGGCGCCCCGACACACTTATATATTGTAATATGATTGCCATTGTAGCGTCATTTAGCACTTCTATCATGTCACACAATTATCATTTCCTTTTTGTTGTAGGAATAATTAAGATCTAGTTTCTTAGTAAGTTTGATAATTATGATACTATATTGTTATCTATGTTCACTGTACCATGCATTATATCTCCAGGGCTTAATTATGTGCCAGTTGCAAGTTTATGCCCTTAAACATCTCTCCTATTCTACCACCACTCAGCCTCTGGCAACTGTTTTACTCTCTGTTTTTATGAGTTTGGCTTTTTCATATTCCATAGGCAACAGATAATCACACAGTATTTGTCTTTCTCTGCCTGATTCCTCTCACTTGCCTCAAGGTCCATTCGTGTTGTCGCAAATGGCAAGATTTCCTTCTTTCTCATGGCTGAGTAATATTTCATAGTATATTCAGACTACGTCTTCTTTATCCATTCAATCACCAATGGGCACTTAAGTTGTTTCCATATCTTGGCTATTGTAATATAGCTAAATTCTTGCTCACAGAAAACTGGATAGGGAGGTGGAGGATTCTCCCTCGGCTCTAAGGGAGTACTTATGCCTCTCCCATAACACAAAATTAGCCTTTTTCTACTTACCGCACGACCTTCACCCCATTCCGAAGAACTTCCATGTCCACGGAGAATCCACCATTGGCATGAGCCACGAGGTTGAGATCAGAGAATTCAGCCTAGGAAAGAGAAAAAAAATTGGGGATTCGGCCACATCCCACAAAATTGAACATCCAGTTTTCAATCTGGACAGCTGACTCCCAGCTCCATCTGCCCCGACTAACCTGTTCTACTTTAATGTCAATTTCTCCATGGATCTTTTTCCCTTTGAAGTATTTTGCCCTGGAGAGAAAAAGCAGAGCACATCCATCAATCTCAGGAAGACAAAACCCAGGCCAGTCCTTTGACCCTTTGGCCCCTCCAGAGCTACTAGAGAAACCATAACGTGCTTCACGATTGTTGAAACACTTTGAAAAGCTCAACAGTGCTTTATGAACGATAAAGTCTGTTGTAGTCCTCATGGAGGCATGTCAATGTCAAGGGATGAAGCGAACTGTAAAAATAAGTCCTTAAACCGCGGGGGGCAGGCAGGCATTCCGCAGAGTAGGGTCTGCTCATCACTTCGCTACCATAAATGTTTTTGAGAAAAGTGCTGCAAAATGAGGAGTGCTTTGTAAGCCGTAACATACTTGGAAACTGCATGGAGGTTCATAAATGGCAAAAAACCTTAGAGAATCCATATATGTGAAGTGTGCCGGGCTATGTCTCAGTGCCTGTGTCTGCTTGCGTGACCTGAAGCATCTCTCTGCTCCCTGGCCGTTTCCCGCGGAGGGGCACGTTTGCCACGTGTGGCTGTGTGCTATGAGGGACGCAATGGTGGGTGGGCAGCTATATAAAAAAGGAGGAGCAGATTGAGGGTGCAGGCTGGTGGTGGTTCTAAGAAGCCAGAGCCAGCAACGATGGGGGTGGGGAGGGATGCAGCTGAGGACAAGGGGAAGCCATATGAGGGAAGAGGGGTAGGAGCAGCAGATGTATCATGGACCGCCATGTCACTATCCTCGGGCCCACCCCCAGGTGCGCTTGATTTCCAGTGGCTTCCTCCCCCAGGCTCAGGATTCCTACCAGACAGGCTTCTCGACCCACGGAAGCTCATCTCCAGTCATACAAGGGGGATGAGGAAGGGAGCCACTCCCAGGGTTACCGCTATGCACACATTCAGGGTCTCTGACACACACGCACAGCACAAGCAGGCCCTAGTGACATCACCAACATACCCCCAAAGACCCCAAGCACAGCCGTTTTCTCCTCACCCCCTCTCTCTCTCCCAACCCCTCTCTCCCTCTGTGTCTCTCTCTCACTCACACACACACACACACACACACACACACACGCATGCACACACATACACTCCATTACTGACACTGTCCCCTCACAAGCGTTGGAAGGGAATTTCTCTGAGACCTGCACATTTTTCATTTATAAAATAATGATGAGTGTAGGCTATATCACTACCTTTCAAACTTTTTTGACCATAAGCATAGTGAATACTGTGGCGCTCTGCTCAAATCTCCTCTTCAGGGCCAATGCACCCTGAATGTCAGCTGTTGACAGCTTATGGCTATGTCCTGCCGAGAACTGTCTTCTGTCATAGGGAACTGCCTTGGCCACAGTTACACCTACTTCAGAG
>NW_027527456.1:97657-99686 GCF_008692635.1 Crocuta crocuta | reverse complement strand
GAGAGAGAGATACAGACTCTGAAATAGGCTCCAGGCTCCGAGCTGGCAGTCAGCACAGAGCCCGACGCGGGGCTCGAACCCACGAACCGCGAGATCATGACCTAAGCGAAAGTCGGACGCTTAACCGACTAAGCCACCCAGGTGCCCCAGCCCATGTCTTACATCTGGTTGATGAGTACAAAGGCTGGCCTCTTTGCCTCCATAGAGGCTGACTCTGAAGGACCATCCCAGCCCCAGAGGTCCCTCTAGGGTCAGCTAAGGCCTCTGGCGCAGCTGTACTGGGGACCAGCTTCTTCTTCTGCCCAACCGTATCCCCTCCCAGGTATTGCTCCCAAAGGCACTCCCCAGTAAGCCTCCTGCATACTAATACCTGCCTCAAACTCTCTTTCCAGAGAACCCAACTTAAGACTGTGAGCCAGAGATGTCAAACTACAAAAAAAAGACTCTACTGCCCTTCTGGAATTGGGTCACCCAGCGGCCAGCAGGCAATGAGGAACCATCATTTGTGGGGGGTGGGGCACAGATAGCCCATAACACACTGTAGCAACAGAAAGCGCTCTGCAGCAGGTCCGGGCTGTGTGCAAGCAGGATGCCGCTTGAACCATACGATCTGGCGGCTCCCATGATGCCAGGGGTGTCAGTAGTGCGAAGAGATGCAGCGTGGAGTTTATTCTCATGAGTGTGAGACTTACAGTGTGGGTCCCTGGGCTTTGGGGGTAGAGGTAACTTTTACTGACGGTGAACTGTAATGAGATACTGGTGGAAGGGGCTGTGCCAGTTGGTGAAATATCCCTGGTACATGAGGTGTGAGGGAAATGGTAACCAGGCTTGGGTGACTATTTGCTAAACACCATTGATTAGCTGAAGAAAGATCTGACACGTTCAGGTTGAATATTCACTAATTCAAAGCGCAAAGTGAAAGCCAGGGGATCCTCTTGGCTCCATTTAAAGGAAGCCCAATCTTCTGCAACTGGAGGACAGACAGAGGGGAAGACCAGGCTTCAGACATAATCAAAAGTGTAGCCGAACCTCAAAGAAGGTTGAATTCTCAGGCCCAGGATATCTCCTGTGCCATGCTCAGGGCCCTAATGGGACACGAGTGAAGCTCTGAAACTTGAGGTGGGGATCTCTGGGAAGATGCATGTAACACCTTGAACTTATTGATTCACCTGAACTCACTGGGCCTGCAGAAGTAGCCCATTCCTCCTTGTTAGAATATAAACCTTCCATGGGGCGCCTGGGTGGCTCAGTTAGTTAAAGTTCTGACTTAGGCTCAGGTCATGATCTCACGGTTCGTGGGTTCGAGCCCCACGTCGGTCTCCGTGCTGACAGCTAGCTCAGACCCTGGAGCCTGCTTTGGAATCTGTATCTTCCTCTCTCTCTGACCCTCCCCTGCTCATGCTTTCTCTCTCTCTCTCTCTGAAATAAATAAAACATTAAAAAAAATAGAATATAAACCTTCCTTCAACTTGAAGATAATACAGAGACCTCAAATGAAGCAGGCTCCTTATAAAACAATGCTTGCCCCTTTCAAAATCTACCCCCCTCTCATCTTAGCAACCGGATCAATAAGCAGGGTCAAATCCTAGCACATCTGAATGGAGAAGTTCTAAGCCTGCAAAAGACGGAAAGAAACAACACTTAGAGGCTGAAAAATCTGGCCATTACGTATTGGCAGGAGCTGTAAAAGTATGCATGAATCTGGGTCCTAAGGACAATGGATCAAAGAAGTGGAGCATGAAGTTGGAGCACTCTCCCAGGAGGCCCTAAAACCCTGGCAAGGACCGTAGGAGGTGTTGCTGATACACCGCTGGATGACTTGTGGGAGCTTGGAAAAAACAATGGTCCACACCAAGTGACACAGAAATGCCAAATCTTCCATGGAGGATTGTGGAGGAAAGGATCAAAGGACTCAAAGAAGCAGATATGTTACAGAAGATATACTATATAAGTCTAGAAAACTCATCAGATGACTATGTTCTATGGGAGGGCCCAGAGGATCTACCCAACTTAAAAAATCATTAAGGAA
>NW_027527456.1:97061-97594 GCF_008692635.1 Crocuta crocuta | reverse complement strand
CTAGTGAGAGAGCAAGAGCCATGCTGAGAAGCACAGTAGTGGTAAGGTAATACATGAGGACCTGTCCCCAGTCCTGCTCACAGTGGGTCCACTGGGTCCACAGGTCCACCCAGTGGTCACTTCCTCAGTTCACAAATGCATAATTAAAATGGACAGACCTGGGGGTTCCTGGGTGGCTCAGTTGGTTAAGCATCGACTCTTTCGATACCGGCTCAGGTCATGATCTCACGGTTTGTGAAATCGAGCCCCGCATCGGGCTCTGCCCTGGCAGTGCAGAGACTGCTTGGAATTCTCTCTCTCTCCCTCTCTTTGCCTCCTCCCCTCCCAAAATAAATAAATAAACATTTTCAAAATAAAATAAAACTGACATATCTGTAGTTGTCAGAACCCCTTCATGGGTTCCTTAGCTTGTGGGGAAAGAGTTATTGTAGTGGGTATGTCCAAATGGATGCCGCTGAAACTACACACCCACCCCTCCCCTGATCAGATCAGTAAATCAAAGATAATATTATGTCTATCCTAAGGGTGATAGT
>NW_027527456.1:89018-96128 GCF_008692635.1 Crocuta crocuta | reverse complement strand
AAGGGTGATAGTGGAAACTCGTCTTACTTTGTTGTTTTTTAAAATTTTTTTTAATGTTTTCGTTTATTTGTGTGTGTGAGAGAGAGACAGCGTGAGCAGGGGAGGGGCAGAGAGAGAGGGAGACACAGAATCTGAAGCAGGCTCCAGGCTCTGAGCTAGCTGTCCGCGCAGAGCCCGATGCGGGGCTCAAACCCATGAACTGTGAGATCATGACCTGAGCTGAAGTCAGATGCTTAGCTGACTGAGCCACCCAGGTGCCCCGAAACTAGTCTTACTTTGAAAAAGCTAACGGATGTAGGGGTGTTAGTCCCATCGCGTCTCCACTCAATTAACCAGTTTGGATCCTGCTGCAAGCTCGACCAAGTATTATCCCTGATTGAAGCTGCTATACCGGACCTGCTGCCATTGGGAAAGCAGACCTCGGGTGCGGCAAGTGGCCATTGACTTAGTGAATGCACTTTCTATTCTGATCAGAAAAGAGGATCAGACACATTTCACATTCACATGGGACTGAGAACAATATTTGTTTATGGTCTTGCCAAAGGGCGATGCTACCTTTCTCATCCTGCGTCATCATATAGTCCAAAGGGACTGGACCATCTGGACGTCCCACAGAATATCACACTGGACTACTCTATCAATTACATCATATTGATTGGGCGAGATGAGCAAGAGATGATTAGCACCTTGTCTTGCCAAGACCCGGGCACTCCAGAAGGTAGGAGAGAAACCATAGAAAGACCCAGGGGTCTACCACCTTAGTAAACGTTTTAGGGACCCAGTGGTCCAAGCATGCCGGGACAACCCCTTTCAAATGGTAGGGCAAACATTGCATAAGGGGAAAAAAGCACAACACTTAGAAGGCCTCTTCAGGTTCTAGAGGCAGCGCATCCCACAGCTGTAAATACTGCTCTGATTCATATTCTGTGTGCAACATAAGGTTGCCTCCCCTGAATGGGGGCCAGAGCCGAAGGGCTCTGCAACAGGTCCAGGCTCTGGTGCAAGCAGTCCTTCCACTTAGGCCACATGATCTGGCAGATCCTATGCTACTGGAGGTGTCGGTAGTGGGAAGAGATGCCGTGTGGAGCTTCTGGGAAGTGTGAGTGGGAGGACCCTGGGGTTCTGGAGCCAGGCCATACCATCCGCAGCACAGAATTACGTGACTTTTGAGAAACAATCCCCGGTGCGGTACTGGGCCCTGGTAGAGACCGAATGCTTGGCTATGGGGTACCAGGTGATTATGCACCCAGGTGTTCATTATGGGCTGGGTCCTGCCAGGCCCACCAAGTAATTAAGTCAGGTGGACCCAGCGGCTGGGATCAAGCTTAGGCAGGACTGAGCAAGTTGCCCAAGCGGCGAATCTAGATGCCCATGTCATCCACACTGTTGCACTAGTGCCTCCCTCAGCTCACCGAGGGGACTCCTTATAACCAGCCGATGAAGGAAGGAAGGAAGGAAGGAAAAGCCTAAGCTTGGTTCACAAACGAACTGGCTTGGTAGGTGGGGAGAAGCCCAAAATGGACAGCGGCTGTACTACAGCCCCACTCAAGAGTGGTCCTGAAGGACAGCGGCAGAGCTCCCAACGGACAGAGCTTGGGGCGGCGCACCTGCTCATCTACTTAACAGGGAAGGAGAAGTGGCCCGAGATTAGAATGTATATTCACTAATGGGCACTGGTGGATGGCTTGGCTGATCAGAGACCTTGAAGGAAAAATACTAGAAGATGAGGATAAGGGGTGTCGGGTTAAGTGAAATAAGTCAGTCAGAGAAAAACAAATATCATGTGATTTCACTCACATGTGGAGTTTAGGAAACAAAACAAACGAGCAAAGGGAAAAAAGGGGAGGGGGAGAGGGAGAGAGAGAGAGAGAGAGAAGGCGAACCAAGAAACAGACTCTTAATTATAGAGAACAAACTGATGGTTATCAGAAGGAAGGTGGGTGGGGGGATGGGTTAAACAGGTGATGAGCACTGGGTGATGTATGGAAGTACTGAATCACTACATTGTAGACCTGAAATTAATATCACACTGTGTGGTAACTAATTGGAATTTAAGTAAGAACTTAAAAAATAGATCAGGACAAGGAAGTCTGGGACACAGAAACGTGGGTGGACATATGGGGGTGCACACAGCAGTGGGCAAGAAGTGAGGAGTGAAGATCTTTGTATTGTGTGTTAACACCCACCAGACAGCACCCACAGTGGAAGTGGCACTGAACCACCAGGTAGACAGAATGAGTCAGCCAGATGATGTCAGCCAGCCTCTCAAGTCAGCCACCGCAGTGCTAGCAGATGGGCACATGAATGAAGTAGCAACATTAGCAGGGATAGAGGCTATAAGTGGGGCCTAAAGCACTATTGCTGAATGTCCAATCTTCCAGCAACAGAGACCAACACTGAGTCCCTGACATGGCACCTTCCCTTAAGACCAACTGGCCACATTGTGGCCAGCTGACTACATTGGGCGCCTTCCACCCCGGAAAGACTAATGATTCATTTGGACTGGAATATACTATATATGGGTTTGCCTTTCCTGACTGCAGGACCATAGCCAGTATCCGTGGTCCAAGGGCTTACACAATGTTTGATCCACCAGTATGCGAACTTTCATAACACTGCATCAAACTGAAGGCACACACGTTCCAGCAAAGGAGGTGCCAAAGTGGGCCCATGACCGTGGAATCAGCTGATGACGTTACTACCAGGCCACCTGGAAGCTGCTGGCCTGGAACAACTTGTCGCGGCCACCGTTCAGATCCTAGCTTGGAAACGATGCCATGAAAGAATGGGGCACCATCCTCCAAAACACCCGAAATCAACAACACATTGTTTGTGCTGTGTTCCCAATAGGTAGAATACGCGGGTCTGGGAACTCAGAGGCGAAGCGAGAGAGGCCCAGCTTACCATCCATCCCAGTGATCCACTTTTGGAATGTGTGCTTCCTGTCCCCTCAAGGCCCTGCAAGGTTAGAGGTCGTGGTTCTCCAAGGGGTAACATGCTACCAGGGGACGCAGCAAGAATCCTATTCTATATTCTTGCTATATTCTATATATGCTATAATCTAGCTATATTCTAAGCTACGGATGCCACCGGGACACTTCAGGTTTCACATGCCACATGGATATGAAGAGGAATGTATCACTGCCTTTGCAGGGCCTTGAACATCAGGAGGAGGTAGGACTGCACAGTGGGGACAGGGGGGAATACGTGTGGCGCCCAGGTTATCCACTTAGGCATCTGTTGGTACTCCTTGTGCGACTTTGATGGCAAATGAACAAGTACAGCCACCACAGCCTGGGAAGGGCATGGGGACCAGGGGCTCAGGGATCCCTCGAGGATAAGGGAATGGATCATTGATCGGCAAGCCGCTGAGACAGAGAGAGGTGCTAGCTGGGGGTGAGGGGAATCTAGAATGTGCCGTAGAAGAAGGAGACCAATGCATATCATTTATTTATGCCACTTTTATCAAGTGCAGCAGTGGGGGCTGTCGTTCATCCCACTAACCGTGCTCTTTCAAGGTTCCCCCAGCAAACAAGACCAATTATAGTCCTGGCAATGCTGCTCCCAGACAGGGTGAACTTACTCTAAGAAGCAAGTGAATCTGAGTAGTGCAAGGAGTGGACTCTGTGCTCCCCCCAGATCCTGATGCCTCCCGCCTGCACCTTCAGGCCTACACGTCTATCTCCCGGCTTCTGGGAATACTTGCTACTGACGGCTCATAGTGCTGTTCCTCACCGGGAATTGGCCTCTGCAGGAGGGATTTGCCTTCCCCATGATTAGGCCTCCTTCCAGGGGGCAGCCTGTGGCTAATCGTTGACTGATGTAAGAATCCAAAAGCCTGGATACCCCACCCCAATTGGGGTAACTCTGAAGGGTCATTCTAGCTCCAGAGNAGATGTTGTTCCCAAGAGCTCTCCCCAATAAGTCTGCACACAAACCTCAGAGTCTCAGGGCCTGCTTCCAGGGAAGTCTAAGAAAAGAAGCCACAGTAAGAGATATAGTTTATATAACCCACTATATACATAGATACATAATAACCTGCCCTATATATGTAATATATATTATATGACATCTGTAATATGTTATACAGCAAATATAATATAGCATGGCTTATATAATATATAACATATAATATATTGCATATTACATACTATGTGTATATGTACCTAGAAAGTATATAAATATACACATATAATTGGAGTGAAAGTTTCAGTAAATTACCTTTACTGTGTGCAATGGAGTCTGATATTTCCTATCCTATTTTATTCCAGTTCATGAAGAAAAACATACACATATATATGTATTATATACTGTAAGCCTATTATATAGCAAATGTATTATATAGTATATGTCATATATAATATACTGTATACATTTTTGATTATATTTCTTGGAGTAACAGTTCCACTAAATACTAATAATTATACTTCCAACGTGTAACATATTCTTGTCATTTTCTATTTTCATTTATACTGCTTCATGAAGAAAATGAAATGCTGGTCACAAGCCAACAGGTGAGGCACAGTTTGAAAAACACTGGACCAAATTATCTCTAAAAGGAGGAGATAAGTCTCAACCAGAGTTTGCAACTTTAAGCCACAGAGGATTTGAGACCCAGGAGAGAATGGGAGGGGTAAGGTTTGGTGGGAAAGGTGTCAGAACTCTAGGTGTGCAATCCATTATAGACTTTGCAACAACTCCTCTTTATTCCAGGCTGGAGTGTGGATGGTACTTGCTATATCTGCAGGTTGGTGATGCAGAGGTCTCTGTTCGCCATGCTGAGCCTGGTGTACATGGGATCTTTGTCCATCCCACCCCATCTATAGAAGACACTAAAACATTTGCTAGATTGACTGGAAGAAAAGACTAGCGCAGCTGCTGGGGGGTGTTCTGAGACACAGAAGGGAAGGGAAGAATCTTTCACTGTATTCAGCAGGTGCTCAATAAATGCTTGTTGGAGTTGTGACTATGGAAAGGGGGAGGGTCCTGTGAGTATCCAGTAGGTAATTAATAAATGTTTGATGGAACGAAGGAAAACACAACGAAGAATCTTCCAGGAGTGTAGGAGTGGAGAAGGGAAGTCTAAAGGATGGTGGTTACCAATACACAACAGGGGCCCCATTAAGGTTTGTTGACTTCAGTGGAGCAAAGTTAGCCAAGAAGATGGCTTCTGTGCGAGTGGGTGTTGGTGAAGAAATTAGAGCATGTGTTTAAGACCTGCTCTATGGATTGATGGAGCAAAGAGGATGTGGTTGTTTGAAAATAATACACTAAGAGATTAATAAATGCTTTTTGGATTAATTGGTGGGGGGAAGAGCAGTTGGGAAGATGGTTACTAAGTGAGGAAAGGACCTAGCCAGCATATAGTAGGTGCACATTATAAGCTTTCAGGATTGCACAGTATCAAAGGCAGGATGGAGATTGTTGAAGGGCGAATTGGGGTTACAAGAGGGGGAGGGAAAGAGGCATTGAATATGGGGTCCCTAGTATACAGTAAGTGCTCATTAAATGATTGTGGGCTTGAATGGAGAAAAAGCCAAAGAGAATACAGCTGGTGGTTGGGGTTAGAAGGAAATGGAACTGAAGGAAGGTTCTTCCTGGTATATAGTAATGCTAAGTGAACGCCTCTCACACTCTGACACATGGAAAGTGTGCAATAAATATCTGTAGAATGAATAAATGGGCTCCGAATAGAGAGAAAGGCTGCTGGGTAAATGCTCCTAGAGGAAGATGCGATTTAACTAGTAAAAATCTGGTAACTCAATACATTTAAATTGAAGCAGACCCCTGGAGCGAGGGCTCTTGAGATGGGGCAGCAACTTCCAGACATGGAAAGGGGACGTTGAGAATGGCCCTTATACAGTAGGAGCTCAATAAGTGTTTACTGGCTTAAATAGAAGAAAGACCCTTTGGGGTATGGACTTGAGATTGGGAGAGGGAATCCTAGGGACCTTGAGAGGAGTGGGAAAGGAGTAATCCTTATAAACTGGGCTCTAGATTTATCAAAAGAAAGGACCCTAGCGAGAGGCTTTATGACTGGCACAGGTTCTACGAGGGGTAAGGAAGGGGTATGCACTCCCTCCATAAAACAGGAACTGCATATATGCCCACCAGATCCACTAAAAGAAAAAGATTTTGGGAAGAAGGTGTGAACATAGAGCACACAGGCGGCACTCTATAAATGCTCACAGGAGCCATTGGAGGAAAAGGCATCTGGGGGAAGGTGATTAGAGTCGAGCATCTGGCAGATGATAAAAAATGCTCACTGGATCCATTAAAAGAAAAGGTCTTTGCGGGGGTGGGGGACGGTGGGATAGGCATACAATCGCTGGATTCATTGGAGGAAAAGTCTTTGGGGGAAAGGAATGGGGATGCAGAAGATTGATCTATGTAAGCTTGATTCTCCATCCTTGAAAGAAAAGGCTTTTGGGGAGAGGGCACAGAATCAGGCACACAGTGGTGTTCCACAACTGCTCCAAGGAGTGATTAAAAAGAAAAGGTCTCTGGAAAGAGGATTGAAATGATGCATACAACAAGTGCTAGATATATGATCACTGTATTAATTGGAGGTAAGCCTTTATGGAGAAGGTCTAAGGTTGGGCCATGCAGAAGGTGTTCAACACATGCAGACTGAAGCCACTGGGGAAAGGGTTTGGGGATGGGGTAAATAGCAGGCACTCAATAAATGCTTGCTGAATACACCGGAGGAAAAAAGCTTTAGAGAAGGCTCGCACAGCAGGCAGGTGATAAATGCTAGGTGGGTTCACCAAAGGAAAGGTCATTGAAGTAGCCTGAGAATGGAGGATAAACGAGGCACTCAATAAATGCTTTCTAGATCCATCGTAGGAAACAGATTTAGGGGAAGAGTCTGATGATGAGTCACACACAGAAGGTTAAAAATGCTCAGGGGACTCATTTGAGCAAAATATGTTTGAGAAAGGGGTTTGGAGATAGGGCATACACCAGGCGCTTAATAAATGCGTCCTAGATCCTTTGGAGAAATAAGCCTTTGGAGAGGGGGCTTGGAGTTGGGACACACAGAAGGCATTCAATAAAGGCTCCCAGGACCCATTAAAGGAAATACTTTTTTCCTGAGAAGATGGATGGGAT
>NW_027527456.1:88470-88760 GCF_008692635.1 Crocuta crocuta | reverse complement strand
GGATACGCAGCAGGCAATCGATGTTCACTAAATAGCTTAAAAGGTCTTTTGGGGAGAAGGCTGGGGTGGGGCACATAGCACACTCAGGATACATGTTCACAAGACCTATTAGAGAGGAGGCCTTGGGGCAAGGTTTGAGGGGGGCAAGACACATAGCAAGCTCTCAAAGTACGTTCACAAAATTCATGGAAGCCAAAGGCTTTGGGGAAGGGCTCCCAATAAGGCACACTGCAGGTACTTGATAAATGCTCACAGGATCCATTAAAGGACAAGGCCTCTGGGGTGAGGGT
>NW_027527456.1:88009-88255 GCF_008692635.1 Crocuta crocuta | reverse complement strand
GGATCTAGAAGACCTGGGTGGGGGGCAAGGAAGGGCAGGGCACATAGGAAGCGCCCAGCATAATAATTTAAAGGAAGAGGATTTGGGCGAGGGGGCCAGATGTCTGGCACACAAGCGGCGCTTGATTAAGTGCTCATCGTGGAACGATCTGGGGACCCAGGCCCGCGGGAAGACGTCCGCAGCAGTGGCTTACCAGTCGGTGTGGGGCTCGTCGATGACCAGCAGCACCCTGGGGGCAGCTCCCCC
>NW_027527456.1:87785-87994 GCF_008692635.1 Crocuta crocuta | reverse complement strand
AGCGCGCCTTCAGTGCTGGGGCGGCGGTGGCGCGCGCCGGCAGGCGGGGGCGAAGGAGCTGTCCGTGGTGCTGAAGGCGGCAGTGCGCACGCGCCACGCCGCAACCTGTTTCCCCTCCCCCTCGTCCGATTGGGGATGCGCAATTTGGGGAGTGGGGGCGGGGTAGGTACTTGTCAGGAGAGTTGGGGGTGAGTGGTCTAGCAAGACCC
>NW_027527456.1:84406-87702 GCF_008692635.1 Crocuta crocuta | reverse complement strand
TGGCAGGCCCCCCCCCCCACCTCATTCTGGTCTTCGCACCCAGTCGCATCCACACGCAGGATTCTCGGCAGATACTCAATTTCCAGTGTTGATATTCGCCACAGAAGTCACGTGCGAGGAGGCGGGGGTGAGGTGGGACTGGAGGAACACGCCGAGACTCAAAAGTAGAGAAATCACCTTCTCACCGTGACGGATGGGGGTCACGCGCCGTACCCTGGGTGGGGGGAGATCAATTTCCCATATCCCTACAGGCTCAGCTAGGCAGAGAGAGGGTGCGGGGGCGGCATCGACAGCATCAGATAGGCAGACTTGGACACTTGGGCAAGGTACACACCGTTGCAGGGGCCTGGAGGCACACAAGAATGACACACATGTAGAGATACGTATAGACACACACGTAAGTAAAGAAACACACGGAGGCATGTACAGAAAACCCACCGCTCTAGGTCTATAGGCATACGCAAGCCCAGGGTAACACACATGGGCATGCATGCCTCCATGCACGCATATCCGCCTGTACACACACAATCGCCACACTGGCACACAGAGACCCGGGGAAACGCGCACGTACATGCACACCCAGACAAATTACATGCCCACAGCCGATCATGATAAACCTAGATCTGCCACACAGACACATCGCCTGAAGCTCTAGCCCTGATGTGTGTCCATCTCCTCCTGCTCCCCAGCCCGCGGCCCTACACACAGCTCTAGCCCTGATGTGTGTCCATCTCCTCCTGCTCCCCAGCCCGCGGCCCTACACACACACTCAGTCTATATGCCCTCATCTCTCTGCCCTGGACAAGCCCAAAACCACCATAACCACCTTGTATCATCAGGTTGTCTCCCCTGAACCACACAGACTTTTCCTAGGGTATGTACACAGTAAGTGCCAAATAACGTTTGCCACATGAGCAAATGACCTTTATAGTCCAGGCAGAGGTGGGCTGTGGAGGCCATCCTGTCAGCTCCTGTGAGATCCTGACTACAATGAAAGCATGAACCCATTTAAAAACAATCACTTGCCGATAGTACCCAATACTTAACTATTGTCTCATCCAACCCTCACAGCAATACTATGGGGTGGGAAACAGTTCCACTTGCAGATGAAGGCATTCAAAACTCCAAGTCATTCCCAAAGGGCCATGTTGACTTTGTGATCCATACATTTTTTTTAACGTGCTAGAAAGAGGTGCCCGTGTGGCTGGAACAAAGTGAGCAAGTGGCAGGAGATGGGATCGGAGAGCTTAGCAGGGACCAGACTGAGCAGGTGCTTGTGAGTGATGAGGGTGGACCAAGTGAGGTGGAAGGAGCTATGGTACGAAATGGGCAGATTTGGAGTCCCTTCTGCCTGCAGGATTTTCAGTCGAATCATCCACCTATTCATTTGTTCATTCTTTATTCACTAAATCCTTGGCCTGTTTAAACAAGGTAGCGATGGTGTGGAGTCTAGAGTCAGGGTGCTTGAAGTTCAAACTAGGCCTCCACCATCCTCTTGGGAAAGTGACTTAACCCCTCTGAGACTTGGTTTCCTCATCCGTCAAAATGATCACCTGACCCACCTATAAGGGTGTGTGTGCAGGGGTGGGAGACGACCTCCATATTTTTGCTTCTGCCAGGAATCTCTCTCTCCATCTTTACTTCTCTCACTCAAGGATCACCTTTGGCCAAGGTCTCCAGGAAGTCCCTTCGTTCAGGGCTCAGATTCCATCTCCTCTTCCCCCAGCTTCCCACAGTCCTCAAGTCAAATACTTCTTCTCCTCCCTCCTGGGTGCCAGGCAGCCTCAGGCCCACTCCCAGGTCTTTTCTTTGACTATTCCTTCCCTCTCTTTCCTGGATGTTCTCTCTGCATTCCATCTCCCAGTGTTCCCCAAATGGGGGACTCCCCATCAATCGGGTAATTTTCCAACATTTAGAAGTATGTGCTTCTCAGTTTTTTGCTCAGTAACTGAAGTAAACAAGCTGTGTGCTGGACCCATGGTGGCCTCTCTGGGGAACAGGAGCAGCTGCATGTCTACAGAGCTTTCTGGCTCCTCTGGGGGCCAGAAGTTGGGGAGCTTAGGAATCTGTCTCCAGACTGCCTCTTCCCGGGGCCCCCATTCCTAGGTTTCTACTCTTCATGGCCCCCAGCATCATTCCCTTTCTCTAGGTGGCTCTATTTCCAGAAATTCATGTTTTGTAGATTGTTTTGCAGAAGAATGAGGATTCCCCTCAGGAGTGTCTCAGAAGCAGCGGTAAGGTTCCTCTGCACTGTCTCCGTCTTCTCCAGCAGGAATGAATGAACCGAAGGAGCTCCAGGAATGATTTTCTTTGTTGTGCAATGGTGAGCAATGACTCTGAGACACACACCCATGACATATGTTCGTAATCAGTATTGTACCCATGTTTATAACTCACACACATATATCCATGGCACACTAACGCACATGTACATGCATGCATGTGTGCACGCACACACACACACACCCCTACAATTCAGATTGTTATGGTACACACATGGCTGTAACTTTAAATGCACTCCAAATACACTCAATACATCCTTACTTCTTGCACAGACTCATAGGTGTGCATATCACACATGCACAGAGATATGTGTCTCATGACACACAGATTTCCACTTTCTTGTAAACACAGACCTCTCATACCCTGTAGTAGCAACCAGAATCACTCACTTCAGCTCAGTCTTCCCCAGATGGCCAAAAATTCACCAACTTTGCCTTTACTTCAACCCATCAACTGACCTGTTTTACAGGGGGAAGTCAACCCAGCGAAAGTGAGCACCCATTCAGACTCCAGGTATCATTAATCTCCCATGTGAACCCTTTCACAGAGGGGTCCCTCCACTCACAGCACACATGGGGCTTCCATGTCCAGCCTACTTGCTTTCTGTGCCTCAGTTTACTCTTTTGTAAGTGGGAATGATGATAATACTCTTCTAGGTTTGTTGTGGATTAAATGAATTCATGCTGTGCAGTCTTAAAACACTAACCAGACGCACAGCAAGTACTCTCTAAATAGTGGCTAATTCCCGTTACGATGATTCTTAGGATTTGTCTCATCACAAGGGGCTCAGAATTCAGTAAATGCGAATTAGTGCAAAATTGAATGAGCAAATGCTAACAGTATTAGTGTCTGGGTTTGTTCCCTTCACTGTGGAGCCACGTGCCATTCTGACTCCTCTTCTCTATTTCCATGATGTCCAGCGCTATTGTTAGTATACAGTAGGCGTTGATAAGCGTTGAATAAATGTTCAACAGAAAGGATCACATATTCTGACTTTGTTCCCTCGCTCAGAT
>NW_027527456.1:84003-84327 GCF_008692635.1 Crocuta crocuta | reverse complement strand
TGATGTCCTCTCCTTCTACCAGCCCTCCTCCACCCCAGATGCCCAGACTTAGTTCTAGTATACAGTAGACGCTATCAAGTGTTGAATGAATGCACGAATACTGAAAGAATCTGTGTCTGGGTTTGTCTCGGGGGCTCCTTCTGGCAGATACTGACTCCAGCTTCTCTTTGCTCCTGCCCTAGCTCAAGAGCACCTCGTGAGCACTTCCTCGGTCCACCCCCGGCCATCCCCCCACTTTCGGCCTCACGGAGCTATTCGTCTCTGCTAATTGCGGCATTGGAGCAGGGCTGTTGGGAGTGGGTGGGTGCAGGTGTTCGAACGGCG
>NW_027527456.1:82914-83821 GCF_008692635.1 Crocuta crocuta | reverse complement strand
ACGCCGGCCAATCAGAAAGTGCCTGCCAGGACGAGTAGCCAACCAGGAAACCCATAACGCGGAGCTCTGCAGAGGAACGTGCTGCACTAGCCAGGGGCGCTGCGGAAGGCAGGGGAGAGGGGGGGTTGGCGCTGGGGCAAGACGGCGGCGAAGGGACCGATACTCGCCTTCACTCCTGCCAAACTATGGGCACAGTGGAAAATACTGTTTTCCACAACAAGCCACTGCGACTCTGCCTGGGCTGTGCGCTTTGGCTCAGAAGATGCTATTGCCCCACTCCTGGGGAAGAGACCCGTTTATTGAAGTTTGGGAGGTCCGGGGGTCAGAGTGGGAGAGAGAGGTGTTAGAGCTTCTGATCCTCAGGGTCTATGCATTCAGGCACGTGTAGACATGGCCGTTTCTCCTCCACCACCGCCTTCTGCCCCTGCAGCACCTCGCACAGTGTTGATGGTCTCCCCCAGAAGGTCACGTTCTTCTCACCCTGACCTTCGACCACAGTAATGGTGGGCCTGGGGCATTAGAGGGGGAATAGAGGGGAGAAGCTCAGGGAAGGCAAGAATGCATTCAACAAATTCTTATCGAGTGCCCACTGTGTGCCTAACACTGCTTTCTGGCTACGAGATACTGGGAGATTTCTGTATCTTCCCCTCTGCTCATCTGAAACATAGGAATAATTGGAATAATAATAATAATACCCACCTTACCGGGCTGAATGAGGATAACTGAGTTAGTTTAGGTAAAATGCTCAGAGTGCTGTCTGGTATGCAGTAAGTGCACAATAAATGCTTACTCATTGACAAGAGTTACCCTCTCCTACCTCCCAAACCCTTTACATCTCTCCCCATTGCCCACTGGAAAAGACCTCAAATGCCTTGCCCCGGTATTCAAGGCCTTGTTTTTGGGCCCA
>NW_027527456.1:73096-82798 GCF_008692635.1 Crocuta crocuta | reverse complement strand
GGCCCACATGCCTCCCCCAACCCAGCCTCTCTCTCTCTCTCTCTCTCTCTTCCATTTCATCTGGACTTAGTCCCACGTTCAGAATGGTCTTTGCCTGGCTTGTTCCTCCCACGAGGCAAGCACTCCATTCATCCGCTCTCACTCCAGTTCCCTCATTCAAATCCATTCGTTTCCCCGCTCTGTCAAGTGCTTCCCGCCTCCACTCAACACCTCTAACTCCTCTTTAAGAGCCCCTTCAAACTCCAGAGCCAGAGATCACTCCCCAGATGGCAGGCCTTCCATGAGTTGAGAATGGCTCACTTAATCTAGTGGCTTGGTGTATGTGGAAATACACAAGGGAAGAGTGGGCGTTTTAACCCTCTCCAACACCTAGGCCACCAGGAAACACTTTGGGTGGCTGGTCACCTATGTCCAGGACTCTGCTCACACAGTCCTGACACTGGGAATGCCCCTGCTGACCCCTTCCTGCCAGGGAACACCCGAGAAGCTTCCTGGGCCTCGGTCAAGACAGCAGCCCCTTTCTCATGCTCCAAGTCTTCCTCATTCGCCTTCTATCAGGGCCCTGCTGGCCTGGATCCCTTGGGTGACCCAAGGGACCTGGGTTCTGTGGGTCTGTGATTGTTGCCGAAAAGGCCTTCAAGGGCTTGGGGCAGTGAGACGTTGAGTGAGATGTGGGTGGCTGAAGGAATGAGTAAGTGAATGAAGGCCTGAGTGACTGAAGGAGCCAACGGAAGCATGGGTAACCGAGAGAGCAAGAGCGCACGGTCACAGGAAGGATTCGGGGAATGGGGGAATGGCTGAGTGACTGAATGAGAGGCTCAGAGAGCACAGAGGCTACCCATTCTCCCCTCACTATTCTCTTTCTCAGCTGCTTCCTTAGTTTCTCTCCTCTCCCTGCAGGTGAGAGATGGCACTCGTCAGGGCAGGCACCTTAGACCAGGGTGGACGCCCTAGTTGCAGGGAGCTGAGCAGACTCTCCCGCTCTCAGTGCTCACATATCAATATCACAACCCCCTCCTGGGCACACTTTGCCCCCTCACTCACGGGAACTTGGGGAGCGGGGCCGTGCAGAGGCGCTGGCGGGTTTGTACGGGGTTGGGTTTACAGGGAGGCATGCACAGCCCCCAGGAACTCCACTCCGACCACGAGCCTTTCCCTGCAAGGAGTCAGAATGAGAGGTCTCAGTGGGGTGGGGAATGAGAGAGAGAGAGAGAGTGAGAGAGAGAGATTGAGAGGTGGCAGGGACATGGGGTCCACGGTAGAGTCAGAACCCCCCCCCCCTCACTGCATGGGCTGCCCCAGCCTCACGGGGCCATCCGCGGGGGCACTCACAGGGGCAGCGCTGGATGTTATAGCAGTGACGGATGTCTTGTTGTTCGCCGATACACCGCTGTCCCTCGAACTTGCGGCCCTTGCAGCTCCGAGAGCGTGTCTGCTGGCCCGGGATCGCCTCACAGCTGATACTTTTTATGTTCCGACGGGCGCAGGTGCTCCACTGCTCCCAGGACCCCCACTCCCCGTTCACTACAGAGACAGGGGCAAACCAGAGAAGGGGGCCAGTGAGGGGATCCGGAGCAAGGAATGAAGACCGGAGGAAGGAGTGGGGGTGAGCAGATGTGGGGCCAGGGCCAGGAAGGGGGGAGTCAGAGGCAGGACCAAGGCATGAGCAGCCGGAACTGGGCAGCAGAGATGGGTGAGGGCTAAGGCGTGGCAACGGCGCATCTTGAGGTACTGACCAGGGCAGGGCTTGGCCGTGTTGCAGATGAAGGTCCGGACGGCATCGCCAACACAGAAGGGGCCCCCATGCTGGGGCTCAGGACGATCACATGTCCGTTTTTCCAGGACCTGGCCCAGGCCACAGGTCACAGGGCAGGGGCTCACAGGGCTCCATGGGCCCCAGCCCCCAGCCACTGTTGGGGGGGGGGATGAGAGTGAGAAGAAAGTCCCCCTNCGCTGTCACGTGGTCTAGGATCTCTCTCCCCTGAAATGGCATAGCGCCCGTGCCCGAATCAAGAAGAGAGTGTCAGAGGCCTCGTCCCTGTGTACCTGGGCAGGGTGGCAAGCCGGGGCAGGTCTGCTGTTCATTCTCTGGCCCCGGGCAGGGCTTTCCAGGTGGCTTCTTGGAGGGCTCAGGTGCAGAACACGTGCGGCTTCGTCTCTCCACGGGCTTGCTGGGTCCACCAAGGCAGGAACCCGAGCAGGGGCCCCAAGGGCCCCAGGCAGCCCAGGCCCCGTGTACTGTGGCGGGACGGGGGGTGGGGGGGATGCTAGGTGTGGTCATGGATGCTGAAGGCCTCCGGCCCTGGCAGTTCCCTGCTGTAACCCCCCGGCCCACCCTGGGTCCCTGCATCAGTGCTCCGTGGGTGCCTTCACTCACTGGGGCAGACCTGCTGGGTGTCGCAGGGTTCGGACTCCTGTGGCTTTCCTGGGCATTGGCCCCCACACTTAGGGGAGGGGTTATCACATGTTCGCTGACGGGTCCGGGTCCCTTTGGAACAGGTGACAGAGCAAGGCATCCAGGGCCCCCAGTTGGACCAGCCACCCATCTCTGTGGGAGAGAAGAGAGGGGGACAGGATGGAAGTGGGGCCATCATGCGGGGGTTCTCACTTCCTCACGTGCCCCACGTCCTCTGCCACACCTGGTCCACCATCATTGCCCATCTAGACTATTGCAGCAGCCTTCACACTGGTCCCCTCTGCTTCAGCCCTCACCACATACAGTCTGCCCTCCTCCTGACCGTGACAGGGATGTCACAAGCCAAGTCCACTCACGTTTCCCCTCTGCCCACAACCACAGAATAAAAGCCAGCGTCCTCATTCTGGCCCACTAGGATCAGTTCCCCTTTGACCTCGCCTCCCACAACTCTCCTCCAGCCACGCCGGCCTGTCCCTTAGCGCTTCACAAATCTCAGGCACAGTCCTGCCCTTAGGGCCTCTGCCCTGATTGTTCCCAGGGCTGGGTGACCAGCAGTGCTCGCCCGCCTTGGGGATCCTCCTCACCAGGACAGCACTGCTGGTCCTCACAGGCCTTCAGCTGCCACTCGAGGGTCCCGGGCTCCACCTTCTCAGAGCACTGCCCGCCCCAGCCTACGCAGCGCCGGTGCCGTAGGTGGGATCCCTCGGTGCAGGTCACTGAGCAGGGGGCCCACGCAGACCACGGTGACCATTGTGGGAGCCTGCAGAGAGGAGCACATATGTCCCATCCTGGCTGGGGCTGGCAAGGACGGTGTACTGGACTACAGAGTGTGGGGGCATGGGCTGAATGTATGTGGCACGGCTTGATCAGAGTACCCACCTCTTTAGGGCTGTCAGGGATTGAATGGGAAGAGGAGGGCACACAGTAAGTACTTAACAGTATCACTGACGTTCACGAGCGGGGACCCGGAACCCTTTGAGTTTCCCCAAGGAGAGTGCCAGGCATGCAGTAAGCAAATAGAAGGACTAGGGGCCCAGAACCGTTGTCAGCGACCTGCCAGGCCACCACCGGGCATGGTAGCTGGCAAACAGGAAGTGCTTAATTGGAGCTATCATCCCAGTGAGCTTGGAGACCCGGTCAGAAATACCTCAGATCTATCCCCAACTTCCTGCACAGCATAATACTAATCTGATGTGAACTGTTGACATGACTCGGGGCCCAGAGCTGCCTTGAAAATTCCCCAAGCTCCCCTTCCATATGGTGTAGCTAGGATATATAGCAAACTGTTAGAAAACATGTCTGGCATACAGTAAGCGTTCAATACATGTAGGCTGGCATCATGATTGGGAGACTAGAGCCACCCTCAGAAATCCTCCAGCTCCCCATGACCTCTGCAATGCATCCGGTACGCTGGGAGTGCTCAATGAACAATGTGAAGTGTCATCATAATTAGGGGCTAGTCAGGGGCCTGGAGCTGCCCTGAGAATCCCCCAAACTCTCCCACCCCACAACATGTCTGTATACACTAAGCACTCAGTACGAGCTGAAATCACAATTAGGGGACATGAGCTACCTTTAGAACACCTGATCTGTACTCTACCCACAATGCTTCCAGCATGCAGGAAGTGCTCAACAACTAAGCTATGGTAGTGGTTCTCAACCCGGGAGTGATTTTGCCCCCGCCCCCCCGGGGGAGGGAGACAACTAGCAATGTCTGGAGACAGTTTGGTTGTCGCAATTTGTTGGCGGAGTTGCGACGGCATCCAGTGGGAGGCCAGGGAGGCTCCAGAACACAGGTTTTGCATTGCTCGGGTCATCCCCCTACAGTAAAGAATGTTCTGGCCCTAAATGTCAATAGAGGCCAAGAACTTCTGAGCTGTGGTCCTGATCAGGGCCTTGGAGTCGCCCTTGGAAATCCCAGAGGAAGAAAGGGCCCAGTTCTGGGTGGCCTCTCCTGCAACCCCAGGCGCCCCCTCACCTGCACGCTTGGCACAGCTTGCTGCCAGGCTTCTGGAAGGCGTAGGCAGGGTTGAGGCAGCAATCTTTCACACTGACACCTCCCCCCAGGAGGCCCATGCACTTGCCTGAGGCTTCCTCATACTGGGTGAAGCAGAATACGGGGTCTGAGCCTGGAACAGGGTTGGGGGGCATGGTCAGGGCTGTGCCGGGCGCCAGCACCCCGGGGCGCCCTCCCCCACTCACCTGTGGCTGGCAGCAGAGTGAGCAGCAGCAGCAGCAGCCGAGGAGCCTGCATTCCGGCGGGCATGTTGAGCACTGAGCCCAGCGGCTCTGCCCTCCGCCAGGGAGGAGGCCTGGCTCTGTACCCGCTGACCTGGCTCTGGAATCAGTGGGAAAGAGGAACCAGGCCAGGAGGAACTGANGTCAGCACAGAGCCCGACGCGGGGCTCGAACCCACCAACCGTGAGATCATGACCTGAGCTGAAGTCGGACGCTTAACCCACTGAGCCACCCAGGCGCCCCAGTGTTGGTCCAGTTTTGCTCCTCAGCTTCCCCAGGACCCACACCCTGCCTGGCAACCCTTGAGCACTCAGTCAATGTTCCCTGGCCACATACTTACTGAGAGGAAATGGAGCATACACTTCCCAGCTGGGTGACCTTGGGTAAGTCATTTGAACTTCTCCGAGTTTCAATTTCTCCACCCGTAAAATACAGTCTCTACCACAAAGATGGGGTCAGCCTCAAGTAGGTGTCAGACAAGGGGAAATGAGTGTAGTGTGCTCAGTGTGTCCCTCCTCATTGGATGGAGCAGGCATCGGGGGGAATTGCTTCATCCCCCTCTTTCCTGAAAGTGAGGTTCCCTGTGGTCAGCATGGGGAAGGGCGGTCAGCACGAGGGAAGTGAGAAGAGGAAGTGAAAGTATGGCGGAAAGGGGTGTGGGAGTGAAGCGGGGCTATCCACTATCCCCGGGGCAGCTGGGGCCTGGGAAGGGGGTGGTTGGGAGGGACCGAGCTTGTCCACGATCCATCAGAGTAACTGGGGTGGGTAACAAGCCCTACCCTGAGCCAAATCATCAAGTTTGTTACAAAGATTGGGAGTTTCAGATTCTCGAAAGTCCTTAGAACAGTGCCTGGCATACAGTAGGTGCTGTTTGTTAAATACATTCATTCAACATGTATTGAGTACCTAACGGGGGTCAGATGCTGTTCTTGGCACTGGACAGAACAGAGAGTAAGACAGCCCCAAATCCTGGCCTTCGAGGGGCTTATGCTCTAAAGGAAGAGACAGACAAAAATGGTCCCTTCCCTCACAGAGGGTTTTTCTAGCTACCCTTTTTGTATGATACCCCTGTCACTCTGTAGCCCAGAGGCTGTCAAACCTTAGTGTGCATCAGAATCATCTCGAAGGTTTGTTGAATCACAGATTGCTGGGCCCCACCTGTTTCTGATTCTGTAGGTCTGCGGTAGGACTCAAGAATGTACATGTCTAGGGGCGCCTGGGTGGCTCAGTCGGGTAAGCGTCCGACTTTGGCTCGGGTCATGATCTCATGGTTCGTGGGTTTGAGGCCCCCCCCCCCTTTCGGGCTCTGTGCTGACAGCTCTTAGCCTGGAGCCTGCTTCCGATTCTGTCTCCCTCTCTCTGCCCCTCCCCCACTCGCACTCTGTCTCTCTCAAAAATACATCAACATCTTTAAAAAGTTTAAGAAAGTTAGGAAGGCAAGGTCTCATTTCCTCTGCATTCATGGAAGGAGACTACCGTTCTGCAAACGAAAACAAGGTGATAGGATTTGATTTGGCCCGGTGTTAAAAGAGAACTTTTGCATGAATGTGGGTCTTGTGTTATGGGGAATAAGGTATGTTGACATTTGTGTGCCTTACAGACGTACTATTTCCTGATAGCATACGTCCGTCTTTGCAAGTATGCTTTGAACAAAGGGATCTTGTTAAGATTCCAAGACTTCAAACATCAGCGCTGCGTTAATCCCGCGGAAACAAACTCCCCAAGAAACCTGTGATTCTGGTTGGCTGTTTTATCTAATCACCCGTTGCCCTGGTAATAATGATACAATCGATATTTCCTTTGCGTCTAGACTGTATACTCCTAGGACTCCCTGTGGAAGAGAGTCGCTGGTGCCTCCATCTTCTCCCGGGTTTGGCAATAAAATGAATCGGCAGATTTCTTATTTCAACGGAGTGAGAGATTTAATTATTGCACTGCCACCTGATCTGCTGTGTTTATGTGCTTCTTTCTTGTCCATCACCCTCACTAAAATCCCTGCTCTCCAAAGGGCAGGGATTTGTGCCTGGCTTGGTAACGGCTGGGACCGCAGGGCTCAATAAACAGGTGCCGAATGAATAAATCTGTGAGGTCAACAAGACTCTAGAGATTCTGACAAGTGCGATGAAGAGTCTGGGATGGCGGTAAAAACGTGGGCATCGCCGCTGGGGGCATAAGCAGCATCTCAAGGGTTGGAACTGGACCAGACTCCCTGGAGCGGGCTTGTGCCAGGTGAAAGCTGGGAACACCAGTGTTTCAAGTTTCGGAGAACTGAGAGAAGCCAGCGCAGGGGACGGAGGAAGAGGCGGGACCTGCGGAGGAAGTGGCTTTCTCCCAGGCCTGGCACATTCCATCCGTGGTCTCTCAAACAGTCTCATTTGGCCTTGGTCATTTTCTCTCACTTCTTTTGCTTTTAAACACAGTTACACACATACATACTCGGTCTCACAGCCTCTCAGCCTCTCCCTCAGACACACACTCAGGGAGTCATTTTCTCGGTCGTAGATTCCCGGTCTCCTACAAACAGTTTCTCTCTCTCCCTCTCTCTCACACGCACCTGCGTGTGCGCACACACACTCACGTCTTATAGCCTCCCTCATTCGGCCAGTACCACCACCATTTCCTCTTACCAGTTTTTCACAGGCACACAATGCAGTCACGCTTTTAGATGTTTCTACCACTTAGTCACGTACCAGAATAGTCACTGATTTACAGCCCCTGCTGGTCTCTCGTGAACTTTCTCGCACACAGACGAAATTACCATCTCTCCTATCTCTTCTCACCCAAGCCCCCATCCATCTCACACACCCACAGTTGCTGACAGTACCTAAAGTGCACACGCACGCACAGTCACACGCTATCCTAGACATGGTGTCAGTTACCTTGTGTCACGTTTCTTCTCCAGCAGCGTTCAACATACCCAGCCTTGATTTATAGCCTTTGATAGTCTCTTGCAAGGAGGTTCACACACACTCACACCACATCACATGTGTGTCTCACATCACACTCACATCAGTGTCTCAGATGCTGTCTCAGTCACCCGTTCATTGTCATGGTCACGTTTCTTCAGTCAGCCTCTGCCATCTGTGGTCACCAATTCCCAACTGCTATGAGGTTCTCGGCATCTCTCTCTCTCTCTCTCTCTCTCACACACACACACACACACACACACACGGTCTCTCATGGCCTTGGTCCTTCACACCATCATTTCCTTAGCAGGGACACTTGAACACAGCTATAGCCTTGCCCACCTCTCCCACACACCAATCCCATGGCCTCCCAGGGCCTCATTTTCTGTTTTCCGCACGCATTAAAACCTCTAATTAGGGGCACCTGGGTGGCTCAGTGGCTTAAGTGTCTGACTTCGGCTCAGGCCATGGTCTCACGGTTTGTGAGTTCGAGCCCCGCGTCGGGCTCTCTGCTGTCAGTGCAGAGCCCACTTCTGTCAAGACAGATCCTCTGTCCCCTTCTCTCTCTGCCCCTCTCCAGCTTGTTCTCTTTCTCTAAACAAACGAACAAACTTGAGAAAACTCTGATTAAAGTCCCATGTGAGAGGTTTCGCAGACCCACACTCGCTCACACGTGGCTGGGCCGTTGTTCCTTCTTGGCTCTCACTCACGAACGCGTACGTGGTCTCTTGTACTGTTTCAGTCACTCAGCCTCGCCATCGTTTTCTCTCCTGTTGTCACAGTCCCTGAGCCTCTGGGCTAGACTGGAGTAGAAACTGTAATCAATCTTCCACTCATCTCAGGTGTACACACACACACAGGCGCATGCACACGCACACTTTGCAGCCTCACGCTCCCCAGGTCAGAGCTATTTCATCTCCGTTTCTTGGTCTTTGCTAGTCTCAAGTGAGCGATGTTGACACACACAACCGCGCATTCCTGGATCTTGCGTCTCAGGCCCCCATCTGGTCTCGCAGCCATTTTCTCCTCATACAATCGGCTTCCCCCACAAGGCTGCCATGGCTTCGGTTGCTACCCCAGCCTCGTGTGACGTTCCGCACACAAGCCATCTGCCGAACACAATCACCTGCCTGTTTACAGTGAAGTGTCTCTGACCACCTCCACCGCACCTTCGTGCCCGGATAGGCTCACACATTGTTTCGGTCACTCAGTCTGTCTGGCTCACCATCATCAGCCTGTCAAATGGTCTCGGAGGTGTGGCCCCCGCTACCTTTGCCTAAACAGGACTTCACACGTACCTCCAGTCTCTTGCACAGTATTGTCATCGTCATCACTCATTCCGTCCCACAGTGGGGACGCAGCCAAGATCTCTCCCACAGACATGATGTCGGTTGTGGTTACAGCCACCACGCTCTCATACATGGTTTCACACACGTGCGTGCACGACCCCAGCTCTCCACACTTTCTCTCTTCTTCACACACCTGGCCACTGATCTGCGGTCTCTCTGACACACACGGCCACGCTACCTCTCAGAGTCAATTCCACACCCTCACCGCCTGTCACACAAACTCCTGCCTGTCACAGTCAGTCCCAGTGGCTTCAGGGAAAAACGGCTAGCAGCCTCCAGTATCACCTTTAAAAATATATATTTACAGGAACAATTCCCCATTCTCTGGGACTCTGAGAAAAAAAAAATCCATTATTTTGGGGAAGTAAANCAGGTGTAGCACCGTCCCCCAAATCACCAACCCCCAGGTCCCCAGGCCCGGGCTGGACCGGTGCTGATGGGAGGTGAGCCCAGGAGTCCTTTGAACCCACCCTCCTCTCCAGCCTGGAATTAAGATAGGATAGGCTTTATGCCCCCTCCCAATCCTCCCTCCCAACTCCAGGGACACTTAAAGGGTCCTTTGTACCCGCCCGCAGGAAATTGGGGGGCTGGGAGGGAGGGAGCTGAAAATACACGTTTGGTATCAAAAATAAACACTTGGGGGTGGCAGGAAGATTCCCCCCCAAATCCCTTCCTTCCCACCCACCCCATCTCAGAGACAGGAAGAGATGCTCCCCTCTCCCCTATTGAAAAGCCCTGTTTAAAAATAGATTATACTATCAAAATGGCAGGGGATGGGGGACAGGAGACCTGA
>NW_027527456.1:71571-72981 GCF_008692635.1 Crocuta crocuta | reverse complement strand
GTGGTATCTGAGAGAAAGGCTGGGGAGGTGGAGAATCCTATTTGAAGGGTGTGAGCCTTCCGTGGCCAAGCCTCCCAAACCGTTAAACGGCACAAATTCTTCCCGGACCTTTGGGTGTGGCCGGGAATAATAAACTACGACAAGCAACCTCTTCTACTCACACCCCCAAATGGAGACAGGGCTCCCTCAGCTTCCCAAGGGCAGGCTGAGAAATAAATAAAGAAAGGTCCTTCTCAAGCCAGACCCCGGTTGTTTCATCTCAGGGGAAAAAGGTGGAGATGGGGGGGGAGATGTCCTCACCACCCCTCCAAAAGGGTTGGGCCAGGCTCCTCCCAGCGGCCTTCAAAAAATAAATAAATAAACCGTCCCCAACCTTGCGGCAGGAGACGTGTAAGGGCGGCCACTGGGGAACTGACCCAGAAGAGAGAAGTTGTCACGCTTCCTGTGGAAGGGTTATTGAGTGATCCTTCCTAAGAATCCCTACCCCACCACGACTAGAGTACAAGTCTGTCAGCGGAACTATGTTTCTCCTTGAGGCGGCTGGCTGGAGAGAAGTTCAGGGCCATGGCTGGAGTGGCCCCAGAAGGGAGTGGTGGGGGTGGTGATGGTAGTCATGGCTTCTGGGGCCCTGGGGAGAGCACCACGGGGGTTGAGAGGCCATCCACGCTGATGGAAGGGATGTGCACCTGGGCGCTGCCACTGGACGGAAACTGGGGACAGAAATAGGGAAAGGTCAGGGAGACGGGGGCCATGCTAGGGTCTCTCACCCTCCCCGAGATGGCGGAAAGAAAGGGGCTCCTACCTGGAAGGAGAGCTTGGCTGGGCTACGGGGTGCGATGGGACTCAGGGTGCTCCAGAAGTGAATGCTGGGGGGCAGCGAGCTTGGCGTCAGCAGCACCGGGGTCTGCGGGGAAGGGGCGGTTGGAACTCAACTGAGCAGGAAGGAACTTGGCTCCAGCCCCGCCAGATTTCCCACTCGGACTTCTGAGATCACCCTCCCGAAGTGCACNCGCATAAGGCTTGCTGGGCTAGCGAAGCCAAGGACTTTTCTTGGAGAGCAGGACTTCGTAGCAGGGGGCATGGCTGCACATCGAGGCAGGTACATCGACAAGACGGGGCTTTGCCGAGGATGTGGGGCTTCTTCGGGGGCAGCCTCTCTCCGGGGACAGGGCTGCCCCCTCAGGGTGGGCCTCCCGGGGACACTGCCCCCCTTCGTGAAAGCAGCGGTTCTCAAAAATCTGCATTATGGACTAGCAGCGTGTGCCTCATCTGGAAACTAGTTAAAAATACAAATTCTCGTGCTCGACCCCAGATCCACAGAACCAGAAACTCTGGGCAGTGGGCCGCAGCAACCTGGAGTTTATGCTAAGGTGAGAGCCTATGTGTTAAGCAAATACAGTCGGGCACCTT
>NW_027527456.1:71152-71514 GCF_008692635.1 Crocuta crocuta | reverse complement strand
TGCTGGCCAAGCCACCCGGGCCTGCCATGCCCGCACCCTTGGGTGTGCCTGGTTTCCCAGAGGCAGTGTCCCCAGGGACAGCGTGTACAGAGGTGGGGGCCACGTTTGCCACAGTGGAGGTGATCGACACCTCAGGCTGGGGCGGGCAGTCCTCGGTGGAGCACCTCGCGACCTCGGGGTAGGACACAAACTTGTAGACGAACTTCTGGCCGCTCACTTTGCGGATGATGTTCTGGGAAGGGAGGAGACAGGATAGAGGGCCTTAGACAGGAGGGCCGGAGGGGAGGGGAGGGATGGAGGGTGGAGGGGTGCGTCTCCCAGGGTCTTTCTGGTCCCTCTCCTGTCTTTTTATATATATGCCA
>NW_027527456.1:67131-70950 GCF_008692635.1 Crocuta crocuta | reverse complement strand
CCACCAGCCTATCTTTCACCCACGTCTTTCCCGATTTGGGGGCTCCTCCCTTCTCCAGGAACTAGGGATGTCTGGGGGGCTAACAGGGCCAGGCCTAGCGGGGGTGGCTGCCAGGGCAGTGTTGGGGGTGTAGCTGACGCAGTGAGGCAGGAAAACACAGTAACGGATGTAAATATTGGAAGAGACTAAATTAATATAGAAGAATGTGGTGAGCAGTTGCTAATATGGAGGATTATGTGAAGCTATTGATACAGAAGGACAAGAGGACTAGGTCACTAGGGAGAAAAGGAGCCTCACTTTGTGTTTTGTCTTGGGCTTTCTTTTGGTTCTTGTCACATTTTCTTTTTTTTAATGTTTATTTTTAAGAGAGAGAGAGCGCGCGCGCGAGCGAGCGCATGAGCGGGGAAAGGGCAGAAAGACAGAGGGAGAAAGGGAGACAGAGGATCCAAAGCAGCCTTCAGGCTCCAAGCTGTCAGCACAGAGCCTGACACGGGGCTTGAACTCAGGGACCTCGAGATCATGCCCTGAGCCAAAGTCGGGCGCTTAACCGACTGAGCCACCCAGGCACCCCTCACAGTTTATTTCTTGACTGAGCTGTAACCGAGGGGCCCCATTCTTAACACCGTGGTAGACTTTAAAGCTAAGGCCATTAGAAAATGGAGTGACTGATAGTAAGTAGATAAGAGCATTAAAATGCTGGTATAAATATTGGGGGGACCCTCAAGGCTGGCTGGGTGGATCGCAGACCACATCTGAGATATTTCAGGATAGGTTGGGAGGGTCTCAGGAATGTTGTGGTGCCTCATTCATGTTGTTTCGGAGGTTTCAGCTAAAGGAATAAAATATGAAAAATGGTATGAAAAATGGAAAAGATGCTATCAATAATTAAGAGTGTGCAGCATAGGTCCAGGGCTGTTCTGGGGGACAAGAGGCATCCGGTGGGCACTCGGGCACCCTAGAGACCTCTTAATCCTGGTCAGGTATGTCACAGAGTGGGTCTGTGTTTCTCAGACAAGGAATGGAGAAGGATATTCATTAATATTGGTTTGGAAGTTTCAGACAAAGGAGAAAATGAAATAACTGGTAAACTGTGGGGGAGGGGAAACGCAACACCGGTCCGCGAGCCTGAGAGGGTGAGGAAAATGTACAATTTTAGCTCTAAGAATAAGATGATAACATAATAAACACTGGGGTGGACCAGTGTTGCTCTGGGAATGCAAGAGAATGGGGTGTGGAGGTGGCATTAAACATGTTGTTTTGGAGGTTTTAGCTAAAGGAATGAGAGAAGAATCGAAAAAAAGGTCCAGTATCCCAGAGGATGAGGTACGGAAAGGTTGCTGTAATACCGGCACGGAGGTTCTGATGCTGGGAAGAAGAATATTCTGGAATAAGAGCAGATTATGAAATAACTGAGGAAGCCCAGGACTGGTCCAGTCCCAGAAGACAGGATGAGGGAGGGTCACTTGTAGTGGTGTTTTCAAGAATTTTTAGCTAGAAGACAAGAAAATGAAATGTTGTGCGGGGGGTGGTGGGGTAGGGCTCAGTACTAATACTGCGGTGAAGGTTTCAGCCAGAGCAGTGGCCCAAAGAAAATACCTGAAGCTAAATGTCCGGGGTGCCCAACACCAGCGTGAGAGTACCAGAGGATGGGGTACGAAATAGTACATTTTCTTTTCAGAGTTACAGCTAGGCCCAGTAAGGCGAGAAAATGAAATGACTGACGCCAATGTGGGCGGTCCCCGGTCCTGGTCTCCGAGGCCTTACCTTGTCATAGTAGTACCGCAGGGCCCGGCTGAGCTTGTCGTAATTCATGTTGGTCTTGTTCTTGCGCAGCCCCCACAGCCGGGCCACCTCCTCGGCATCCACCAGCTTGAACTCACCGCCATCCCGTGAGGTCCAGGAGATGATGTGGCCGTTGCCTTGCTCTCGCAGAAGCTGCAGCAGAAACTGCCACAGCGTCACAGAGGGGTCCATCGCTGGGGGAGCGCTCACGCCATCCCAGGGGTACCTGGAGGGCAGACGGCTCAGAGCTGGGAGGCTGTGAACACAGGAGGGGGCAAAGGTCAGCGGGAGGAGGATTCTTTTTTTCGCCATCTTGTCTCCGCCTCTGTCCCCAAAGCTCACCGTCATTCCCTAAACACGCTCAGACTAAATGCTAAGCTCCTCAGCCTGGCTTCAGATGACCCCTCATAACGGTGGGGGACTTCGGGGGACGAGGATGGTGTGAATGTACTTTGCACGTGGGACAAATGTAAATCTTTGGGGGCCAGAGGGCAGACTTTAGTAGGCAAAATAATGCCCTTCTCAAAAAGTGTCCACATCTTGGGGCGCCTGGGGGGGCTCAGTCGGTTAAGGGTTCCACTCTTGATTTCGGCTCAGGTCATGATCTCATGGTTCGTGAGTTGGAGCCCCGCGTCGGGTTCCATGCTGACAGCGCGCAGAGCCTGCTTGGGATTCTGTCTCTTCCCCTCTCTGCTCCTTCCCTGTTCTCTCTCTCTCTCTCTCTCTCTCAAGACTAAATAGGGGCACCTGGGCGGCTCAGTCGGTTAAGCATCCGCTTTCAGCTCAGGTCATGATCTCACGGTTCGTGGGTTCGAGCCCTACATCGGGCTCTGTGCTGACAGCTAGCTCAGAGCTTGGAGACTGCTTCGGATTCTGTACCTCCCTCTCTGACCCTCCCCTGCTTGCTCTGTTTCTCTGTCTCTCAAAAAAAAAAACCAATAACCAAACAACAACAACAAAAAAAACTAAATAAAATGAACTTTAGAACAAAACCAAAAAGTAAAAAATGTCCACATCCTAATCTCTGGAACCTGTGAGTGTATTATGTTACAAAGCAAAAGGAACTTTGCAGATGAACTTACAGAATGCCCTCTTCTCTGCAGGGAATACGTTTCAAGACCCCCCACCCCCGGTGGATGCCTGAAACTGTGGATAGTACCAAACCCTATATATACTATATTTGTTTCCTATACAGAGACACGTGGGATAAAGTTTAATTTATAAATTAGGCACACTAAGAGATTAACAATAATAACTGATAATAAAATAGAACAATTATGGCAATATACTATAATAAAAGTTATGGGAATGTGCTCTTAGTATCTTATTGTTCTATACTCACCCTTCTTTTTAAAAAAAATTTTAATGTTTATTTTTGAGGGAGAGAAAGAGCAAGAGTGGGGAAGGGGCAGAGAGAGAGGTTGACACAGAATCCGAAGCAGGCTCCAGGCTCTGAGCTAGCTGTCAGCACAGAGCCCGACTCGGGGCTGGAACCCACGAACCGTGAGATCATGACTTGAGTTGAAGCCGGACGCTTAACTGACTGAGCCACCCAGGCGCCCCTGTACTCACCCTTCTTGTGATGATGTGAGATGGTAAAATACCCGTATAATGCGATGAAGCGAGGCGAATGACGTAGGCGTTGTGACATAGTGCTAGGCTACCACTGAGCTGCTTTCTGATGATAGGTCCGGAGGATCACCTTCTTTTTCCCCATGGGTAACCGAAACCGTGGATAAAGGGGTACTACTGTACAAACCTTAGGGAGACTGTTCTGGATTATTTGAGTGAGCTGAATCTAATCACAGGGACTCTTACTAAAAGCAAGATGCAGAAAGATGGCTCAGAGAGATGCAATGAGAGAAGAGGGAGGAGAGATTCAAGGCACGAGAGGTACTAGATCTGCCATTGCTGGCTTTGAAGGCAGCAGAATGGAGCTTGAGCCCAGGAATATGGTGGCCTCCTAAATGCGGGACTGACCCTCAGCTGACAGTAAGGAAACATGAGACCTTAATCCTACCACCTTGAGGAACTGTA
>NW_027527456.1:63272-67021 GCF_008692635.1 Crocuta crocuta | reverse complement strand
CAGCCTGGACTTCTGGCCTCCAGAGTGCCAAGATCATAATTTACATTGTTGTAAGCAGCTAGATTTGTGACAGTTTGTTACAGCCAGAGTGGAAAACTAGTGTATAATGCCCCTCACCTGAACATTTTCATTTGCATCCTCTACCACATCAAACATCAAGTGTTCCGGGAGGTTCCTTCCGCCAGCCCCTCGCAAAAGCGATTCACTCCGTGTGGGGCTCTCCTCTGCCTGCAAGTCTTCCCCATCGTCTGAGTCCCAGCCCACAGAAGCCTTGCCTTTCTGAAGGCTTCCTGAAACTCAATGCCTGCCGTCTTCTGTCTCTCTACTACACACCCCTCGGGCCTGTTACTGTCCCTGTACGTTCTCCTTGAGAATAGCAAGAGCTAACGTTTATTAGGTTCGTGATACTAAGCTGACATTGTTCCAGCCAGGCAATATGGCCTAACAGACGACCGCCCAGGCTCGAGAGCCAGATTGCCAGGACTGGAATCCTGGTTTCGCTACTTATTAGCGGCGCGGCCCTGGGCATATTCTTTAACCTCTGTGTGCCTCGATTTTCCCATCTGTGAAATAGGGATAATAATAACACCAAGTTCATAGAGTTACTGTACAGATTAAATATAATGTGCCTGGAGTACAATAAGCTCTTAATAGCTATGAGTTTCTAATTTGTTCCTGATTCCTTACCTTCTATTCCAAAATCCAAAAAGCTCTAACGACAGAAAACTTTATAACCCTTTGGGCGACGAAACCACACTTGAAATGAGCGAGGCCCTTTCTGGTCTTTATTGATCCTCACTCAGTGTGGCTGTTCGTACATTTTGCTACAGAAATCTGAACGTGGCTGATTAGTGAGCCCACTGAGGGTGTTATGTAACACCTTGTGTGTGCACCTTGTTGCCTTCCTAAAATCTGGAAAAAAATGTGCAAGTCTGAAACACATCTGGCCCCGAGGGTTTTGGATAAGTGGATGTAGACCTGTACTGCTATTTTTATAGGTACTGACTCATTTATCTTTCATCACAGCTCTGGAAAATAGGTGCTCTTTATTATCGTCAATTTCCCGGGGAGGAAGCTGAGGCACGGAATGTCCAAATGACGTGTACAGGCCACAGAGTCTAAGACGCACAGCCAGGATTTGGACCCACGCAGTCAGATTCCAGTCGTCTAAGCCTTTAAACCCTTAGGCTAAACTGCCCCCACACCGCTCCTTCGGCGCATCCCATGGAGAGCAGGAGCAGCCCTGCCCACCGCCCCAGAACTGCCCTCTTTGCTGAGGGGGAACAGGAAATAAACATGGAGCTTCCTATTTCTTCTCAAGGAATGAGCTTTCATCAATCACCTGTTCACTGGCTGGGCTTGTTGGGTTAAGAAGACCTTCCAAACCAGTTTTCACAGAACCTTCCTCTATTATTTATAGCTTGATTCTTTAATCTGTAATGAAATATACAGTATGAGCCTCTCAGGTCTGAGCTGTTTGGAAGTTCATTCGGCGGACACGGTTTTAGGCTATGATACAAGTCACAGAGCCACAGAGGGTCCACATTAGAGAGTCCTGTCATCAGAGGCTTCACTGAGTTTATTTCAAAGACCTGCCTGTTTCAGAGGCACAAAGGGTTCAGTCCTGGTGGTGAAGACAGGCAATTTTACCAGTTCCTCTTTCAGCCGCGCTAGAACCTATCAATTAAGGTGAAATCCAACCTATCAATTAAAGTGAAATCCGACAGTTTGCTTCAAGCTTCAACAGCACACAGGATTTTCTATTTTGTTTATTATCATATTTCTCGCTTGACCCCTAATGAGAGTCCTAGTAATTCGCCTACTCAAATGTGTTTACTTCACCTCATTCATTTAGCAAGCATTTATTTTAAAAAAAAAATTTTTTTAAATGTTTATTTATTTTTGAGAGAGAGAGAGAGAGAGGAAACGGGTGGGGGAGGGGGCAGAGATAGAGGGGACAGAGGTTCCGAAGCAGGCTCTACGCTGACAGCCCCAGGCGGGGCTCGAACTCACGAACCGTGAGATCACAACTGAGTCGAGGTCGGACTCCTACCCGACTGAGCCACCCAGGCGCCTCTAGCAAGCATTTATTGAGCACCAGGCGCTGGGGATATGGCAGTGAACCAGACAAAAATCCCTGCTCTAGTGGAATTCACACTGTCGTGGGGAAGACAGATAAGAAACAAGATAAATGAGCACAAAAATATGTCAGATGGTAAGAAGGGCTATGGGAAGAAAACGAAGCAGGGACAGGAGCTGTTATTTTTCAAAGGGTAGCCAGGGGAGGGGAGGCACCGAGCAGGTAAAATCTGAGCAACTGAGGTGTGAGAGTCAGGTCTGTGATGAGCCGGGGAGGAGGCCGATCCAGGCAGAGGACATGGGGACACAGGATGAACGACCCCAAGGCTGGGGCGGCGCTGGGCGGGTCAGAGGAAGAGAAAGGAGTCTGGCAAGGTCGGAGAGGAGGGAGTAAGGGCACAAAGGGCCAAACCAAGTGAGGCTTTTTCGGGCCCTGCAAGGACTTCGAGTGGAGGAGAAACACATGAGGGCTGCGAACAGAGGGGCAAGAGGCTGTGACTGGGATTTTCACAGGATCAGCCTTCTGGCTGTTTTGAGGAGACCCGACTGGAGGGATGGAAGAGGCTACAGCAATAGTCCAAGTGAGAGACGGTGGCGGTGGCGGTGGCACTGGGGAGGGGGTGGCTGAGTTCTGGACAAAATGTGAAAAGGCAGGGAACACGATTTGCTGACAAAAAGGATGGGGGTGGGCGAGAGAGGCATCGTCAAGGGTGATTCTAGCCTGGAAGGATGGAGCCAGGACCAGCCGAGACGGGCGCGAGGTTGGGGGCAAGGCTGGGAGGTCAATTTTGGACCGTCTCCGAGGCCTGGTAGACGCCCGTATGTAGGCTATGAACAGTAATAGTGCTTTCAAACATAGTCCTCCAGCCCTGGCTGTGTGCCGCGTCTGCTTTCAGCCACTTGACTCGACCATCAAAGCAACACTGTGGGGTGGGCATTACCAGTATCCTCCCATTTGCCAGATGAGGAAATAGAGGTGGAGCTTGACAGCTTGCCCCCAATCACGCAGCTGGCAGCTGGCAGAGCCGGGGTTCAAACCCAGGCAGTGTGGCTCCAGTTAGGGGTCCCAGCACTTCGCACCACCAGCGTTCTATGAAGAGAGATGGGAGGGGAAGGCCCTAGAGGGCGACAGGGATGCTGTTTTTCCACAGGGTGAGCAGGGAGGGAGCAGGCCACGCTGACCTCTGTGGGAAGGGTCCTTGCGCATGCCGTACAGACGCCAAGGTGGCCACAAGCTGGCCACACTACATCACGGGCGCCATGAGTCCATCCAGGTCCCACCTCTGAGGACACGTATGTGCCCTTCCCTCTTCTCACCCCCGATAAGCCCTTTATTATATAGGCATCAAGTTCCGGTATCTCCCGGGCAGAATTAAAATTCTTCCTCGGGGTGATCCAATGTGACGAACAACCTGTCTGCTCTTGCAAATCTGTTCTTCTCTCTGAGTCTTCAGTCTCATACTCCTCTGCCCTGTTCTAGCTGTGTGACCTTGAGCAAGTTACTTAACCTCTCTGGGTCTGTTTCTGCCATCTGTAAAAGATCCTCAAAATACACTATTCTTAAAGGCTTTTGTGAGGATTAAATGCCAATATATGTAAAGGGCTTAGAAAACTATCTCTGGCATGTGGGAGACACCCAACAAATGTTAGCTCTGAGCTTGGGGATCAGC
>NW_027527456.1:61211-63117 GCF_008692635.1 Crocuta crocuta | reverse complement strand
TAAGGTTTGTTTATTTCTGAGAGTGAGCAAGGTGGTGGGGGGTAGACAGAGAATCCCACGCAGGCTCTGTGCTATCAGTGCAGAGGCCGACATGGGGTTTGATCTCACGAACTGGGTCGGATGCTTAACCAACTGAGCCACCCAGGTGCCCCATCCTCCTTCATGTTTCTTTCTTGTTTTTTTAATGTTTATTTTTGAGAGAGAGAGAGAGAGAGAGAGAGAGAGAGCGAGAGAGAGAGAGAGAGAGAGAGAGAGGGAGCGACAGAGCNGCAGGCTCCAGGCTCTGAGCTGTCAGCACAGAGCCTGATGTGGGACCTGAACCCATGAACCATGAGATTGTGACCTGAGCTGAAGTCAGACACTTAACTGACTGAGTCACGCAGGTGCCTCCTCCTTCATGTTTCTTGAACCCTCTAGGCACAATCTGACCTCAGGGCCTTTGCACTGGCTGTTCCTTCTGCCTGGCACACTCTTCCCCTGGACATTATGGCTCCCTCCCTGACCTCCTTCAGGCCTTAATTCAAGAGTCACCTTCTAAATGAGGCCTGCCCGGTGCCTAAGATTTCAACCACCCCCATACTCTATCCTCGTCTTTCCTACTTCATTTTTCCCCCTTAGTGCTTGTCTAACATACTAGATCTAATTTTACTTCCTGTTTTATTTATATAGTCCATCTCACCCACTTTTAGCAAACGTCTGCTCCACAAGGGCAGGAATTTCTGCCTGTTCTGTTCCCTCCCGTGTCCCCAGCACCTAGAAGAGTGCCTGGTACTCAGCAGGTCCTAAGTGTTTGCTGAATGAACAGTCCCAACTAGCTTCTTAGCGAGCCCTCTTCATCTCCATCTTCCTCCCTCCCTTGGATTCATCTGAAATTCTATATTTTCACATTCACTAATGCAATACATTCTTATTGAGCACCTACTATATTCTAGGTATATATACCCAGCAGTCAACAAAGAGACAAAAATTGTAAGCCCTCATGGGACTCCCATTCTAATGGGGAGAGACAATGAATGCAATCAACTGGTAAAATGCACAGTGTGTCTGATAGTGAAGAGGGACAAAGGGATCAATAAAGCAGAGAAGGGACTTGCGTCCTGCTAAGTATGCAGGTTCAGGTGGTCAGGGACAGGCTGACATCTGAACAGAGCTCTGAACAGAATCACGGAGAGATCAGGGGTACAGTGTTCCAGGCAGGAAATGTAACGAACACAATGGCCCCGAGGCTGGATCACATCTGATGTGCTTGAGGATAAGTGAGGCGCTCACTGTGACTGGAACAGCGCTGAGGGGACAAGGCGCAGGAGGTGAGGCCAGAGAGGTTACTTGTTTTATTAATTCCCGGGTATTCTTTACACTGGAGCGGAATCTGGTTCTGATTTCTCCATTTTACGAATGAGGAATCGGGTGCAGGGAGAAAGTGGTTAAATCACTCAGGTCGCAGGGCTGCTGGGATTGGGGGTGGATGGGTGCTGAGCCACGGTGTGGAATGGAGGCAGCTCTGCAGGCAGGGGGAACAGCAAAATCAAAAGCTTGGAGATGAGAAGTAATTTGGTTTTTAGGGAGCGGGGCCTCATGTGGGATGGGATGAGGTGAGGGAGGGGAGTCTCAAAAATTATTTTGTGTTGAGGGGTCACCTAATGGGGTACTTACCTCTGGATGAGGTGTTGAACCCCTATGCCGAACTTTCCTCACTACCTGTCTCATAGGGTGGTGGTGAGGATTAAATGAGCTCCTTAATATAAAGCCCCTTGCCAGGTACCTAGTAGGTGCTCAATAAATGTTAGCTCCTAGTGGTTTTATCACTATCTCTAATGTATCCATTTATTGTAGTGAGGCAGAATGGCTTAGTGGTTAACGATGTATATGAGGGGGTGTGTTCTAGAGGGAAAAAAACCTGGGTTCA
>NW_027527456.1:54090-57697 GCF_008692635.1 Crocuta crocuta | reverse complement strand
CAGTGAGGAGGGGCCGAGCATTCTGCCGCGCGTTGATTGGACACAACGCTGAAGCTCAACTGCGCGGCTTCCAAGGTTGGGGAGGCGGGGCCTGCCCCACAGAGCTACGCCGTGATTGGCCCGAGGGGAATTGATGGAACGCAGATGGCCGCTTAGGTTCCGAGGGGGCGTGGTGGACCCACCCCCTCCGGTGCTTCACGCTAATTGGCTCAAGACTGACAGCCCGTGGGCGATTGACAAGATCCTGGGGGCGCCTGCCTCACATTGATTGGCCTGTATGGAAGACAGCCTCCGAGGATAGGGGCGGATGGACCCTGCTTCCCGCTGATTGGCGGATGAGGAGCTCCTAGACAGCTGCCAAAACACCAACGGGGCGGTGCTGCACGCCACGCTGCTCAGCGGAAGCTGGACTTGTATGGAAGTGGGCGTAGCAGCCGACTGGAAGGGGGTCGGGCCACGGCTGTGCGTAGGTGGGCACGGTAACTCTATAGTGATTGGCTAGAAGAGACGAGTTGAGCAGGGGCAGAGATAGGAGGGCTGGACGGCAGCCAGGCACGCAAGGGGGTGTTGAGTGGTGGAAACTAAATGTCTACGAGGAGGGCAGCGTCGAGCAGCAGCCAGTTATAAACGGGCGGAACCTGGCTCTGCATTGATTGGCGGAAGCTGGGCTCAACCTAGAAGAGGGGCCGGACCAGGGAGGGAGGGATCCGGCTTTGCGCCCATTGGTGGAAGCTGGAACTATTTAGAAGCGGGGTGAGGAGACAGGCGTGGGTGTAATCTAAGGTACCCCAGTAATGATTAGGGTGTGGGAGAGGGGCAAAANATTTGGGAACAAACCTCCACCCTGAACGGGTCCGTTCTCTATGATCATTCAGAGTTATGTCCAGGAAAAGAAACGGAAAGAAGAGCCAGGTGGGGGGCCCAGGTTGCCAAGGCGACAGAAGAAAGGGCAGAGCAGAGAGTCAAGTGGCAAATGCTGCTAGGCAATAGGCTGGAGGCTGGACTTCAGGGGTGCTTTACAGGTTCCACACAGAGACTGGATCTCTGGGCCTCCGGATAACTTTGTGCTTTAGACACAGGGCACTTGAGCAGGGGTTGAGGTGGGGGAAAGAAGGGCCATGTGACTCAAAGGCATTCAGGCTCTTTAATGTCTGGGGAGCCGGGGAAGAAGTCAATGGTGAGGTGTCTCCGGGAAATTCTGCAGGCCTTGCAGCTCTCTAAGCCCCTGAAAAAAGAGGACAGAAGAGATTGAACAGAGACTGGGTCCAGGCCCCATCCCAGGCTTGCTCTGACCTCCCCGCCCTCAGAGCCAGCCTGGCTCCAGCTTAGAGAGAAAGATGGTCTGTCTTTCTCATCCCTGGCTCTCTCCCACAATTGGAGATGGAGTCTGGCAGTGGGGTGAGCTGCTCTCACCTCTAGCAACATGTGGATATGGGCCTTGATATTCATGGAGTCCTTGGTGAGGCTGTCGCTGAGCCTGGAGAAAAGAAACAAGAAAGGGCGAAGTGGGCCCCACTTATGCTCATGAGGATGATGCTCCCTCAACACTTCAAGAGCTTCCTGTGTCCTGGATGACCTCTGCATGGCAGGTGGAACCTACTGCCTCACCAGCTCCAATGCAGAGCCTTGCCACCACCTGGACTGCACTGATTCGGAGACATTTATTGAGTCCCCTGCTCTATGTCAGGCAGTTTCGGGGACTGGGGAGAGAACAACAAATGCAACAAACACAAATCTCAGCCGTGTGGAGCTCGAGTTCTCGTTAAGAGGGACAAATGGTGAATGACCTAGAGAGCGGGTCAGATGGCTATAAGGAAAACGAAAAAGTTAAATGGTAAGAGAGGACATGGAGGGCAGGAGTGGGGGCTACGGTTCTAATTAGAGAACTTACAAATGGTTGTCCTGAGAAACACTGGAGTAAAGACTTAAAAGTAAAGACTTAAAAGACCACGTGGGTCTATGGATCAGATGAATGTTCGAGATACAAAGGACAGCACAGGCAAAGGTGCCAAGGCGGGAGTGTACCTGCCATGCCAGAGGCATAGCAAAGAGGCCAGTGTGGCTGGAGAAGAGTAAGTGAAGGGGGGCTGTCGGAGGGGAGGTCAGAGAGGTAAGCTGGGGAGGCAATCGTGTAAAACCCACAAGGCCATGGTAAGGACTCTGACTTTCACTCGACGTGTGATGGGAGCCAAGGGAGGCTTGTGATGGGAGAAGAGATGTGAACTGACTAGGGTTTAAGAGGCCCCATCTGGCTGCTGCGTGGAGGACTGGGGATAGGGAGAGCTAGCGTGGGAGCAGGAAGCCCAGCAGGAGAACTGTAATAGTCCAGGTGAGAGATGGAGACTCAGACCGCAGTGGCAGCAGCTGAGGTGACGAGAAGTGACTGGATTTGGAATGTACTTTGAAGGCAGAGTCAACAGGATTTACCAAAGGTTGGATGTCAGGTGTAAGAGAGAGGACTCAAGGAAGATGCCAAGGCCTAAGCCCGGAAGCTTATCTGGGCCTAACTGGGAAGCTGGAGTTGCCTGAAACCGCTCCGGCCCTTGACTGTGGAGTTACATAAAGCAGTCAGTTCCTTATATCTTAGAAGCCAAGTGGGATCAGTCTCACTCAAAAGAATCCTAATTGATACCAAAGGTCAAGAAAGGCCCTCATGAAGAATGAAGAATGAGTAAGAGTTCAACAGGAAGAGGGTCTTTTCCCCCGCAAAAGGCCAAGAGGCAGGAAAGAGCTTTTGGAAGAGCTGTTCAGGAAGTCAGAGTGTTAGGAATTGAGTGAATGGTGGAAGAAAAGTGGTACAAGATAAGGTCCAAGAGATAGAAGGGGCTAGATCACGCAGGGTCTTGATACTGTGATAAGGAAGAATGTGGATTTTATTGTGCTGAGCTGTCACAGGAGAAATCAATTTTAGGCGACCTAAACTACGGTAGGAAAAGTAGAAGGTAACAACATAGAATGTTCAATTGGAAAAAACAGCACTGGGAACCCATTTATATATCAGTATCTCCTAAATTTATATTTTCAGTCCAGACCCTTCTCCTGAACTCCAGCCTTGGCGGTTTTAACCACATCTTCAAAGACTCCAATGTTAAATAAGCACCTCATACTTAACAGGTCCTAGACTGAACTCCTGATCTTCCCCTCCAAACCTGCCCGTTCTCTCTCTTCTCTCTCTCAGATAATGGCAACTCCATCCTTCCAGTTGCTCAGCCCAAAACTCTTACAGCCCACATCCCATCAAGCATTCTATTTAAAATGACCACCTCTCCATCCTGGGCAATGTGTCTTTTCCTTTCATTATTAAAGTGTAATTGGCACAGAACATGGTTTCTGGGGCGCAACAATGATTCAATATTTATATACACTGTAAACCCATCACCACAATAATATTAATTACCAGGTGTCATCATACAAAGTAACAAAAAAAAAAAGTTTCCCCAGTCAGTGTTTCTTCTCTCCATTCCATGCTGTTCTCTGTAGCATCATTAACCCGAGTGACATACCATATCCCATACTGATTTTTTTTTTTTAATGTTTTATTTATTTCTAGGAGAGAGAGAGACAGCATGAGCAGGGGAGGGTCAGAGAGAGAGGGAGTCACAGACTG
>NW_027527456.1:52165-54036 GCF_008692635.1 Crocuta crocuta | reverse complement strand
AGAGAGAGACACAGCATGAGCAGGGTAGGGTCAGAGAGAGAGGGAGTCACAGACTGAAACAGGCTCCAGGCTCTGAGCTGGCAGTCAGCACAGAGCCCGACGCGGGGCCCGAACCCACGAACCGCGAGATCATGACCCAAGCGAAAGTCGGACGCTCAACCGACTAAGCCACCCAGGCGCCCCCCATACTGATTTTTTATTATCTGGCTGCCCTGACTAGATAAGCTGTGGAAGGGCAGAGCACAGAGACTGGTGTGCTCTGTGCTCTGCTGTGTCACCAGGCACCAAACGGTGTGTGGCACATAGTAGTCACCCAACATACACTGAATAAATGAGTAACTACTCTGTTCAAAGGAACATGAAGTCCTCAGAAGAGGGTTCAGTCTATGTTTAAAGACAAGAAATAGGGGGTGCCTGGGGAGTTCAGTCGGTTCAGTGTCTGACTCTTGATTTCTGCTCAGGTCATGATCCCAGGGTCGCAGGATCAAACCCCGCATTGGGCTTCGTGCTCAGTGCGGAGTCTACTTAAGGTTCTCTCTCTCTCCCTCTGCCCCTCTCCCCGGCTCCTGCACTATTAAAAACAAAAAAGGCAAGAAATAAATGAAGCATGGTATTGTTGCCNGGCGCCTGGGTGGCTCAGTCAGTTAAGCATTCAGCTCTTGATTTTGACTCGGGTCATGATCTCATGGTTTTGTGAGTTTGAGCCCTGGGTCAGCCTTTGTGCTGACAGCCTGTTTGGGACTCTCCCTCTCTTTCTGCTCTTTTTAAAAATATTTTATTTATTTTTGAGAGAGACAGAGTATGAGTGGGGGACATGGGGGGAGAGAGGGAGACACAGAATCCGAAGCAGGCGTCAGGCTCTGAGCTGTCAGCACAGAGCCTGACGCGGGGCTCGAACTCAAGAACTGTGAGATCATGACCTGAGCCAAAGCCAGACACTAACCGACTGAGCCACCCAGGCTCCCCTCTTTCTGTTCTTCCCCTGCTCATGCTCTCTCTGTCTCTCTCTCAAAATAAGTAAATAATAAAAACTAAAAAAATTAAAAATACCTAAAAACTAAAAAAAAAAAACCCACAAAAACATTTTAAAAAAAAGAATATCTGGGGTAGTGTTCAAAGAACATAGTAATGCATCTGATCAGATTCTTCTAAGGGTAATGTGAACATCAGTGAAAATAACAAAATTAGGTAATGGTCCANCAAATGCTAGTTGTAACACAAATGGAAGATGGTTATCTTTTTGCTACTGATTTAAATATGCAAGGCAGTGTTAATAGTCAAGTGGCTATTCCGTCTCTCCTTTTTATTTATTTATTTATTTTTAAAGTTTATTTTGAGTGAGTGGGGGAGGGACAAAGAGCGAGGGAGAAAGAGGGAATCCCAAGCAGGCTTTGTCCTGTCCGTGTGGAGCCCAACATGGGGTTTGAACCCATGAACCTTGAGGTGACCAAAACCAAGAGTCAGACAGACGCTTAACTGACTGAGCTACCCAGGCGCCCCAAATTCTTTTTTTTAAGAGTTTTTTTTTTCAATTAAAACAATTTTTTTTAATGTTTACTCATTTTTGGAAGAGAGACAGTGTGAGAGNCCGAGCCGAAGTCTGACGCCCAACCGACTGAGCCACCCAGGCGCCCCTAAAAGATTTTACTTTTAAGCAATCTCTATACCCAACGTGGGGCTCAAACCCGCAGCCCTGAGATCAAGAGTTGCACACTCCCTTAACTGAGCCAGGCACCCCTATTCTGTCTCTTTTATAGTTAACACGTCTGCCTATGGTGTGGATGTGTATTCCTTTCTGTGTAATCAGGAAAGAATATACACAAAGATCCTCTCACTCCCCAAAGAAATATACTAAGAATAGAAGGACTGAG
>NW_027527456.1:46835-52042 GCF_008692635.1 Crocuta crocuta | reverse complement strand
TAATATATTTTTAAATGTTTATTTATTTTTGAGAGAGGAAAAGAGAGGGAGAAGAGCAAGGGGATGGGCAGAGAGAGACAAAGAGGGAGAGAGAGAGTCCCAAGCAGGCTCTGTGCTGACAGCGAGGGCTCAATTCCACGAACCATGGGATCGTGACCTGAGCCGAAACCAAGAGCTGGACTCTTAACCAAAGGAGACACCCAGGTGCCCCAGGAACTTTCCATTTAAATGCATTTTGGGGGAAAGACAGCAAATCCCCCCAAATTAAAATATATCTGAAGGCTCAGGAATCCTGTGACATAAAAAGGAAAGCTTTGTTATAAGACAAATGGACGTGGTTGAAATGACCACTAGTTCAGAACTGGGTTGGCCCACGAAAGCAGCCCCTCGACCCCTTCACCAATTCGTCTGATCACTAAGATTAAGAAATCTCAGCAGGTCTGAGGCTCTTTGGGGTCTAGCAACACCGAAACCCTGGAAAGGCTGGAAAAGAGAAGAATTACTAAAACCGCGAGAGAGGCAACGCTGGAAGAAATGAATGTAGGAGGGCACCTGGGTGGTTCAGTCGGTTGAGCGTCCGACTTCGGCTCAGGTCATGATCTCACAGTTCGTGGGTTCGAGCCCCGTGTCGTGTTCTGTGCTGACAGCTCAGAGCCTGGAGTCTGCTTCGGATTCTGTACCTCCCTCTCTCTCTGACCCTCCCCTGCTCACACACTCTCTCTCTCTCAGAAATAAATAAAACATTAAAAAAAAAAAAGAAATGAATGTAGGAATAAATATAACCCAGAAGGAATTTTAGGTCAGTGGTATTCACTCTTGTGAGATGGTATTAATCTAAATGCTTCGCTCAGTGTTCCCTCTCTTGGCAATTCCGCTAACATGGCAGTCACACTGGTCCTCTTGCCAGGAAGGCTCTTCCCCAGATAGCCCCTTGGGAGGCCTTCCTTAGCTACATTTCAAACCTCTCATGCACACTCCCGATTTCCCTTCCCTGCGCAAAGCCTTAAACTCGATTGGCGCCCACACTTTCTCCCCATGTCACATTACCTCCCCACCGCCATCACCAGAAATCTGCTTCAATCCCCACTTCAACCTGTTTCCAACATACCCTTTTTCAATTCATTCAACAAACACAGCGTGCCTCCTTCATGCTATGGTCACCTGGGGGTATAGACAAACGATCTCCCTTTGTTAAGCTTCTATCCTAATGGGCGAAGGCAATGGATTTTAGCAGGAAGTGGAATTACACGGTAAACATTAAGAGGTCATAAGTAGAATGAAGGAGGGGAATGAAGAGAGCCAGGGCAGCGATTCGAAAGTTAGGCTACGGAAGTCCTTGTTGACGAGGTGACATCTGAGGAAGATTTAAACTGAGTTAGGAGAAAGGAAGCCAGGCGTGTACCCGGGGAAAGGGTGTTACAGGCGAAGAGCACAGGCCCTGCAGTCCGGTGGGCTCGTTCTGAGGGTGTTTCAAGAAGCCTGGGAAGGTCTGTGTGGTGAGAGCACAGTGGCTGAGCAGGAAAATTAGGAGGAGGTGAAGTCAGAGGTAGCTAGTTTTACTGTTACTGATTTATAGGCCCAAACCTCCTGGATCTGGTCAANACAGCAGATAGCCAACAAATGTTTGTATGAATGAGCGAGATACAGAGACCATTTAGTGAGTGCTCACTATGTACTATACTTGGGGCTGAGCTTTGTATCTCCACTTTCCTCAGCCCTAGCCTTGGGGAGGAGGCGAGATGGGCCCTGAAGCATCATCATCCCAGGCAGCCACGGGGAGAGGGAGAAGGGTGTTGCAGATGGTGGTGTTTTAGACTCTCCTCAGAGAATGGACTTACTCTGTGAGGAGGCTGCTCTTACGATCAATGAACTTCAGGGCTTCTGTCAGTGTCAGCTCCAGGAAAAAACCATATCCAAGGGCCACATAGATTCGTGAAGTGTCTGGGCTGAGGAAACAATGGTTAGAGTAAGTGTGGGATGTCCTTAACACTGCTTAGCATACTATACGGTTTATTCAAGATGTTGTTGTTGTTGTTTTTTAATCCCCTCCTCCCACCTTCCCCAAATTGAAGCTCTGGGAGGGCAGGGATTTTGTCCTATTTGATTTACTGTCACATCCCCAGCACTTAGCACAGTGTCTGGTAAACAGCAAATACTCAAAAAAATATTTGTTGATGAAAGAAGAGGGAAGATAAACCGTGTGGGCTCAGAGGGGGCAGGCAGACACTCACACAACTGTGTCAACGAAGAAGTTACAGCCCAAATCCACCTGCATATATAACTCCGAGGGCTTAGCTTCCTGTGGGGCCAGGGAAAAAGAGGTAGGGGTCAGTGGTCAACTTTTAGGTCAGCTGACAGGTGTTGGTCTGGGGTCTCTCCTCCCATCCCCCTCCCTTGTCCACACACATCAAAATGGTACCAAACGTTGGTGTCTTTACCTGAAGTCGCTCAATGACATTTCTCAGTTGAAGGTATTTGGCCAGCTGATCGTATACCTTGTCACGATGGTCCAAGACTTTTCTGATGGGACAAGAGGAAAATGGTGACCAATAGGAAGCCCTGGCCCTCTCAGAATACCCCATTGTATGACCCTCTGAGACCCTCATGTTACCAATGCCTTAAAGAAGCATTTTAGTGCAGGAGTTAAGATTTGGATTGTGAGTCAGACTGCTTGGGTTTGAATCTAGGCTCCTTTTTTTTACTAGTTGCGTGACCTTGACAAGTAACCTCTTTAGGACCCAATTTCCCTACCTATAAGATAGGGATGACAAATATCACTTCACAGAGTCATGAAGAGAATTCCATGAGTGTTTACTATAAAGCACTTATAGGGGCACCTGGGTGGCTCAGTGGGTTAAACATCCGACTCTTGATCTTCGCTCAGGTCATGATGTCACAGTCTGAGATTGAGCCCCAAGTCAGCTGCGCGCTGAGCGTGGAGCCTGCTTGGGATTCTCTGCCCCTCCACTGCTTGCTCACTCTCAAAAATAAAGAAACATAAAAAAGCACTTAAAATAGTGCCTGACAAATAGTAAGCTCTATATATGTATTAGTCAATATTTATTAGTATTATTAAAAAAAAACTTTTTAATGTTTATTTTATTTTTGCGAGAGAAACAGACAGAAAAACAGGGAAGGGACAGACAGAGAGGGAAACACAGAACTCAAAGCGGGATCCAGGCGCTGCGCTGTCAGCACAGAGCCCGAGGTGGGGCTCGAACTCACAAACTGTGAGATTATGACCTGAGCTGAAGTCAGACGCTCAAAGACGGAGCCACCTAGGCGACCCTATTTATTAGTATTATTATCACACTCCCAAAGCCTCCTTCCAATCAGAATGTCCTATTCTCTAGAAAACTCCTCCATCTCTTTCGGGATGTTCATGGTCCTACTTCTGAACACACTACTTCCTGCTCAGATTAATTAGAACAGAAATAATTTTTCACACGCATTGAGCCTGTAGTATCCATATTAAATTCTTTACAAGGACTGAACACATTAAAAACTCAAAACAACCCAATGAAGAAGGTCCCATCAACTCCCATATCACAGATAAGAAAACTGAGGCACGGAAAGGCGAGGCAGAGTACATCATCTTCATAGAATGGCGAAACGGCCAAGCGAAGGACTCGAACCTGAGAACTCCGTTTGGAACCCAGCTCAGGCCGTGAGATGGGAGGCTGCACATGCGCGGACACACCCTCCGCTAAGACCGCCACATCCCAGTCCAGTCGCACCCCGGATGTCGTAGCCCCGCCTTCCCCGCTCGACGGGCGCATGAACGCCTTCCCGACCAATCAGAAGGCTAGGCCTTGACTTCGAACGCCCCGCCTCCCCACGTGGAACGTTCCAAACGCCCGGCCCTTCTGGCCGTCACTCACCGCAGGTCCCGCTGCAGCACGTCGCAGATGAAGGCCTCATAGCGCAGCACTTTCTCCCCCGTGGTTTCCAGCGCCCGCCGTTTAGGGGGCGTCGCCATGATGGGCTCCTGAGGATGTTGGGGGGGGTAGACCACGTTGATCACTCAGTTTGGCCTCAAGCACGGTACATCTGCACCCTCTCAACAGCCGGAGTGGGCTCGCCCGGCTCCTGCCGGGGATTCTCCCTTCTGCCCCTCCCAGCTCCGGGACCTTGCCACCCACGAACACCCAAACGCGGCCCTCACCTTAGAGCCGCCGGCAATAAGAACAGTTGCTATAAACCGCGGCTTCCGGGTGGCGCGGGTGAATGACGTACGCCAAGGGCGAGGGCCAACCAAATAGCCAGGTGGGGAGGGGCCGCTCTGAAGGAATGGAAACCGCCGAAGCAGAGGCGAGAAAGGCGGGGCTTTAGGGAATCCGGTGAGAGTACTAGACAGCAGAGTGTGGGGACAGGGATGTGCGCGGAGCCTGTGGGGACCGCGCGTGGCTCGCGGGGGCGGGCCTTAATGGGATTTGGCGGGTTCTAGGGGAGGCGGGGCGTGCAGGTGGAGGTGGTGAGAGAGAGAGTAAAGCGTTTGGTATTTAAAAGAGCTTCCGAAGCAGACAGACCAGAATCGATTATGGTTCTGGTTTGTAAAGAGAGAGTACATCGCTGTGATGTATAGCCGTGGATTTTGATTTTTCACACGGGAGATTTGGGTTTGACTCCCGGTGGCCGGGATGGATGTGAGCATTAAAAACATTTTAAACGGAGACAGAGGTCCTAAAATTCCCCTTTGACACCTTGGTTTTGCAGCCCGCAACCCATAACCAGGATCCGAGCAGATATTAACAACGCACTATGTCTTCATTTAGTAGAGGCATCGACCAGGTCGCTGAAGTCCTCTGCTAGAGATCTGCTACTCTGTAGTTAGAAATAGTTCCTATGTCCTTATTTAAATGTGTAAACTTTATTTGTATGCACTCAAGTAAATGAATTTATTCTCCTATATTAGGTTTTCAAATAATAGCATCAAACCCAGCAAAGTTCAGGCCGAGCCTGAAGGAGAACCCCCAGATGCGAGATCCCTCAAATGCTATCCCCCCCTATAGAGCCTGGAGCACTCGCCCCTACCAGGGAAGTCTCCTCAGATATTTTGTGTGTTTCGTGTGTAAAAGCAAGTTTTTCTTTCAAATGTTCAAAACCTAAGCAAGTCCAGCTTTTCTTTGCCCTTAGAACAGGATGATTGTTTTTAAAAAATGTGATTTAAAAAAATTTTTATGTTTTTATTTATTTTTGAGAGACCG
>NW_027527456.1:44865-46082 GCF_008692635.1 Crocuta crocuta | reverse complement strand
GCACATGTGAGTTGGGGAGGGGCAGAGAGAGAGAGAGAGAATTCCAAACGGGCTCTGCACTATCAGTTCAATTTCAGGAGCTGTGAGATCATGACCTGAGCCGAAGTTGGATGCTCAACCGACTGAGCCACCCAGGCGCCCCCAAAATGTGATTTTTTAAAACAAAAATTATGAAATTTTACTTATTTAGTGGTGCAAACAGGGTACATATTTAAGAGGGTTGATGGTGAGAGAATATCAATTACCCAATACATGTAAAAGATAACTGAGCAGGACAATAAACAGAGTGCACTTAGTTATGGATACCCGCCCCTCCCCCTATCTCCCTGGACATAAATGAGCTCATCCACTGATTGGCAGATGGACTACATTTGCTGACATCCTGGCCAGCTACCCTAAAAGGGTTAGCTTTCTGTCACACCAGCAAAGACTCTCAGGACACAGAGTTCACGCTCCAGGCTGGGAATCCACTCTGGGGAACAAGGTAAGCAGCCACCGACACAGCTGGGCCAGCCTGGCCCTAGGCCCCTCCAGCTGTGTCCGCCCTGAGCATCGCAAAATTTATAGAAGGTGGTCATCGGCTGGTCTGCAGAGCGGTCTGAAGCGGCTTGAAATCGACATGAGGATGTTTGCCTTTAGGAAGTGATTTTGTAGTAGAGTCGACATTCTCCCAGACTCCCCCAAGCACATCATCCACTTCTTTCAGCTTTGGATACTTGGATTTTTTTCCCTCGAAGGTGACGTTGTGCAGGTAGGGGGCAGGTGTTGCAGGCGAAGCGGTGGGAGCACTATGCCTCCACCATGATCAGCCCCATTCCTCTAGTCCGGGCAGCAGAGCCAAGAAAAATGTGATTTAAAAAAAAAATTTTTTTTTTTGGTAAATCTTCTGTTGTTACATAAAGTTACATTTGGTGTGACTGAAACAGACACAAGGTAGTTAGACAACCATTACTGAGTTAATCTAGGGTATTTTTCTCTGGGGAAAAAAGGGTGTTATGTTTATCATCTTTATTTAATGCAGAAGAACACGGAGTTCTGATGAGCTGAATATGGGTCTCTGCAAGTCTATTAAGTTACATTTCACAGAAACAGTTTTTTTTGTTTTTTTTTTTACTTTTTAAAGACATGTTTCCAGCTTTATTTTTACATTTCAAACCTACAGAGAAGCTGGCAGTGAACACCCATATAGCCTGCATTTAAACTTGACAAATGTTAAT
>NW_027527456.1:44122-44821 GCF_008692635.1 Crocuta crocuta | reverse complement strand
GACTGACTGTATTTGCTTTCTCTCTTTCCAGACTCAACAATAATTATTGACATTACTGCTTAACATTCCATGTTTGGGATGGCCTCAGATTAAAAAAAAAATTTTTTTTTTAACGTTTATTTACTTTTGAGAGACAGATAGAGAGAGGCAGAGCGTGAGTGGGGGAGGGGCACAGAGAGGGAGGCACAGAATCCGAAGCAGGCTCCAGGCCCTGAGCTGTCAGCACATAGCCCAACCGGACAGCCTCAGATTTTTGAGCCACTCCTATGTTATTGGATGTTTGCATGTGTCCAGTTTTTTCCGTTGCTATGTCCCGGGAGGGGATAACAGTCTTTGCTTTCAGATTTTTGTATAATAAATACCACGATTATTTCCTCGTGATCTCTAAAAGTAGAATTATCGATCTAAAGGATGTCACTTCATTGTAAATCAAGTATTAAGTGACAGTTGTACACATATTTCCAGTAAGAAACTTCCTCATCTAAGCTCTACATCATTGGTTTGCTGACCCTTGATGTTTTTTCTACAGCCTGCAGTCTAAGAACACTGCTTTCACTTTTTTAAGTGCCCGAAAAAATAAAAAGAATATTTTGTGACATGTGAAAATTCTATAAAATTCAAATTTCAGTGTCTCATAATAAAGTTTTATTGGAACACAGCTATACTTGTTTATGTCTGTGGATGCTTTCGCGCTCATAA
>NW_027527456.1:43903-44076 GCF_008692635.1 Crocuta crocuta | reverse complement strand
CTCATAATGGCAGAGTAGTTGTAAAAGAGAACATATGGTCTGAAAACCCTAAAGTATTTACTATCTGGCCTTTTATTTTTTTAATGTTTACTTATTTATTTTGAGAGAGAGAGAGAGCCAGAGAGAGAGGGAGAGAGAGAATCCCAAGCAGGCTCTGTGCTGTCAGCATATAG
>NW_027527456.1:42643-43646 GCF_008692635.1 Crocuta crocuta | reverse complement strand
GCTCCACTATCTGGCCTTTTATAGGAAAAGTTTGCCAACCTCAGTCATGTCAGCTCTATACAACCATGTTAATCACCATTACACATGTTGGAGCTCTAAGTATGTGGGCCTACCAAACTTCGACTGGTGACCTGTCACCTGGCTTATGGGTAGGTGTTTCCAGGCTGGAGCTTTTCTGGGAGTTATGAGGCTGGCTGTGTCTCTCATCTCCATTTGTATTTTCTCTCCCTCCCAGCCAACCTCCTGCCCACAAGCCTCCCCCAGCTCTAACTTAGAGATCTCTGTCTTGCCTTTCTCTAGGAGGAGCAGAAATGACTTGATTCACTGCCTCCTTTATTGTCCGCTAGATATTTGGAACCCGACAAGAATTCGTCTCACAAAATTGAAAAATAAAGGTAGGATCACAAAATGTATAAAGCAAGTAGAAGAGTAATGTCAGGGGAAATTGGGATGTAGGTATGAAATTCACTTCTGTGCTTAACTGTGAATTTGTCTCTGATCTTCCTACAGCAATGGCAAAAAGGGAAACGAGGTTAGTTATGTGATTGGTATTGCCCATGAGGAAAAAGCATACCAGCTCACCAGCAGAAGGAAATATTTCCTGCCATTCACCAGGAAACAGTAAAATTAGAACTCTCCCTCACTTAAAGTCCAGGTGGATTAAAGATTGAAATGCAAAAATGGAACCATCAGTGTGCTATAAGGAAAAATGGGAGAACATTTTTTATTATGATGTTAGAGTGAAGTCCTTTCTAGTCATGACATAAAACTGAAATCACGAGAGAGTATATTGACACATTGTGTTCATAAAATTTTTTGTTGCTTACAAATATTTTATTTCACATAGACTTATCAGACCATAAGCTAATGTTAATAGCATCATTTTTCTATGCAACTTAAAGACACATATAAATATACTGTATATCTAAAGTGATTCATTTAACTAGTTCCCTGTATAGACATTTAAATTGTTAGTTCTCCTGTATCAGAAACTATAAACACC
>NW_027527456.1:41867-42393 GCF_008692635.1 Crocuta crocuta | reverse complement strand
TGAGAGAGAGAGAGAAAGAGAGAGAGAGAGAGAGAGAGAGAGCACGGGGAGGGGCAGAGAGAGAGACGGAGACACAGAATCCCAAGCAGGCTCCAGGCCTGTCAGCACAGAGCCTGATGCGGGGCTCGAACCCACGAACCGCAAGATAGTGACCTGAGCCGAAGTCGGCCACTTCACCGACTGAGCCACCCTGGTGCCCCTATGAGTTTAATTTTTTAAAAGTTGTTTTGTTTTTTTTTTATGGAAACTTTCAAAAATATGCAAAAGGGTAAGGAAAAGTGTGATACATCCCTGTGAATCCACCATTTAGCTTCCAAAATGATCAACATACAGCAATCTCATCTCATTTATACCATTCCATTGTGCCCTCTCACTTTTTGAAGCAAATCTCAGATATATCATTTTATCCTTAGATAATCCAGTGTATACTTTTTTTTTAATGTTTTATTTTATTTCTAGAGAGAGAGAGAGACAGTGTGAGCAGGGGAGGGTCGGAGAGAGAGGGAGTCACAGACTGAAACAGGCT
>NW_027527456.1:39954-41821 GCF_008692635.1 Crocuta crocuta | reverse complement strand
CACAGACTGAAACAGGCTCCAGGCTCTGAGCTGGCAGTCAGCACAGAGCCCGACGCGGGCCTCGAACCCACGAACCGCAAGATCATGACCCAAGCGAAAGTTGGACGCTTAACCGACTAAGCCCCCCAGGCGCCCCCCAGTGTGTACTTCTAAAAGATAAGCACTCTTTATAAAAACTGTGGTTGTCTCATGTTTAAACCATATGTGTTTTGTAGAAAAAAATCCGAGATAGTAGGTAACTGTGTTAGTTTTCTACTGCTGTGTAACAGTTTACTCCTTGTGTTCATAAAATTTACGCATGATTAACCCCAAAAACCCTATGGCCAGGGGCGCCTGGGTGGCTTAGTCGGTTGGGCGTCCGACTTTCGCTTGGGTCGTGATCTCACGGTTCGTGGGTTCGAGCCCCGCGTCGGGCTCTGTGCTGACTGCCAGTTCAGAGCCTGGAGCCTGTTTCAGTCTGTGACTCCCTCTCTCTCTGGCCCTCCCCTGCTCACACGCTCTCTCTCTCTCCTAAAAATAAATAAAACATTAAAAAAAAAACCCTAAGGCCAAATGGCAAGTTGCAAAGAAAAAATTGCAACAGATGCAGTCAACGGCTAGTTTAGTTAATACATAAAGTGCTCCTACAAATCAATATAAAAACCCAACAATTCAGAAGAAACGAGACAGAGACAATTCACAGATGTGCAAATCACTTTTATTTTTTATTTTTTTTTTACAAATAGTTTATTGTCAAATTAGTTTCCACATAACACTCAGTGCTCATCCCCACAAGTGCAAATCACTTTTAAATACATGAAACTGTGTTCATTCTCAATCATAATAGAGAAATGCAAACTAAAATGTAGGAAATGGTGGTTTTCATCTATAGTTTGGAAAAGACCAGAAGGATTTGTAATATACTGTTGATGTCGCAGCTTAAGTTCTTCAGGAAGCAGATACTGACATGGGGGTTAGAAGTGCAGGTCTCTGGGGCATCCGTGAAAGAAAAAGGGGCGAAGCAGGATTGGGCCAGAGGGAGGTTCAGACCATGCTGCCAACCTGACAGACTTGCTCAACATGGAGCTCCAGAGCAAAGATGGTCTGTTCGGGGAGTCCCACCTAGTCCTTTGAATCCCCTCATTGCTCAGTCATCGGCTAGTGACGGCCCTGACAATAGCTGGACCTTGGTGTGAGAGCTGAGGCGAAGCCCAGCAGAGCTGACTGGAGCTTCTCAAGTAACCCCGCTTCTCACAACTGGGCACTGAGCCCTTCCCTGAAGAGGAATCTGAGAAGTTCATCTCCACATTGGCTGCGGTTGACAGGTATGCCAGGAGGCCAATGCTGTTACCTATTTTGAGACTAAAGATAGAAGTCCCTTCTTAAAAGTTTACTTTTCTTTATTGTGGTAAAATGCCCATAGGATAAAATTTACCATTTTCGCCATTTTGAAGTTTACCTCAAGGACATTCAGTACGTTCCCATTATTGTGCACCCATCGCCACCATCTGTCCCCAGAACTGTTTCATCTGGAATAACTTTTGCAAGTTTAAAGTATACTTACTTTTTGATCCATGAATTCTGCTTCTTGGAATTTATCTTAAATGTATATTAACACCATTATGCATCAAAGTATTACCAGAACATGCATGGCCGCATTGTGCGTATAGCAAAATATTGGAAACAACCCAAGTGTCCGTGAGTACTGGATGGGTCCAAAGAACATGAAGAACACGAATAATTCACCAGAAAGTTATAATCCAGCACCTGTATGTACCTAACAACATGGCCTCAACATAATAAATTTTTAAAAATAAAATTCTAAAACTTGTTTTGCTATTTCTTATCAGCCAGGTCACCTAGCAAAAAATTCTTAGTCTTTGTTTCT
>NW_027527456.1:35729-39730 GCF_008692635.1 Crocuta crocuta | reverse complement strand
CAGAATTTGAAAAAATAGTGCAGAGAATTCCTGTATACCCTTCACCCAGTGTCCTATAGTAGTTAAATCGTATGTAACTTACAGTACAATATGAAACAAAGGAAGCTAACTGACATCAGCGCAATGTGTGTATGTAGCTCTATGCTATGTTATTATGTGTGCAGATTCAATGACCCTCTACGACAATACAGAAATATCCTTTCACTATAATGATCTGCCTCATGCCACCCTTATATAGTCGCACCAACCCCTCTTCCCACTATCCCTAACTCCTCGCAATCACTACACCATTTTCTATTTCTATACTTTTCCATAATTTATAATTCCTATAATTTTATCATTTTGAGAATGTTTTATAAATAGAATTATACAGTATGTGTGCTTTTGAGATTCACTTTTTGTTTTCTCACTCAGCACAACACCCTGGAGATCCACCTAAGTTGCAGGTATTAATAGTTTCTTTCTTTTATTGCTGAGTAGTATTCCATGGTGTGGATGTATGACAGTGTATTTAACCATTCACCTAGTGAGGGACATTTAGGGTGTTTCAGATTTTTGGCTATTACAAACAAGGCTGCTATGAACGACTGTGTACAAGTTTTGTGTGGACTTAAGTCTTCATTTCTGTAGGATAAATATCCAGGAGTGCAACTGTTGGGCTGCAGGAGAAGTGTACATTGAATTTCTTTAAGAAAATGTCAAATGATTTCCTAGAGCGACTGTGCCATTTTACATTCCCGTCAGCAATGCGTGAGAGATCCAATATCTCCTCATCCTCACTAGCATTTGGTATTGTCACTATTTTTTTAATGTGTTCTGATAGATACGTAGTGATATCTCATTGTGGTCTTAGTTTGTATTTCCCTAATGGCTAATGATATTGAATACATTGTTATGTGCATATTTTCCCTCTGTATATCATCTTAAAATTTTTTTTTTAATTTTTAGAGAGGGAGAGAGTGTGTGCATGAGTGGGGGAGGGGCGGGGGGGAAGAGAGAGAGAGAGAGAGAGAGAGAGAGAGAGAGAGAGAATCCTAACCAGGTTCTGTGCTGAATGGGACTTGATCCCACTACCATGAGATCATGACCTGAGCCAAAATCAAGAGTTGGATGCTTAACCAACTCAACCACCCAGGTGCGCCTGTNCACAGAGGGAGACAGACAGACAGAGAGAGAGAGAGAGAGAGAGAGAGAGAGAGAGAGAGAATCCTAACCAGGTTCTGTGCTGAATGGGACTTGATCCCACTACCATGAGATCATGACCTGAGCCAAAATCAAGAGTTGGATGCTTAACCAACTCAACCACCCAGGTGCGCCTGTATGTCATCTTTAATGAAATGTCTCTTCATGTCCTTTGCTTATTTATACATTATATCAAGGGAATCATACAGTATGTAGCCTTTGGGATTGACTTTTTTCACTCAGCATAAGTCCCTAGAGGTTCATCCAAGTTGTTGTATCAGTAGTTTGATCCTCTTTATTGCTGAGTAGTATTCCATGGTGTGTATGACCATAGTTTAACCATTCACCTGTTGTAGAACTTTTGGGGTGATCACTATAAACATCAGGGGACAGGTTTTTATGTGGATATAAATTTTCATGTCTCTGGAGTAAACACCCAAGAGTGCAATTGCTGGATCCATGTTTAATTTTATAAGAAACTGCCAAACTGTTTTCCAGAGTGACTGTATCATTTTACAGCCCCGCCAGCAATGTATAAGTGATCCAGTTTCTCTGCATCCTCTCTAACATTTGATGTTGTCACTGTTTTTAAAATTTTAGACATTCAGCTAGGTGTATACTGAAACCTCATCATGGCCTTAGTTTGCATTTTTCTGATAGCTAATAATGTGGAACATCTTGTTATGTGCTTGTTTGTTACCTGTATATCCTTTTTGGTGAAATGTCTTTTCACATCCTTTGCTCATTTTCTAATTAGGTTATTGTTTTCCCCTTTCTTAAAGCCTTTACTTGAGACATGATGGAAAAATCTGACAGGTACACTTGGAAAAGTAAGACATGATCACAGTTAAAAGTGAAGACAATCTGACCAGAAAGCTTAAATGACTGTCAGCTAATGTTGAAGCTAAAGTTCTGAGTGTGACATGCTATGGGACTGAAAGGAATGGTAACTAATATTCCTCTCCTTTCTCTTCACCCTCTCCTTCAGTAGAATCCACACCAACCTCCTCATAATCCTTCTCAAGGGCAGCCATGTCCTCACAGGCCTCAGAAAACTCTCCTTCCTCCATGCCCTCACCCACACACCAGCGAACAAAGGCGCGCTTGGCATACATCAGGTCAAACTTGTGGCCCCACTGTGGTCCAGGCGAGCCCAGGCCTCAGCAATGGCTGTGGTGTTGCTCAGCATGCACAAAGCTTGCTGTACTTTGGCCAGATCTCTACCAGGTACCACAGTGGGAGGCTGGCAATCAGTGCCAACTTTGAAGCTAGTGGGGCATCAGTCTACAAACTGGATGCTGGCACTGGGTCTTGATAGTGGCAATGGCAGCACTGACATCTTTGGCAACCATGTCACCATGGTACAATAGGCAGCAAGCCATGTATTTACCATGGTGAGTGTCACATTTCACCATCTGGCTGGCTGGCTCAAAGCATGCATTAGTGATCTCTGCTACAGAAAGGTGTTCATGGTAGGCTTTTCCGGCAGAGATAACAGGGACATATGTGGCCAGAGAGAAGTGGATGTGGGGATAAGGCACCAGGTTGGTTTGGAATTCTGTTAGATGAACATTCAGAGCTCCATAGAATCTGAGGGAAGCAGTGATGGAAGACATAATCTGGCTAATAAGGCAGTTAAGGTTAGTGTAGGTTGGTCATTCAATATTAAGGTGTCTACACCAGATGTCATAGATGGCCTCATTGTCTACCATGAAGGCACAATCAGAGTGCTCCAGGATGGTGTGGGCAGTGAGGGTGGAGTTTCAGTGCTCACCTACAGCAGTGGAACCCTGGAGCCTGGGTAAGTGGAGAACTCCAGCTTGGATTTCTTGCCATAATCAACAGAGAGATATTCCATCAGCAGGGATGTGAACCCGGAACCGGTTCCCCCTCCAAAGCTGTGGAAAACCAAGAAGCCCTGAAGACTTGTGCACTGGTTGGCCAATTTCCAAATTCGGTCCAAGACAAGGTCAGTAATCATTGGCCTTGATCATTGATTCTGAACGCAGTGCCTTAGACTGCTCGGCCATCCTGACTTGGTCTTGATCATTGATCCTTACCAATGGTGGTAAGCATAGTTATTGGCAGCATCTTCCTTGCCTGTGATAAGCTCTTAGGGTGGAAGAGCTGGTGGTAGGTGCCAGTGCGAACTTCAAAAATGACTGTGGGTTCCAGGTCTGTAAACACTGCCCTGGGCACATTTTTGCTAGCACCTGTGTCACTGAAGAAGCGTTAAAGGAGTCATCTCCTCCCTCAGTGGTCTTGTCACTTCACATCTGGCCATCAGGCTGGATGCAGTGTTCCAGGCAATAGAGTTCCCAGCAGGCATTGCCAATCTGGACACCAGCCTGGTGAATGTGGATGGAGGTGAACTCACACATGGTGGCTATGGGTTAGCAGGCTCAGGAGACAGGAGCAGACACTGGGTCCCACTTACCTTCTCCTACAAGTTAAGAGTCAAGATAAGTAATGCACTTATTTTTAACTGATGAATTTTGAGAGTTCTTTGTATATGCTAGATATAGGTCTTCTGTCATATGTTTGGTTTACAAGGATTTGCTTTTAGTCTGTATTTTGGTTACCTTTTTTATTTATTTTTTTTACTTTTTATTTTTTTTCCCTCTTTATTTTATTTTATTTTATTTTTACAAATAGTTTATTGTCAAATTAGTTTCCACATAACACTCAGTGCTCATCCCCACAAGTGTCCTCCTCCATGCCCATACTCCCCTCCCCCCCAACATCCATCAGTCCTCAGTTTTTGTCAGCATTCAAGAGTCTCTCATGGTTTGCCTCTCTCCCTTTCCCCCACCATTTCC
>NW_027527456.1:0-35585 GCF_008692635.1 Crocuta crocuta | reverse complement strand
TACAAGCCTTTCCCAAATAAAATAAGATAAAAACAGAGGAAGGAAAACCATAAGAGACTCTTAAATATAGAGAAGAAACTGAGGGTTGCTGGAGGGGAGGTGGGTGGAGGGATGGGCTGAATGGGTGATGGGCATTAAGGAGGGCACTTGTTGGGATGAGCACTGGATGTTTTATGTAAGTGATGAATCACTAAATTCTACTCCTGAAGCGAATACTACACTGTATGTTAACTAACTTGAATTTAAATAAAAAATGAAAAATAAAAGACTTTCCCATGTGTAGCCTGGTCCACTGCCGTGATATAGCTAATGATTTAGGTTGCATTACTACTGGCTAATGATTGGTAATGAAACAAGACGACAGATACCACTAGATCAAGGGGGAATGAGGTTGACCTTCCCAGCTATGTTCTCAAACTGGAACTGTTAATCTCTTCCTCATGGGCAGCCAGATTGAGTCCTCTTTACTGATGCTGGGTGAGACACGACTACTCTGAATTCTTATGACAGCAGTGTGTGAATGTGTAGGGAGAGAGGAAGAGCTCAAAATTAGCGTGTGTGGAAGCATCCAGGCTTGTGACTGTGAAATGTGGGAAGCCTGGAATCTCTTGGCTCTACTGTCTCAGTAGCCTGCCTGTTTCCTGAAAAAGACACAGGGGAGGAAATAATGGCTTCTGGGTTGATGACGAATTTGTCACAAGTGAATAAGAATTTGATCTTTCTCCAAAAGGTAGGCACCAGGCAGACATTTCTCCTTTGCCTGGCAAGGAGTTTCAAGAAGCAGACTCTAGCAACTCCTACCTTGATTCCTGATCATGCATTGCCAGGTCTCTGGGCCCCTTGTGGGTAGGGAGGGACTACACAGACATGCTCCATTCAGCTCCTCACCCAGGCCACCTACCCTCCCCTGTGGATCACGTTCTGCTGAGTGCTCTGGTGGACACTACAGGAGGAGATAAATATTCTTCGTCTTAAGAAATTCATATTCTCAGTGGGGATGTCACTTTTTTTAAAACATTTTAAGATTGAATTTTTGTTTCTTAAATAGTTTATTGTCAAGTTGGTTTCCATATAACACCCAATGCTCATCCCCACAAGTGCCATCCTCCATAACCATCACCTCCCTTCCCCTCTCTCCCACCCCCATCAGCCCTCAGTTTGTTTTCAGCATTCACGAGTCTCTCATGGTTTGCCTCTCTCCCTCTCCCCAACTATTTTTCCCCTTCTTCTCCCCCATGGTCCTCCGTTAAGTTCCTCCTAATCCACCTATACGTGCAAACATATGGTATCTGTCCTTTTCTGCCTGACTTATTTCGCTCAGCATAACACCCTCAAGTTCCATCCATGTTGCTACAAATGGTCAGATTTCATTCTTTCTCATTGTCATGTAGTATTCCATTGCTTATATAAACCACATCTTCTTGATCCATTCATCAGTTGATGAAGACTTAGGCTCTTTCCATCATTTGGCTATTGTTGAGAGTGCTGCTGTGAACATTGGGGTACATGTGCCCCTATGCATCAGCACTCCTGGGGGATATCACTTTTCAGTTGTTGAGTGTTTTGCTCATGTGTACATTGTTTTGTGGATTGTACTCAATTTTGGAGAAAGAGAGGAAAAAGTCTGGAAGAACCCAGAGTCCAGTATTGGAAATATAAATGAATACATGTGTTAGAGATGCTATTAGAGTATGAGACCAGATAAAATAGTTTGTCTTGGGAGTGAGTGTGGACACTGAGACTTAGGGTAGAAGACCCGTCTAAATTTCCTCTTAATCAGGTCTCCAAACCACAGGGCTATCACCTCACTCATTCTCATATGAACGCTAGAGGAGATAGTATCTCACTGAGACAGAATCAGTGGCCTTCAGGTATGTGGCTATGGACTCCCCCTGGGGAGGAGTGGGATAGGATTTGTTGGACCTCACTCAGAGGACCCCACACAGAGATGTGACATAGAAGATCTATAGCAATCTGGTGATATTATGCAAAAATGGCATCATTCCTTTACTTAGTCATTTATGGGGCAAATATTTCCTAAGCATTTATTGCATTCCTGGATGTGGGCTGAGGACTGGGAAAACACCAGTACATGAGACAGAATGACGCTTGCTAACACGGGGCTTGTTGTCTAATGACTTCCCTATGAAATGTAGACCTGTACTTTTCACTGACTTTTTGTTTCCTCCATGGTTAAAAGGATTGGGGTTCCTTAAATGTGTATCTAAGGTTGAGCATGAGTTTCAGATGAGAGACTCTCACAATATATTGGGGGCACAGAATGGATATTTGAGTTGGGATCCTTTTGAAAGACTTATATTGGGGATATCTGGGTGGCTCAGTTGGTTGAGTGTCTGACTTCAGCTCAGGTCATGATCTCATGGCTTGTGAGTTCAAGCCCCACATTGGGCTCTCTGCTGTCAGTACAGCAGAAATCCTCTGTTGCCTCCTCTCTCTGCCCCTCCCTCATCCTTTCTCTCTCAAAAATAAATAAACATTTTTTAAAAAGAAGAAAAAAGAAAGACTTATATTGGATTGTTGAGAACTTTGGTTTGCTTATTTGCCACCTTTACAGGCATATTTGCCTGTCTTTAGAACCCCTGAGAGTGAAAATTTTCACGGTTGTTTCATGGAAGCTCTTCTTATCCTCTGTGCAATTGTCCCACATCATGTACTCTTTCTCATGAGCAGGACATCAACCATACAAACCTAATTTCAGTGAGAGACCTACTTACGTTCTTTAAGTTTAACACTTTCATATGGGTTCTTAATTTCTCCCCACTCAGGATTTCTGATAATAACTTCTTTTTGTTAACATCAATCACAATTGTCATAGAACCATTGTTAGTAAATTACCTAAAATGTCTACACTTTATCCCTGTAATTGCCAATATGCCCATACAGCCATGGCTCTCAAAGTCTGTCTTTTCTCATAATTGCATGTTTCCTCATTTAGGGTCTGTATTTTGAATTTGGAAGAAATCTATATTGGCCATACTGACTTATTTGTGGTACATTACATCCCCATGACACATTTATTTTATAACTGGAAGTTTCTACCTCTTGACCCCACACTGACTTTTTAAATCTTCATGCTGGCATTTCTTTCTCCATATTTTAAATATTTGTCAAGTTTGTTTCAGACTGAGGCTCTACTTAAGCACCCCGAGCCAACCTCTCAGCAGGGTACATTTGGGCACCACCCGTGCAATGACCTGAGCATTTTAAGAGTCACATGGGGTGATTCTTTGTCCTTTACATTAAGAGAATACTGGAAATGCCCTGAATTAGAAAAATTCATGTGTGGTAGGCTTCCCCAAAGATATTCAGGTGTGAATCCCTAGAGCCTGTGAATGCTACCTTACACGGGAAAAAAAGACTTTGCAGATGTGATTCAGTTAAGAATCTTGAGATGGAGAGAGTATATGAAATTATCCAGGTGGGCCCTCAATGAAATAACCAATGTCTGTATGTGAGGGAAGCTGAGGTAGATTTAACTACAGAAGAGATGAAGGTGATGTGATGACAGAAGCAGGCATTAAAGATGGAAGACATGCCCACAAGCCAAAAAATACAGGTTGCCACTACAAGCTGAAGAAAGTAAGAAAACCGGTTCTTCCTCTGAGCCTCCAGAAAGCACGAGCACTGCCAACACCTTGACTTTAGCTTAGAAAGATCGACTTCAGACTTCTGACCTCCACAAATGTAAGGTAATAACATTTGTGTTGTTTTAAGCCACTAAGTTTGTGGTAATTTGTGAAAGAGGCAACAGGAAACTAATGCACCATCTAAGAACTGGGAAAGTCATCTAAGCAAGTTCAATTCACTCAGGAGAAAGCAGAAAAGAGACTATGAATATTATAAACTTAGCTCAAAACACATTTCCACTGAAAATTCACATATATATTCCCATTAATTTGACTCAGATATTGAGTGCTTATAAAATAATTCAGCCTTAAACAATTATAAAATCTGTGTATGAAAATAGCGAGCATGCCTCATTGCAGAAGAATTATCCTTTCAGCTTGGAAAAAAAAAATTATGGCATGAGCCATATACATGCACAGGAAATCATTCAAAAAATATAATGTTCATCATAGACCTAACAGAAGGACAGAATTCCAATGGGAATGGAATGAATGAATTGAAGGTAATGAATAGAAGAGTTTCTGCAGTCATCACTCGTCTCTTCATCAATAGGAAAGACTGTATTCTGAAGAGAAACCCAATGAATACACCATTTCTTTTGAAGTTTTTTTTTAAAATATTTTTATTTATTTCTAGACGAGAGAGAGAGACAGCGTGAGCAGGGGAGGGTCAGAGAGAGAGGGAGTCACAGACTGAAACAGGCTCCAGGCTCTGAGCTGGCAGTCAGCACAGAGCCCGATGCGGGGCTCGAACCCACGAACCGTGAGATCATGACCTAAGCGAAAGTCGGACGCTTAACCGACTAAGCCACCCAGGCGCCCCTCTTTTGAAGTTTTCAACATAAGAGTTAACTCTTTACTCAGTACAAGAGAATACACACAAGAGTCTATGAATGCAATGAATTTGGGAAAGTCTCAGAGATTTCCCTATACTTAGGAATCACGTGAAAACTCACACTGGAGAGTATGAAAATTAATAAAAGGAAACCTCATTTAGAATGGAGTTGGGGAGGCCAGCAGGGGAAGCTCTCATGCTCTGCCACTTGTCAATTACAAACCCAGTAGGAAGGGAGGAATCTTACAAACTAATACTATTTTACTATTCCAACAGGAGGAAGTTTTCTTTGTTCCCCAGCGATAGCCCAGCCAATAAAAGACAGTCATAGCTCAGCCGATGAGAAGCTACTATACTTGGAAATCCCTGTTTATTCCAATGGGCTTTTTGTTTATAAAAGCCTTCCCAGGGGTGCCTAGGTGGCTCAGTTGGTTAAGAGTCTGATTCTTGATTTCAGATCAGGTCATGATCTCATGGTTAATGGGATCAAGCCCTGTGTCTGGCTCTGTGCTGACAGCATGGAGCCTGCTTAACATTCTCTCTCTTCTGATCTCTCTGCCCCTCTTGTTCTCTCTCTCTCTCTCTCTCTCTCTCTCTCTCTCTCCTCTTCTCTCTTAAAGTAAATAAATAAATTTTTAAAAAGCCTCCCCAACTTCCCCTTTTCCTCTGTAAAAACGTATTCTTCTCCTTTGTACTCCAGACTTGCCTGTATTTTTGCTGCAACTTGCTTGTCTTGGATTGCAATTGTTTGCTATTCCCAAATAAACTCATCTTTTGCTGATAAAATAACTACAGCTTTGTTTTTAAGATTAATAGGAGAAATTCTTTGGATGTATTCAATGTGGAAAGACCTTTAGTGTAAGCATATCCATTAAGGCATACATGAGAATTCACAATAGAGCAAAGCGTTATGAATGAAATCAATGTGGAAAAATGTCCAGCAAAAATACTTACCTTAAAAAGCAGAAGAGACTCTGTAATGGAGAAACTCTATGGATATTAGGCTGAAAATACCTCTAGTTGTCCCACATCACTTAGGAGTCACACAAAAATTCACACTGGATAAAAAATCTTACAAGTGTAATCAACAAAGAAAACAGTTCAGTCTGAGGGCTCAGAATAATACACATTGGGGAAAACCCCTATGAATGCAAAATTTGTGGAAAGACTTTGGTGATTCCTTTTCCCTTGGGAAACACTTGAGAACTCATGCTGGAAGGAAACTAGGGATGCTTTCACTTACTGTGCACATGGGAACTTAAAATGGGAATGAGACCTTATAAATGTTATGGATACGTAATTGCCTTTGTCAGTATCTACCTTCAAAATGGACCACTAGGTCATTAATTTTTGTTCTTTTGCAATGTAAACATTTAAGACTATAAATGTCCCTTTAACTAACTCTTTAGCTACACCACACAAGGCTTATTATTTACTATTGCATTAGAATTTTGTTCTAAATATTGTCAAATTTCTATAATCATAACCTAAGTGATACATGGTTTATTTCAAATTTTATGTACTACTTAATATGTGTATATTTCAACTACATTTTTGTTTTGTAATACCAAGTTGTGTACAAAGAACATTATCTTTATTAAATTGATTCTTTGTTATTTGTTGGGACTTATTTTCTGCTCTAGTATGGCAAATACTTCTAGCTACTTATCTATTATCCATTCTCCCCTTCTGCCATGCTTAGAGAACACTGATTTTTCTCAGCTTAGTAAAGTGCACTATTATGAATAAGCTATCTCCCAGCTTTTAACAGTAATAAACAGACATTTTTCACCTTTGATTCTCTGTTTCCTGTGTTTCTCAGTTGGTTCTGAACTTGAGAGTGGATGAGATAGGTGTTATTTCTATATAGTTTATGTGTTCTCTGTCTACTAATATATTCATATTGTCTCCTGAATGTCTATATGGGGCTATTTCTTAACACAGTGCTGATTGAGTAGGCATCTCTCTGTGTGTACATCTGGCTCCAAAGAAGACATCCAGATGCCTGACAGACACATGAAAAGATGCTCAACATCACTCATAATCAGGAAATGCAAATCAAAACCACAATGAGATATCATTTCACACATGTCAGAATAACTAAAATTAAAAAAAAAACTCAAGAAACAACAAGTGTTGGTGAGACTGTGGAGAAAAAAGAACCCTCATGCACTGTTGGTGGGAATGCAAACTGGTGCAGCCACTCTGGAAAACAGTATGGAGATTCCTCAAAAAGTTATAAATAGAACTATCCCATAATCCAGCAATTGCACTACTAGGTACTTACCCAAAGGATACAGAAATAATGATCGAAAGGGTACATGTACCCTGATGTTTATAGCAGCATTATCAACAATAGCCAAATTATGGAAAGAGCCCAAGTGTCCTTTGATTGATAATGGATAAAGAAGATGTGATATATATATGTATATATATGTGTGTGTGTGTATACATATATACATATACACATATATATACACACACACAAATATACACACACATATATATATATACATATACATATACACATATATGTGTGTGTGTGTATATATATATATGTGTGTGTAATATTACTCAGTCATCAAAAATAATGAAATCTTGCCTTTTGGAATGACAAGAATGGAGCTAGACTGTATTATGCTAAGTGAAATGATACCATATGATTTCACTCACATGTGGAATTTAGGAAACAAAACAGATGAAACATATGGGAAGGGAAAAAGAGAAAGAGAGAGAGGGGAACAAACCATAAGAGATTCTTTTTTTTAAGTTTTTATTTATTTTTTATANAAGCAAGCTCCAGGCTCTGAGCTAGCTGTCAGCACAGAGCCTGATGCGAGGATAGAACCCACGAACCATGAGATCATGACGTGAGCTGAAGTCAGACGCTTAACCGAGGGGCCACCCAGGCACCCCAAATGGGTGATGAGTATTAAGGAAGGCACTTGTTATNATTTGGTATTTGTCCAAACCATAAGAGATTCTTAACTATAGAGAACAAACTGAGGGTTGATGGAAGAAGGTGGGTAAGGGATGAGCTAAATGTGTGATGAGTTTTTTTTTGTTTTTTTTTGTTNGCACACATGCACATACTTGCATATTTAATATACAGAGAAGGTTGGCACCCAAAAGCAATTTTGCAGAACATATGGGGAATTTATTTATTTGTTTATTTATTTATTTATTAGTTTATGCATTCATTTATTTATTTACTATATATCTTTTTTCTTTTTTAAAAATAGTTNAATAGTGGGGGAGAGAGAGGGAGAAAAACCATGAGAGATTCTTGAATGCTGAGAAAAATTTTTAAAAATAATAAAATGAAAGGAAATGATAGCCTTTAAGTAAAAACAAGAAAAGTTGAAAGTCAAAGGAAGGTGTAGTTATATTAACAGCAGACAATATAGACATTAAAGTCAAAATATTAAAAGAATAACTGCATAATGATAAAAAAGTTCAAATCACTAAAAAGACTTAATTCTAAAACCATATGCACTTAACATACGTATAATGGTCTCAAAACATACAAAACAAAACTTGACAGAAATACTAGGGAAAAATGGGAAATCTGTGATACCACACTTTACCTGTCTCAGCTGTCACTTGTGAGGATGCTGGGGAACAACCCAGATTTGATGCCTCTAGTGAACATCTTCAGGTATCACTGCCACACTTATAGATGTTATAGTGGGATCGAAGACAAGGTGTTGGGGCCAAAATGTATGGATTGTAAACTTGGCTCAATCACAGAATTTATAAAGATTCAGGCATAGAATCTAAACTCTCTAAATTACACCTTTTGGATCAGTAAAACGGCAATAATAATCCCTATTTCTTTTTAGTATTTAGTGGGAGAATAAATTAAATAGTGCATGTTTTGGAAAGTTTTTCTGCCTATCATTTCCCTAGTTTGTTCTGTCTGTGTGAAATACCAACGTTCAGGGGTATCTCTGTTCCATTACCCTTTTAGGTGCTCAGCAGCTCACTGTTCTTCTATGGGGGACTTATGAGTTTCCTGGGCCATGGAAAACAGGGTTTTCACATGAAGTTTTCACAATATGTACGACAGAGGTGACATATTTATCATAGCAGAATGTGGAAATGATGCTCACTTGTGGCCAGTTATGTAGGATGAGGCACTCCAAGTGTTTTCTCTCCTCCTCATTGCCACCCCCATGAGCTATGCCCCATAAGCCCTGGGAAAAACTGGACATGATCATGACCTGATTGGGATCTGGAGTACTCACGCCTAGATCCTTGGCCTCTTGCTATTTTCTAACATTTTCTATTCTCATCAGCTAAACAAGAAACTGGGCCTAAGACTTCTTATTGTCCAATCCATGTGATAACAAATCACAGAGAAGCCCTGCTCTGTGGGGTGATGACATCCCTTTACTTTGGCACGCTATTTAGGGAGCCTATTCTGGAAAACCTCTGCTCTGCTTTCCTGAAGTTGGTTAAACAAACAAACAAGCAAACAACAACAACCAAACTTGCTAAACTTTGCTTATCTGTTTATTTATTTTGCTACGTCCCCTGTATAAGCCACAAAGACCAAAGCTAGCTTCACAACCACACTCCTTTCCAAGTTGCACTTTCTTTCTCTTTCAGTGACTTCTGGCTTCCTGTTTTCCCTGCTAGATCACACAAAAGAAATCAAGGATGGAGTTATATTGAGTCTAATAAATCTGATAGTTCATTCACAATAGGGAAAAACAGGCAACAGTCCAAATTTCCATCAACTTGTGAATGGGTAGAGAAATTTTAATACATCCATACAATGGAATATTACTCAGCAATAAAAAGAAACAAAAGTACTAAATAATACAACATGGATGAATTTCAAAAGCATTATGCTGAGTCGAAGAAACCAGACACAAAATACTCCATATGTTATGACTCCAGATGTATGGATTCCATATGACTCTATGACTCTATATGCAATATCATGTGCTGTGTGATTACCTGAAATTCTAGAACAGACACATTTAGTCTCAGTGATGAAAGAAGGTCAGCGATGACCTTGGTGGGAGGCAGTGTGTGGACCAGACGTGTCACTTCTGGGGAATATTCTGTATCTTGATTTGGGGGAGTTGTCAAAACTCATCAAACACTTAATATTTGAGCATATTATACACTTTAGTGTGTATATTATCCTTCAATAAAAGAGAAGTTAACAAGCAAAACAAAACTTAAAACACAGGATTTACCTCAGAACAATACCAGCTCACACCTTTACAAAGAAGTATAGGTCTGTTTCTCCTGAGAGTATTGATGCTTTCACAGATTCTGCTTCTCTAGCCTTTGCACCCATGGGGATCTTCCTGTTGTCCTCTCCTTGCCTGAAGTTTCACCTGAGGGTGCTGGGGACAGAGTAGAGACAACAGCAGGAGTAGAGAGGATGGATCAGTTTTGTTTGATGCTCTCTCCTCAGGACTACAACAATGCCTGGACCAAGATTAGTGCCATAAATATATGCTGAGTGAATGATGGCAGAAAGTCTCCCACAGTTACCAAGAGGTCATTTTACTTCATGGAATCTTTAATTTTTTTAAATGTTTATTTATTTTTGAGAGAGGGACAGACAGAGCACGAGTCGGGGAGGGGCAAAGAGTGAGAGAGATACAGAATTCGAAGCAGGCTTCAAGCTCTGAACTGTCAACATAGAGTCTGTCACAGGGCTCGAGCCCATGAAATGAACCATGAGATCATGACCTGAGCCAAAGTTGGATGCTTAAACGACTGAGCCACCCAGGCGCTCCACTTTATGGACTCTTTAAAGTGCACAGTTCCCCATGATTTACTGGATTAGTATGCAAGAAAAATATTTTTCACTCAGAGAAGGAGGGATGCAGTAGGATGCAGCAGTGAGGACTGTTTGCTAATCTCTTCCCATGATTTCCATCTCCATTGGGTTACCAGCAGATCTTTCTCAAGAGTCAATACGCTATAGATTTTACATAGACATGCATACAAGTAACTATCTTGCTGGTACAAATGACCCAAAATATACATTCCCACATATTTCTAATTTTTAAATTTAGAGTATAATTTACATACATTAAAATGCTCCCATATTAGGTATATAGTGTGTTGAGTTTTCATAAATGTATAGACCCATGTACCTCCACCCTGAACAAGATATTTTTATCACTCCAGAAAGTTCAATTATGGTCTCTTCCCAGCCAATCTTCCCAATTCAGTCTTAAGCATTATTCTGACTCCTATCACTGTGGATTAGCTTTGTTTGTCTCGAATTTCATTTATTTATTTTTTTTTTTTACAAATAGTTTATTGTCAAATTAGTTTCCACATAACACTCAGTGCTCATCCCCACAAGTGTCCTCCTCCATGCCCATCCCCTCCTCCCCCCCACATCCATCAGTCCTCAGTTTTTGTCAGCATCGAATTTCATTTAAATGGAATCATACTCCTTTCTTTCTGGCTTCTTTTACTCAGCATATTGATTTTGAGATTTCTCTATGATGTACGTATCAGGTTTTCTACTCCATTTTATTGCTGAATAGCATTTCATTGTATGGATGTACCAGAGGTTGTTGGATAGTTTAGATCTATAATGAATAAAGTTGCTGTGAACATTTATGAGGGACACTGGGTTGGTTTCTGGAGTGGGAGCCANTTCTTTCATGTTCTTGGATCAGTTTGTCTCTTTTCTTGTCAGCTTCTTGTTTTTCTATAATGGTGTCTTCTAAATCACTTATTCTCTTTTCTGTCTCTCCAATCCGTGCATTGGGCACCTCCAGTTTATTATGTATTTCATTTATCGCATTTTTTAATTCATCATGCCTATTTTTGTTCACCATGTTGGTTGTAGCCATAGTTTCTTTGAGGTCCTCTATGCTTTCTGCAAGCCCAGCGATTAATTGTACGATTCTTGTTCCAAAATCTTGTTCAGTTATGCTGCTTCTGTCTGCTTTGAGCAGTCATTAGCTGTCAATTCTTCTTGGAGTTTCTTTGGAGGGGAGCTCTTTTGTTTCGTCATTTTGGTTAGTTTTCTGTCTCTTGTTAGTTTTAAAGACTTGTTATGTACTCTGCACCTGTGAACGCTGCTGTACCCAAGAAGACTCTTTAACTGTCCAGGGCCTATCCTTTCAGAAAGCGTTCTTTGAATGGTATCTCTTGGTCTCTCTTGTTGAGACCTTGGTTATTTTATTTTCCTACTCGTAGTGGTATTTGGGACTGTCCACCATGTGTACTTTGGCTTGTTTCTTGAGGTAGCCCTGGAGAAGAAAACAGACAGGCAAACACACAGGGAACAGAGGGACACAAACGTACAAACAAATCCAACAACACGCTAACCAAGAGGGAACTAAAAAGTAATGAGAAAAGACAGAGGAGGGAAGGCGAATGATAGAAAATAAAAATACATAAAAACGTCAAAAAGAAGGAAAGAAAAGGAAGAATGAAGAAAACCAATAGACTAAGATCGGTTTAAAGCATATAACCAGATTTCCCAGCTACAATTAAATAGCTGGGTGTATGCAGTGCTTGTTGAAGAGCTAGAGAAAGAGAGAGATGATAGAGCGGAGATGAGGCAAAATTGGAGATAGAATGAACAGGCAGAAGGGATAAGAATATGGTTGGAGAGGTGAAAGAAAGAAGGTGGTGTTATCTAGAGAAACTCTCTAGTCTGATTACTCCTGAGAGGAGTGTACCTCATTAAGAAGTATGTGATGTCAATGTTAACCTTGAGGTTAAGATAGTATCTGCTGGTATCTCCATTGTGAAGTTTCTAATTTTCACGTTGTATTTAATAAATATCTTGAGGGCAACACTTTGAGACTATGCAAATATTCCGCTTCCACTCCAACTTGTGTCTACTAACTTTGGCATCCATCAGTTGATCTTGCCTACGTACATATTACTGTGGTGTTTGCCCAATAGTTACTTGTATTTTCCTCATTTCATCTACAGTTATTAATTGGATTTCTTCTGTATGAAATANACTTTGTGTTTATATTTTGCCATTTTCAGTATGATATGTCGTGCAGAAGATCGATTCAAATTACGTCTAAGGGGAGTTCCCTGTGCCTCTTGTATTTCAACGTTTACTTCCTTCCCCCGGTTGGGAAGGTCTCCGCTATAATTTGTTCCAGGACTCCTTCAGCACCTTTCCGTCTCTCTTCCTTTTCTGGGATTCCTATGATACGGACATTGTTGCGTTTGACTGTATCACTGAGCTTTCGAACTCTTCTTTCATGTTCTTGGATCAGTTTGTCTCTTTTCTTGTCAGCTTCTTGTTTTTCTATAATGGTGTCTTCTAAATCACTTATTCTCTTTTCTGTCTCTCCAATCCGTGCATTGGGCACCTCCAGTTTATTATGTATTTCATTTATCGCATTTTTTAATTCATCATGCCTATTTTTGTTCACCATGTTGGTTGTAGCCATAGTTTCTTTGAGGTCCTCTATGCTTTCTGCAAGCCCAGCGATTAATTGTACGATTCTTGTTCCAAAATCTTGTTCAGTTATGCTGCTTCTGTCTGCTTTGAGCAGTCATTAGCTGTCAATTCTTCTTGGAGTTTCTTTGGAGGGGAGCTCTTTTGTTTCGTCATTTTGGTTAGTTTTCTGTCTCTTGTTAGTTTTAAAGACTTGTTATGTACTCTGCACCTGTGAACGCTGCTGTACCCAAGAAGACTCTTTAACTGTCCAGGGCCTATCCTTTCAGAAAGCGTTCTTTGAATGGTATCTCTTGGTCTCTCTTGTTGAGACCTTGGTTATTTTATTTTCCTACTCGTAGTGGTATTTGGGACTGTCCACCATGTGTACTTTGGCTTGTTTCTTGAGGTAGCCCTGGAGAAGAAAACAGACAGGCAAACACACAGGGAACAGAGGGACACAAACGTACAAACAAATCCAACAACACGCTAACCAAGAGGGAACTAAAAAGTAATGAGAAAAGACAGAGGAGGGAAGGCGAATGATAGAAAATAAAAATACATAAAAACGTCAAAAAGAAGGAAAGAAAAGGAAGAATGAAGAAAACCAATAGACTAAGATCGGTTTAAAGCATATAACCAGATTTCCCAGCTACAATTAAATAGCTGGGTGTATGCAGTGCTTGTTGAAGAGCTAGAGAAAGAGAGAGATGATAGAGCGGAGATGAGGCAAAATTGGAGATAGAATGAACAGGCAGAAGGGATAAGAATATGGTTGGAGAGGTGAAAGAAAGAAGGTGGTGTTATCTAGAGAAACTCTCTAGTCTGATTACTCCTGAGAGGAGTGTACCTCATTAAGAAGTATGTGATGTCAATGTTAACCTTGAGGTTAAGATAGTATCTGCTGGTATCTCCATTGTGAAGTTTCTAATTTTCACGTTGTATTTAATAAATATCTTGAGGGCAACACTTTGAGACTATGCAAATATTCCGCTTCCACTCCAACTTGTGTCTACTAACTTTGGCATCCATCAGTTGATCTTGCCTACGTACATATTACTGTGGTGTTTGCCCAATAGTTACTTGTATTTTCCTCATTTCATCTACAGTTATTAATTGGATTTCTTCTGTATGAAATAGCTATCCTTTCTCTTTCATGTATTCAATGAAATTCAATTTCTATATGTATCAGTATGAGCTCATGGATTTATTTAATTCTCTGGGTTATCCTCCAATCCTGTCATTATTTATTGTGTTGTTCGAATTGTTCTCACAGTGGCCATTGGGAGTGTCTTCAGGATGGCTCCTGTGTCCTTTTCTTATTTTTCAATAAACTTTTTATCTAGAATAGATTTAGATTTAGAGAAATGTTTCAAAGAGAGTACACAGAGTTCCCATGTACCCATCACTCTGTTTTTAGATTGTGAATATTCTACATTTCTAAGATACATTTGTCACAACTAAGGAACCAACACTGTCACATTACCATTAACTAAACTATACACTTTATTTGGATTTCACTAGTTTTAAACTACTCTCGTTTTTCTGGCTAAAATGAACAAATCAGGAGACTCTAGATGCTGGCGAAGATGTGGAGAAACCCTCCTACACTGTTGGTGGGAATGTAAACTGGTGCAGCCCCACTGGAAAACAGTGTGGAGGTTCCTCAGAAAATTAACAATACAACTCCCCTATGACCCAGCCATAGCACTGCCAGGAATTTACCCACGGGATCCAGGAGTGCTGATGCATAGGGGCACATGGACCCCAATGTTCAGAGCAGCACTCTCAACAATAGCCCAAACATGGAAAGAGCCTAAGTGTCCATCAACGGATGAATGGATCAAGAAGATGTGGTTCACTTATACAACGGAATCCTACATGGCCATGTGAAAGAATGAAATCTGGCCCTGTGTAGCAACGTGGATGGAACTTGAGGGTGTTATGCTGAGCAAAATAAGTCAGGCAGAGAAGGACAGATACCATATGTTTTCACTCATATGTGGAACAGGAGAAACTTAACAGAGGACCATAGGGGAGGAGAAGGGGAAAAGACAGTTAAGGAGAAGGAAGGAGGCAAACCATAAGAGGCTCTTTTCTTTTTAATGTTTTATTTATTTTTCAGAGAGAGAGAGAGAGAGACAGCGTGAGCAGGGGACGGTCAGAGGGCGATGGAGACACAGAATCCAAAACAGGTCCCAAGGTCTGAGCTAACTGTCAGCACAGAGCCCGACGCAGGGCTTAAACCCACGAACCATGAGATCATGACCTGAGCCGAAGTCGGACGCTTAACCAACTGAGCCACCCAGGCGCCCCCATAAGAGACTCTTAAATACTGAGAACAAACTGAGGGTTGATGGGGGTGGAGGAGGGGGGAAAGTGGGTGATTGGCATGAAGGAGGGCACTTGTTGGGATGAGCACTGAGTGTTATATGGAAACCAACTTGACAATAAACTATAAAAGAAAAAATCAATCTGCAATTTTGCTAAGTTCAAGATAAAAAAAAAAACTACTCTTTTTTCTTTTCCAGGGTGCCATCCAGGATGCCACTATGCATTTAGTCATCGTGTCCCTATGCCTCCTGTAGAGTGAAATAGTTCCTTAAACTTTCTTAAAAAAATTTTTTTTCATTTATTATTTTTGAGGGGGGCAGAGAGAGAGAGAGAGAGAGAGATAGAGTGAGTGAGAGAGAGAGAGAGAGAGAGAATATGAGCTGGGACACATAAAGGGGGAGACACAGAATCCAAAGCAGGCCCCAGGCTCTGAGCTGTTAGCACAGTGCCCCACGTGGGGCTTGAACTCATGAACTGTGAGATCAGGACCTGGGCCGAAGTCAGAGGCTCAACCGACCGAGCCACCCCGGCGCCCTTCCTTAAACTTTCCTTGTTTGTGATGACCTTGACAGCTTTGAGGAGCACTGGTCAGGTGATTGATAGAATGTCCTTCAGCTGGTTTTATCTGACATTATACTCATTACTAGATCCCGTTTTCGATTTGGTAAAGAATACCACACAAGTAAAATACCATTCTCATCACTTCATATGGGGTGTACATTGCCACCAATAATGTTAACCTTGGTTACCTGACAAGTGTTTGCCAGATTTCCCCATTGTAAAGTTACTCGCCTGCCCATTTCATACTCTACTCTTGGAAAGCAAGTCACTACGCACACTCCCACCCCTGGGGGTGGGGGGAGGATGTTCACCACTGCCTCCTGGAAGAGGGAGTATCTATACAAATTATATGGAATTCTCCAAATTACTTGCCTCTCTTCCCACATTTATTAATTTATTCAGTCATATATTTATGTCAGTATGGACTTATGGATATTTATTTCATTCTATGGGTTATCATCCAATAATATAATTTGTTGTTGTTCTTGCTCGGACTTCCAGTTGTGGCCATTAGGAGCTCGTCCAGGTTGGCTCCTGTAACTTTTTGACTTGCCCTGTCCTTTTTGGGGACTACGTTTTGGCACCACAAGATGTTTCAGGCTCATCTTGCAGTCTCCCTGTTCTAGCTCTGGACTCAACCATTTCCCCAAGAACCCCGGATCCCTTTTATTGGAGAACAGTATTGAGAGACCAAAATCTGAGAAACAAGTGTGCTCATTGGCTAGTCAAATACTATTTTCCAGCGTGACCTAATGCATTCTTAGACTCCAAACCAAGAGACAGAAGCCCACAGTAATTCTAAGAGAGAACGTTTAATATAAGTAATCACTAACTATGACAGGAGATCAGAATAATAGGAGGTTGGCTACTAAGAAGTACAGAGAGTTCCAAAGAATAGAAGAGTAGCAGCATTTATGGGGAGTCGCCCTTATCTCTAGTACGGAGATAAGCACCTGAAAGAGGCCACTGCCCATTTCTCCACTCTGGCTTAGAACCGGATCTCACTGTGTGGTATGACAGACGCGTTGGGTGGCGGAGAAGATCGGTGATCTGCTGTGTTGGCGGGGCTTGCCCTCTGGGATACAGAGGTAAGGTGTCCACAGGCAGGATTCACACTTTGGAACTCACAGGAAAGCCACCCAAGGAATGCTTCGGGAAGCTGTTCATGGGATGTGCCCCACGCTGTTGAGTTCTGGCTGCTGCTGGCCAACAAGAGATGAGTTGCAGAAGCCACGGGTGCCCTGAGAAACTCATGAGAGGAGCATACCAGAACTGGGAAGAGAAATCTTTTCCTCATTCTGTATCTTGTTAGTGCCCTCTACTGATAATTGGAACTCTTAGGTTAATTCTTTTCTTTCTCCTCCTCTTCAGTGTCCTTATGATACTAACTTTTACTACAGGTATACCAGCTACATTAATTTGTTAAATTTATGGAATTTATTGTTCCCTCCACATCGTAGGTAGTTTTACATTTTTTTGGAGTATGTGACACAGTGTGTTTCCATGAGTCAAAGCTGTACAAAAAAAGATACATTCAGAAAATTGTCTCTTACCTGCTTATTCCCACTATTCTTACTTTTTAATGTTGTATTTATTTCTGAGAGAGAGGGAGAGAGAGAGAGAGGCAGCGTGAGCAGGGGAGGGTCAGAGAGAGAGGGAGTCACAGACTGAAACAGGCTCCAGGCTCTGAGCTGACTGTCAGCACAGAGCCCGACACGCGGCTCGAAGCCGCGAACCGTGAGATCATGACCTGAGCCGAAGTCGGACGCTTAACCGACTGAGCCACCCAGGCGCCCCTTATTCTCACTATTCTTTCCTTTTTCCTTCATCCCCTGTAGGAAAATAAGCTCTTTAATTTCTAGTTTATCCTCCTAGGTTTCTTTCAGATAAATGAGAAAGTACATGTATGTCTTCCTTTTTTCAAAAAGTATTTTTTAATGTTTATTTATGTTTGAGAGACAGAGTGTGAGCAGAGGACGGGCAGAGAGAGAGAGAGAGAGAGACACTGAATCCGAAGCAGGCTTCAGGCCGTGAGCTAGCAACACAGAGCCTGACGCGGGGATGGAACTCAGAACCGGGCAAGATCATGACCTGGGCCGAAGTCGGCCGCTTAACTGACTGAGCCGCCCAGGCGCCCCCTACATGTAGGTCTTCTTATATCACCTTCTTTCTATGAAGTGTAGCATAATTTAAATACTCTTTAGAGCTTTGCTTTTTTTTTTTCACTTAACAGTATATTCTCATGCTTTATATCAGTTCTTAATCTTACTTTTGTTGTAGATAGTCAGGGTATATTTCTAGATATGGGATTGCTGATTGAAGAGGTAAGAGGAAATGTGATTTTGTCAGGTATTGCCCAATTCCCTGCCAGAAGGGTTGAATCGGTTTGCATTCCTATCAGCAATATACAAGTGATTGTTTACCCACAACCTTACCAGCACAATATATGGTTATACTTTTAATTTTTACTAATATGACAGATAAGAAATGGCATCTGTGTTATGTTGATATATGTTTCTCTAATAACAAGTGAATATAAGCTTAAAAATCTGCTTGCCAGTCATCTTATCTTCTTATGTATGTGAATTGCCTGTTCGTGCTTCCATTTTTATGAGGGTTTTGAGGCCCTTGTGTCTCAGTTTCTGAGATTTCTTTAGGTCAGGGGTCAGCAAAGCAAATCCCATAGGCCAAATCTAGTCCACCACCAGTTTGTATAAATGAAGTGTTATAGGAACACAGTCAAAATCATTTGTTTACCTTTTGTTTATGCTGCTTTCACACTACAACTGCAGAGTTGATTGGTTGTGACAGGGGCCATCAGAGCCAAAAATCTTTACTACTTTACAGAAAAGACCTGCTGGCCCCTGGTTTCCATATTACAGATTAGCCCTTGACTGTGGTATATTCCAAATATCTCCAAGTTTGCCACTTGCCTTTTGACTTTGTTTATGGTATATTTTGCCATGCACATTAATTGTTTGCAAATGACATATCTGATGAAGATTTAGTATCCTAAATATATAAAGAATTTACACAACTAAATGCCCCCAAACAAATAATCCAATTAAAAAGTGGGCGGAGGAGAAGAGGAAAAAATATTTGGGGAGAGGGAGGGAGGCACACCATGAGACTCTTGAATACTGAGAATAAACTGAGGGCTGATGGGAGTGAGAGAGAGGGGAAGGGGGGTGATGGGCATGGAGGAGGGCATTTGTTGCGATGACAACTGGGTGTTACATGAAAACCAACTTGACAATAAACTAGGAAAGAAAACGAAAGTGGGCAGAAGATCTGAATAGACACTTTTCTAAAGGAGACATAGAGATGGCCAACAGACACATGAAAAGATGCTCCGCATCACTCATCATCAGGGAAATACAAACCAAAACTACATTCAGATATCACCTCACACTTGTCAGAATGGCTAAAATTAACAATCCAGGAAATAACAGGTGCTGGTGAGGACGCATAGAAAGGGGAATCCTTTGCATTGTTGGTGGGAATGCAAACCGGTGCAGCCACTGTGGAAGACAGTATGGAAGTTCCTCAAAAAGTTAAAAATAGAGCTACCCTGCAATCCAGCAATTGCACTATAAGGTATTTACCCAAATGATACAGAAATACTGATTTGAAGTGATACATGCATCCTGATATTTATAGCAGCATTATCAACAATAGCCAAATTATGGAAAGAGCCCAACTGTCCATTGACTGATGAATAGATAAAGAAGATGAGGTATATACACCATAGAATATTATTCAGGAATGAAATCTTGCCATTTTCTTTGTTTTAAATTTTTAATAATATATTTTATTTAACTCAATATCAAAAATATTATCATTTCAACATGTGACGCTACCTGCATTTCAAGTGTTCAGAAGCTACGTGGCCAGGGGCTATCAGATTTTCCAGCTCTACTTGGGAGGCCGGAAAGAAATCTTGCCATTTTCAACAACATGGATGGGGCTAGAGAGTAGACTTCTTTTTTTTTTTTTTACAAATAGTTTATTGTCAAATTAGTTTCCACATAACACTCAGTGCTCATCCCCACAAGTGCCCTCCTCCATGCCCATCCCTCCTCCCCCCCACATCCATCAGTCCTCAGTCTTTGTCAGCATTCAAGAGTCTCTCATGGTTTGCCTTAGAGAGTAGAATTCTAAACAAAATAAGCCAGAGAGACAAATGCCATAGGATTTCACTCACATGTGGAATTTAAGAAACAAAACACATGGACATAGGGGGGAAGAAAGAGAAGCAAACCGGAAAACAGACTCTTAACTTTAGAGAACACACTGAGGGTTATGAGGGGAGGTGGGTAGAAGATGGGTGGATTAAATGGGGGAAGGGCATTAAGGAGGGCACTCGGTGGGGTGAGCACTGGGTATTGTGTATAAGTGATGAACCACCGGGTTCTACACCTGAAACTAACGCTACACTGTAGGGTAACTAACTGGAATTTAAATAACAACTTAAAATAAATCAATGTAGTCAAATAAATCAATCTTCTGTCTTTTTTAAAGGTTTACAATTTTTATTCATTTCCTTAAAGTTCTTATTATAATTCCAGTTAGTTGACATACAGTGTTATATTAGTTTCAGGTGTACCATGTAGGGATCCAACAGTTCCATGTATCACCCTGTGCTCAGCACAAGTGCCCTCCTTAACCCCTATCGCCTATTCAGCCCATCCCCCAACCCCTCTCCCCTCTGGTAATCATCAGTTGGTTTTCTTTACTTAAGAGTCTGTTTCTTGATTTCTCTCTCTCTCTGTCTCTGTTTCTTTCTCTCTCTCTCTCTTTCTCTTGTTTTTCTGTTTTGTTTTTTAAATTCCACGTTTGGGTGAAAGCATATGGTATGTGTCTTTCTCTGACTGATTTATTTTACTTAGCATTATACTTTCTAGTTCCATCCATGCTGTTGCAAAAGGCGAGATTTCATTTTTTATGGCTGAATAATATTCCATTGTACATTGTGGAGTTATTTCTAGAGAGTGTATTGTACGTCGTGGAGGCTGAATGGGCAAATAGCTGAAACGTCAGGAATGTTCTGGTCTCAAGGCTGTCGAACGCGATAGCATTATCAGATACAGAGGCCCATGATCCCCCAGAGGACAGTTAGATGCCAAATCCGCTGTAACTCCCTGACACTCCTTGAAACTACACATACTCCCTGCAGGTCTTCACATAGCCACCAGGAGCATGTGTGATTAATGTCTAAAGATACTTCGTGTTCTCTTCCCGTGCTTTGATATGTTTTGATACTCATATCTAAGAAAATATGAAATAAACGCCATGTGTAGTCTGCTGCTGCTGCTCTCCTGCAGAGCAGCCCTGGACATCCACTCAATCTAGCGTCTGAGAACTTTTTCTTCAGTGCGCGGCTGCAGTATGTATCTACCACTTCTTTATCCATTCATCAAGAGATGGATGTTTGGGCTGCTTCTATACCTTCGCTATTGTTTTCTTTTTTTTTTTTTATCTTGGCTATTGTAAATAATGCTGCTATCAACATTGGGGTGCATGTGTCCCTTTGAATTAGTGTTTTTGTATTCTTTGGGTGGATTATAAGGTACTTCTATTTTTAACTTTTTATAGAACCCCCATACTCTTTCCACAGTGGCTGCACCAGTTTGCATTCCCACCCACAGTGCAGGAAGCTGCTTCTTTCTTCACATCCTCACCAACACTCGTTCCTTGTGTTGTTGATTTTAGCCAATCTGACAAGTGTGAGGTGACATTTCATTGTAGGTTGATTTGCATTTACCTGATAAGTGATGTGGAACATCTTTTCATGTGTCTGTTAGCCATCTCTATGCTTTCTTTGGAAAAATGTTTATTCATGTCTCCTGACGATTTCTTAATTGATTGGATTAAGGTTGTGTGCTTGCCTTCTTTCCACGAACAGGGCAGTGCCCTTCAGGCTCTACCCACCAAGCCCTCTGACTGATACTCCAGGTTTTAAGCCCCACTGGTTGCAAGAAACACAAAATTCAGCCCCTTTCATTTCCCAAGCCAAAGGCTCTAGGGAAACATTCTCCTTGTGCATTCCCCTGTGTGCTCCTCTCTCTCTAGCCCTTGTCTATAACCACAGCTTCCTCCTGTCCACACCACCCGTGATCCATTTCTACCCTAGACCACATCTCTTCACTTCCTACCTTCTTTGATGTGGCCTCTTCTCTCCCTTTAATTGTGGAGTTTGTTCTGCCAGTCTTCAAGTTGATTTCTGGGCTGTTCACGATGATTTGATAGTTATCTAGTTGTGTTTGTGGAATGAGATGAGCCTAGGATCCTCCTACTTCACTGTCATCTTGAAAAATCTCCTTAATAGTTGCATTTTTAATGTGGTAGTCTCTGGAATCCTGTAGAAAATAAGTAAATAAGTGTAGTTGTGCACCATTGTTTTAATAATACTCCTTTTATAATTGCCCATCTATTCACCTTTACTGAAATCTTTATTTCGATGTATGGCTTTCAAGTTTCTGGATATTGTTCTTTCATTTCAACCTGAAAGACTCCCTTTAGCATTTCTTGCAGTGCAAGTCTAGTGGTAATGAATATGCCAACTTTTGTTTATCTGGGATTGTCAGAATTTCTTTCTTACATATGAAGGACAACTTTGCTGGATCTAGAATTCTTCGTTGACAGGGTTTTTTTCCTTAGCAATTTGAATATATCATCTCACTGTCTTCTGGCCTGACAAAGTTTCTGATTATAAATCTGCTTTGCATCTTATTTTGCATCCCCAATGTGTGATGAGTCACTTCTCTCTTGCTGCTTTCAAAATTGTTTGTGTTTTGATGGTTTGTTTGCAATGTGTCCTGCTGTAGCTCTCTTCAGGTAAAGTTTACCTAGAGTTCACTGAGCTCCTTGGATGTTTATATTCATCTATTTCATCAAATTATGAAGTTTTTGGCCGTTATTTCTTAAGTATCCTCTCTTCTCCAGACTTCTGAAATAGTTACACCAGGAAGATTCTGCCAGTGCAATGGATGTCTAGATGGGAGACAGATTTCTGGTGCTTCCTACTCCTCCATCTTCTCAGAATCCTTTCTTGTCAACTTATATTTTAAAAACTGTTTATTTATTTTGAGAGAGAGAGAGAGAGACAGAGAGAGAGACAGAGACAGAGAGAGAGAGAGAGAGAGGGAGAGGGAGAGACAGAGAGCAAACAGTGGAGAGGGATAAAGAGAGGGAGAAAATCCCAAGCAGGAACTGTGCTGTCCTTGCAGATCCTGACGTGGGGCTCAATCTGATGAACTGTGAGGTCATGACCTGAGACAAAATCAAGAGTTGGATGCTTAACCAACTGAGTCAGCCAGTTGCTCCCTTTTCAACTGATTTTTTAATAAAGTGCAAAGGATTTTTGGTTGAGAAGGGGTTGTCTTTTTTTTCTTTTTTCTCTTTTGCTTTTATGAATACAATTTATTGTCAAATTGGGTTACATACGACACCCAGTGCTCATCCCACCAAATGCCCTCCTCAATGCCCATCTTCCTTTTTCCCTCTCTACCACCACCCCCCACCCCCATCCACCCTTACTTTGTTCTCTGTATTTAATAGTTTCTTCTGGTTTGCCTTCCTCCTTCTCTGTTTGTATCTATTTTTTACCATCTTTTCAATAAATGGTTCTGGAGGGGTGTCTGGGTGGCTCAGTCGGTTAATTGTATGACTCTTGGTTTCAACTCAGGTTTTGTGAGTTTCAGTCCTGCATTAGGCTCTGTGCAGGCAGTGTGGAGCCTGCTTGGGATTCTCTCTCTCTCCCTCTCTCTCTCTATCCCTCCTCTGCTTGCACTGTCTCTGTCTCTCTCAAAATAAATTAATTATTAAAACTTAAAAAAGGAATTATGAAGAAATTGAATATCCATATGAACAACTTTCAAACCCCCCAAAGCAAGATGAACTTCAACCTACATCTCACACCTTATACAAAAATTAATTCAAACAGAGCATACGCCTATATGTTAAATATACAATTATAAAACTTCTGAAAGAGAATATGAGAGAAAATCTTTGCAGTCTTGGATTAGGCAAAGAGTTTTAGATAAGATACCCAAAGCATGACCGATTAAAGACATTTTAATTTATTACCTGTTGTAAACACCAAAATCGTATGTACAGAAACAGTCTGCAGAGGAAAGGTTAAATTAAAGTACCTGCTCCTGGGCTGGTTCATGTTTTTGCTCCATCCCATCTGGATGGCCATTCTAGTGTTAGTCTCTAAGGGAGTACTCTTGCTCACAAAGCATTTAGCATCTCACGTATGTGGGCAGCCAGAAGAAACCAAAGCAATAAGTCAAAAACCACTAGCAAATGTTGTAGGAGCACTGGGCTGGGGGTCAGGGCATTAACATCCAGCTTTGCCTTAACTGTCTGGTGGAGGAGATAACCCTGCTATCCACACAGTGATACAAAGCAGAATGACAGCATGGTTGTGGAAAAACTGAACAAGGAAGAGCAAGGGCTTTGACGAAGGCATCCTAGGTGGGTGAGCATCTGAGCTAAGCCTTGAACAATAAGCAGAATGTTGACAGGCAAAAACAAATAAACATGGAACAGATGTGAGAGGTATAGGCAACACTTCCCATCCTTTATAATCCCAAGATTCCATTAAAGGAACACCACTCACTATTATAAATATAGCCACAAGTGCAATCCAAAGTGAAACAGGTCACCCAGTTGGAAAAGAAGTAGAGGGAAATTTACAGGCGGTGGTGCCAAAGCTGAGTCTTGAAAGGTGAGCAGAAATCAGCAAAAGAGAAAAGCAGACCTGAGCAAAGGCCTGGTATATGGAGCCAATGCTGGATTGAGAAGAGAGTGAATATCCAGGATGCCCTGAGTGTTTGACACCTGGAAGGCCTGGGAAGGGGAATTGTTTGTCATGAGAAAGTGGCGCGCTGTCATAGAGAACTTTGAGGTACACATCATAGAGTGGAGGACTGATTCTGATTCTGGGAATCTGAGGAAGATTCTCAAGGAGGATGGTGACCTATTTCTTTATCTGTAGCCTTTTGGAAATACAATCCTGGAGGTAAAATGGATCAGCCAGACACATCTCAGAGGCAGAAGTCCATTATGATGTCAAATAGGAGAAACCTAAACCAGTGCTGTGGAATTGGGAATGAAGGAAAACGGCAGTAAAGAGACGTTGGAGAAGTAGGTATGAAGGCAGGGGTGAAAGAGAGCAAAAAGCTGTCTTAGGCTCACTGAGGTCGCCACAGTGATGACAAATAATTCAAAGAGACGTTAAAACATTAGCTTGGCCACTTTCATGACCTATAGCAAGTGAGGTAACGCTTTCTTTCGAGCTCACAGACTATTTCTGAGTTCAGCCTGGATTTCTTCTCTCCTGCCCAGACCTTAAACTGGGTTTGATATAAGCTGTGAAGATTTAGTGAGGGGCACTGTCATTAGATACCAGGCTTAAATCAAGGAAAATAGTTTCTTAACAGAAAGCTCTTAGACATTTTTTGAACACTGCTTTTCTTGTCAATGAGACTTAAACATAACTCTAATGTAAAGGACAGCATATATTTGCTTTTATCTCCAAGGAATAATACTACGGAGTCAGATAAATTGCAGTAATTTTCCACTTTGCAACAACACTTGAGGAGCAGAGCCCCTGATGCGTTTCTTTGATCATTGTTGGCCATTGGACACCCCTGTGTGCCAGGCAGTAAACTGGGCACTGCTCAACCAGAAGTGACCAAGACCAACATTGTTCCTACCTTCAAGTGAAGAAGACAGGCTCAAAACACACATGAAGGGTTCAGGCAATGCTCCTATTTCCTTCTGAATTTCAAGATGAAAGTAAAAGAAACATCCTTGCTTTTATAATTATGTCCATGGGCACCTGGGTGGCTCAGTCGGTTAGGTGTCTGACTCTTGGTTTTGGCTCAGGCCCTGATCTCAATTTCATGGTTCAAGCCCGCCCCCCACCCCCACCCCCATTGGGCTCCGTGCTGGTGGCCCGGAGTTTGCATGGTATTCTCTCTCTCCCTCTCTCTCTGCCTTTCCCTGACTCATGCTGTCTCCTTCTCTCTCAAGATTAAGAAACTTTAAAAAAATAAGTATGTCCAAAAGTTCATTCAGAATAGACTCTGGTCATCCAGATGAAAAGGAAGCAGAGAGAGCTTCCCAGAGAGTGATGTCAAAGCTAAGCCTTGAAGTCTGAGTGAAAGAGCAGTGGGGTTGTCATAGTCTACAATGGGAATATTCATTTTATATTTTACCTTTGTAATGACATATTTTTCTTTATATTTGTTTTACACCATTTAATTGTGTATAAGATTGCGTTTTTTACATATTCATGGTGAATCATGTCATCATGAAATTACCTTTTCAATCCCATTGAGTTACATTTTGTCTTAGGCTCTTTAGTCTGATATTAAAATAACTGACCTTGCTTTATTTTGATTAGCATATACCTGGAAAATTTTCTTCTATCCCTTTATTTCAAATGCTTCTGTTTCCGAATGATTTGTTACGTTTGGCATTAACTGCATATGACTAGGTTTGTTAGTTTTCATCCAAAATGGCAATCTTTGACCTTAACTGGAGACTTTACCCCATTGATAACTTTTTATTACTGACTACGTAATAAAATATGAACTTCAAATATGAACTTATTCCTACTTTCATACATTTTGCTTTCTCTTTTTCCTGGCTTTCCTATAGATCTTTTTCTCCTTCCTTGACTAAAAAGATGATTTATGTGTTTTTGTTTGTTTTTGTTCCTCATTACTTACCACATGATTGAAATAATAGAAGATAGTAAAATAGTACTGATATGAAATTATTCAAAGTAACCGGAAATGATAACGGGATCAATTTTCCTGCCATATACATTAATGCAATGATCCATCACTCCAATATAGGAAATTTGGTACTGACGTCACAAGAAACATCTGCGTCCATGGAGGCCTGTGGTGATGTTCTGCAGAATGGCTCACGTGTAGCTGTATGGTTTCTTTGTAGCCATGTTCTTCCAACCTTTGTCTATGTATCAACTCTGCTCTGCAGGGGACCTTGAGCAAGCGCAAACCCAGCATATCCAAGAAGGGGCGGAGCTAAGGTCGCTACCGGAACCAGCCGGAAGGAGCTCTACCCGCCATTTTGTGCAGTTGCTTGGCGGCCCCGGACACTTAAGCGTCTGTTCGGTGTTGAGGTATTTTTAAGGACTTTGAAGAGGGTCTGTAGGCTCTGTGACTGGAGAGATATGTGTGGGGGAAGATTAAAGTGGATTTTGGCGTAAAGTGGATTTTGGCGTTGGGAATGGGGGGGTCAAGTAATGGGTTTCGGTCAGGATAGTGACTCGTTCGAGTCTGAGGTGAACGCAAGGGTCACTAATTTCTGTTTTTCTTTTCTCATATTTTCATCCTGAAGTTCCACGTTTAGGTATGTATTCCTTTTGGTCTTATTAGGTGTACTTTTTTTTTCAATTTCAGTTATTTTTCTTTTTACCACGAGTTACATAAAAGTACCTTTTGAGTTTTCAATGTTAAACATTTTATTAACTTCAAACACAACTGATTTGTGCCTTATGTGATACTCATTCATTGGAATGTGTTCAGACTTCCTTTCAGGCTAATTGAAGGGTCAGTTTTGTATTAAGATTGTATCTCTAGCTCAATGGTAGTAGAGTTCTCCGACCGATAATTGTCTTATTCAAAAGTGTATATTCTTTCAGCGTGTGTGCTTGCTCTTTATGTGATACTAATTCATTGACATGCGTTTACACTTCCTTTAAGACTAAATCCAGGGCCAGTTTTTTTTAGTAAATATTGCATCTCTAGCTCAAGAATAGTATGAGTTCTCCAGCTGATAATTGTCTTATTCAAAGGGGTGTATTTTTCCGTGTGTGTGCCTGCTCTTTTAATCACTGGGAGTGATTTTTGTGTGTGTGTATGCATATNATCTGTCATATTCTGCCCCAGCGCGTCCAGCAGTGGCAGAAGAGCCCCTGCATTGCTGAGGAGCATGGCAAGAAAATGCTTGAGCGCATCCATCGTGAACAGCAGGACGCTCACACCCGCCTGAAGGACATGGAGTGCCATTTCCATGAACTTGAGGCCATAATCCTGCGTGGCAAGCAGCAGCCTGTGTGCGAGGATGAGGAGGTGTGTGGGAATGGGTGGGATGGAGCAGAAAGGTAGTTGCTGTCTTGCCCACTCTTCACTGCCTCACTGGTCCTTCCACTGTCCTGTGCAGACCAACAAAAGTAACAGGAACAACGCACACATGCAGACGTTCTGTGTCTCCTGTGGGCAGTCAATTAGCTCGCATGTCGCCCTGCGCCATATGGAACACTGTTTTGTCAAGGTTAGGGAACTGGATGGGGGATGATGGGGCAAAGGTGGTTTTGGCTGGGTGGGATCCATGGGGAGGAGGGGATGTTTGGCGCGTGGGTGTTTGTGGTAGAAAGGCAACACGCATCCATGGCTCCATCCATTTGTGCTTCCCTTCCATCCTTAGTATGAGGGCCAAGATTGGAACATCAGCCAATGGTAATGGTAAGGGAGGACATTGGCTGGGCAGACAGGAGCAGAGGAGCCACAGGGACAAACGTGTGGTTTGGGGCTTTGTCACGGGAGGGCATCCTGTGTGGGTTCACAGTTCCTCCCATTTGTCCTCTTTCTTTCCAGTATGAAAGAAAGTGGTCCTTCGGGTCCTTGTATCCCACTTGCATTGAAGGGTGAGTGTGGGTGCTAGTTGAGGTCAAAGGCATGATATGGACAGGGTCAGGAGTAGAGTGGGAAGGATCAGAAGGTGGGTTCAGAGGCGGAGGTGGATAGGTTAGGGGCAGGGTATGGGTGGGGTTAGGGACAAAGTATGCGCAGGGCTCCGGTGGGACCTCCCTTCTTCTGACCCTTGGCACTTCACTTTCAACCCCCCCCCCAGGGCCACCAGGCTCTTCTGTGATGTTTACGACCCAAAGAGTAAGAGGTACTGTAAGCGGCTTCAGGTGCTGTGTCCTGAGCACTCGAGAGATCCCAAGGTGACTCTTCTTTCCCTACCTCATCATCTTTCATTCCCCCCCTCCCTGCTGTAGTCCTCTCTTCCTTTTCGCTTGATTGCCTCCTCCTCCTTTCTTCCTTCTGCCTGACTGCCTTCATACCTCCTGACCAACTGCCATGTGCGCCCTTCTCCCTTTCTGACCACCCCACACGTCCCGCTCCTTGCAGGCTGATTACCTTTAATTCTTACTTCTTTCTCTGCCTGTCCTCCCCCCTACGTTTCTCTCTCCCTCCTCTCTGCCCGACCATCTTCCTTTCCTTTGCTCCTCACTGTATAACCGTTCCCATTCTTCTCTTTTCCTCGCTGGACCGTCATACATTCCTTTCCCGCCCCTTGCTGGGCTGCCTCACCTTCCTCTCTTCCTCGCTGTATGACCTACCTGTCTTCTTTCCTTTCTGACTTCCCTCCATTCTTCGTCTTCATGCCCCACTGCCTCCAGTCATCTTCTCCCTGCTTGGCATCTCCTAAATCGTTTCTTCCTCCCTGTCTCGCCAACCCCTAGGACTTCCACCCTCCCTGTCCAATTCCTCACCTCTTCTTTTCCGTGCTTTAGCAACCCTCTTTCGTCTGCTTCTCTTTGTCAGACCCTCCCTCCATCCTTCTTATTACTGTGGTTTGATCTCTTTCTGTTCTTCCATCTTTCCTGCCTGATCACCTCCATTCCTCCATTGCTGCTTCTTTGACTTCTTCCTTCATCCTCTATGCAGAGAAATTCCCCTTTTGTCTCCTCTTCTTTACCCGATCCCTGAATGCCTCTCTCCACCCCCCTGCTGAGTTACTCCCCATTCTTCCCCTTCCTGCCAGACTGCCCTCCATTCCCCATTCTCCTCATAATGCCTGCCTGATCGCTGCTCTGTGCCTCATCATCCTTTATTCTTCCTCCCAGGTATCAGACGATGAGGTGTGTGGGTGCCCACTAGTGCACAATGTCTTTGAGGTCACTGGTAATTTCTGTCGCCTCCCTAAAAGCGTGTGCAACCTCCACTACTGCTGGGAGAAGCTGAGGCGTGCTGAGGTGGACCTAGAGCGCGTTCGCACGGTAGGCTACAATGGAGACTGGGGCTGAAGGATGAGATAGCATCCTGAACCCCCCCTCTCATGTTTACCTCCCACAGTTGAGCAAGCTGGAGGAACTACTTGAGCAGGAGCATAAGGTGCGCACAGCCATGACGAACCGGGCCGGGCTTCTGGCTCTGATGCTTCACCAGACAACCCAGCATGACCCACTCACCGCTGACCTGCGCTCCAAAGTAGAAAGCTGAAAGCTGCCTGACCGAGAGCCTGTTCCCAACACCCTGTGTAAGGGGGACACTCAATGAATTCTTCACACACTAATTCCTATAACCAATTTTCTCTTGGGTCATCTTACAAAGTTTCTCTGTGCTTCTCTGTTCACCATTTGGTCTCCTGTCTCTGTTTACCCCTGGATGGGAAGGGGTCTTCGCATTTGCCCTCTGTGGCCATCCATCCCTCCGTCCCTCTCTCTCTTTCTTCCCTGAAACCTGGCAGGGCCAGGAGTCTGCCCTCCCTTCATCCCCCACCGTCTAGAGTTTTGTTAAGAAACTGCGGAAGAACAAAGGATTTGAATATCACCTGACGGCCCCCTAACCTGTCTCTCTGGCCACAAACCCGATTTCAAACCTCTGATGGTGGTGGGTGACAGTGCAACCGTGCTTAGCAGGAGGCTGCAGTGCACGTGCAGGGTGGCTGTGAAGTGATGCCCACTCAGGGCTCAGTGGGCCCTCTTCTGTCAGGGGAGCTATGACTTTACAAAGAAGGTGCCAGCGGCCTTTGCTTCCTGCAGTCCCCCATCCTAGGCCTTTAGATATGCACTTGGCACCTGATTAGTGCACAGCCAGTGGATCAACTTGTGTGCAATTGTTTGTATTCCCCAGGCCAAAGGTGTTAGAAGAATAGGATGGGATATAGATGAGTGTGGGATAGTCCCCCCTGATGATGCCGCTTTGGGACATGAGGAGGATTCAAGGGGTCACGGCGGCCATGCCCCTGCGCCTGCCCATGTTGGTCCATCCCTCGTCACCCCGTGAGGTCCCAGCTCTTTTTGTCAGCCTTGGCCCCTGCCAGTTCAGTCCTGGTCTGTGCGTTTCCCCCAGCACCGCCTCTTCCTCTCCAGCTCTGTCCACCACACTGCTCTGGGTCTGTCCTTTCCAGCCTGCCCTGTCCAGTGAAGCCCCTCATGGTCATGACCATTTCACACCTATAGGGTTGCCAGAGGAAGACTGGGACTTCTGCCATACCTGCCTTTGTCAGTCTCAGCCAGACCTTCTGTGGAGGTGTGCCCAGCAATGCTGCCTGTGGGTACTGGTATGTTTGAAATGTGAGACTTGCACCCTTTTCCTATGTTTTCTCTACTCACTGGTGCCTTATGAATTTTTTCATTGATTTGCATAATTGCTTTTTCCCAGGGACTCACACGTTTTGCCTAAGTGCTTGAGCATGTTGCTCTAGACTTCTACCTCATAGTCTACCGTAGTTGGCTTATATTACTACCTACCTCATGGAATGTCTCCCTTTTAAATTACTACACTTTTTTACTCCTCCGATTGATCAGATTCTCCAGGGGCTAACCCATATAATTAATTATTTGAAAAGACTAAGCTAAGATCAGATTTTCCAGGGGCTAATCCGTATAATTATTTGAAAGGGTTAGCTTTTGAATGTATTCACATTCCCGAAGTTTATATCTATCTTACTTATTTAAACTTTCATTTTTATTAATTCTCACTTGGTGATTTTTCGTTTGGTGTTTCATTTTCATGTGTTTACTTCATTTCTTTGTTCTTGTTCTGATCTCTTGAAACAAATTCNTAAATAAATATATAGATATAGATATAGATATAGATATAGATATAGATATAGATATAGTCAAGGATTTCAGGCCACACACTTTCCTCTAAATGCATTTACAGCTCCTGATCTGTGGTGTGAAAGGTGCGACTCCAGAATTGATTTTCACTTTGATCCTAGCTGTTGAACAAATTTTCGTAGTGTCTACCTATTGAAAGTAGTTTGATGATCTTTTCTTTCTTTTTGGTACTTATGATTTTACTATGACCAATATGTGGCCTGTTAAATCTAAACTGGTAAACATTACTCAAGATTTTCTTTGTAATGGGCGTCTGAGTGGCTTCATTGGGTAAGAGTCGGACTTCGGCTTAGGTCATGATCTCATGGCTTATGAGTTCAGGCCCTGCATCGGACTCTGTGCTGATAGCTCGCAGACTGGAGCTTGCTTCAGATCCTGCATCTCCTTCTCTCTGCCCCTCCCCAGCTCACATTCGGTCTCTTTCTCTCTCTCAAAAATAAACAAAAATTTAAANGACAATAAACTATTAAAAAAAATTTTTTTAAAAATTTTAAAAAAATTTCTTTGGAGTAAAATACTTCACTCAATTGTAGAACTTTCATGAATATAAGAGAAGAAAATAAATTCTTTGCTAGGTGTAGATTATTCATTAAGGCTTTCAATCTAGTTTGATGATTAATGTTTGTTTACTCTGACTTTTTTGTGTACTTCAGCTGTTATATTATACAAAGAATAAATGCAATAATATTTTAAAAGCTTTTTTCCTTGTGGTTTTGTGTTTTGTGGAGGTGGGGAGAAGGGGCATCCTAAAGTGTATATTGTGGGCCATGTTGAATAATGACATTATGTATTTTCCTTGTTTTGTCTTTTTTGTTTGCTTGTTTCCTTTTTTGTTTGCTTCCTTTTTTGAACGCTTTTGACCTTGAGTTTACTTTGATAAGTACATCACCACTGCTGCTTTTATTTTGCTGCCACTCACCTTGTGTATTTTTGCCTAAATCTTTATTTTGCATGTTTATCTTTAAGATACACTTCTTGTAACTGTATATGATTATTTCCTTCATCCCACATTAGTGTCTTGAGATTCAGTCCATGTAAATTCGTATAATTGTGATCATTTTATCTTTCTGTATTGTGCTTATTACTGATTGTACTATTTCCTAAATACAACGTTTATCCTTTTCTTCTCCCTAATAGCTCAGTGAAGTTTCTGTTCACTTTTGTCCCTCCCCCTTACCTCATTAATTTGGAAATTTTTATTTTTACTAATTGCTCATCATATACTTTTTCACTTCTAACACACATGATTCAATTCGTTTTCTCTGTTATTTGATCAGAATATAATTAGACCTTTTTCCTTTAGAAAAATTTTTATTTTATTTATTTATCACAAATAGTTTATTGCCAAGTTGGTTTCCATAGAACACCCAGTGCTCATCCCAACAAGTGCCCTCCTCTTCCTTTAGAAAAAATTTTTAATGTTTATTTAGTTTTGAAGGAGAGAGAGAGACACAGAGCATAAGTGGGAGAGGGGCAGAGAGAAGAGAGAGAGAGAGACACAGAATCTGAAACAGGATCCAGGCTCTAAGCTGTNACACTTGTGGGGATGAGCACTGAGTGTTATATGGAAACTAATTTGACAATAAACTATTAAAAAAAATTTTTTTAAAAATTTTAAAAAAATTTCTTTGGAGTAAAATACTTCACTCAATTGTAGAACTTTCATGAATATAAGAGAAGAAAATAAATTCTTTGCTAGGTGTAGATTATTCATTAAGGCTTTCAATCTAGTTTGATGATTAATGTTTGTTTACTCTGACTTTTTTGTGTACTTCAGCTGTTATATTATACAAAGAATAAATGCAATAATATTTTAAAAGCTTTTTTCCTTGTGGTTTTGTGTTTTGTGGAGGTGGGGAGAAGGGGCATCCTAAAGTGTATATTGTGGGCCATGTTGAATAATGACATTATGTATTTTCCTTGTTTTGTCTTTTTTGTTTGCTTGTTTCCTTTTTTGTTTGCTTCCTTTTTTGAACGCTTTTGACCTTGAGTTTACTTTGATAAGTACATCACCACTGCTGCTTTTATTTTGCTGCCACTCACCTTGTGTATTTTTGCCTAAATCTTTATTTTGCATGTTTATCTTTAAGATACACTTCTTGTAACTGTATATGATTATTTCCTTCATCCCACATTAGTGTCTTGAGATTCAGTCCATGTAAATTCGTATAATTGTGATCATTTTATCTTTCTGTATTGTGCTTATTACTGATTGTACTATTTCCTAAATACAACGTTTATCCTTTTCTTCTCCCTAATAGCTCAGTGAAGTTTCTGTTCACTTTTGTCCCTCCCCCTTACCTCATTAATTTGGAAATTTTTATTTTTACTAATTGCTCATCATATACTTTTTCACTTCTAACACACATGATTCAATTCGTTTTCTCTGTTATTTGATCAGAATATAATTAGACCTTTTTCCTTTAGAAAAATTTTTATTTTATTTATTTATCACAAATAGTTTATTGCCAAGTTGGTTTCCATAGAACACCCAGTGCTCATCCCAACAAGTGCCCTCCTCTTCCTTTAGAAAAAATTTTTAATGTTTATTTAGTTTTGAAGGAGAGAGAGAGACACAGAGCATAAGTGGGAGAGGGGCAGAGAGAAGAGAGAGAGAGAGAGAGAGGGAGAGAGAATCCGAAGTGGGCTCCAGGCTCTGAGCTGTCAGCACAGATGACACGTGGGGCTTGAACCCACAAGCTGTGAGATCATGATCTGAGCCAAATTTGGAAGCTTAACCGACTGAACCACCCAGGCGCCCTTAATCAGACCTTTCATTGTATAGAAACATGCTCTTGTATCCTTTGAATAAATTCCTCATAGTGCTATTAGAGCCCAAATGTCTATCAACTGATGAATGGATAAAGAAGATGTGATTCATACATACAATGGAATACTACTTGGCAATGAGAAAGAATGAAATCTTGCCATTTGCAACAACATGGATGGAACTGGAGGGTATTATGCTAAGTGAAATAAGTCAGTCAGAGAAAGACAGATATCATGTGTTTTCAGACATATGTGGAAATTGAGAAACTTAACAGAAGACNGAGAGACACACAGAGAGAGAGAGAGAGAGAGAGAGGGAGGGAGGGAGGGAGAAAGCAGGGGAGGGGCAGAGAGAGAGAGAGAGAGAGGAACCCAGAATCCAAAGCAGGCTTCAGGCTCTGAGCCATCAGCACAGAGCCCGATGCAGGGCTCGAACTCACAGACTGTAGGATCATGACCTGACCTGACATGGTACGCTCAACCGACTGAGCCACCCAGGCACCCCAAGAGATTTTTCAATACAGTGAATGAACTGAGGGTTGATGGGGGCAGGAGAGGGGGAAATGAGTGATGGGCATTGAGGAGGACACTAGTTGGGATGAGCACTGAGAGTTGTATGTAAGCGGTGAATCACGGGAAACTACCCCCCAAACCAAAAGCACACTGCGTACACTGTATGTTAGCTAATTTGACAAATTACATTAAGAAGAAAAAAGAAAAATGGTCTATTCTCCCTATTTGTCTCAGCCAGTTGAAAAACACTCTGGGTTTTTCTAGAGAAATTTAAACTGTTCATTGGAAGACTATTGTTTTGAAACTAAGTCAATTCTGCTTCAGGAAAACCTACTTTATCATTTGAATTCAATATCCCCAGTCACATTACCGTAATTTAAGTCTAGTTGTATGATTGTATACCTAAGTGTCTGCATTTTACAACAGTCATTGCTATCCATGGTTGTGTTCTCTGATTTTCGGGTCTATCTTCTGATTTAGTATTCATTTATTGAGAATACTTCCTTTAGTTTTTCCTCAAATACAGTGAGTTGGTGGAATAATCTTTTTTTAATGTTTTAAATATTTATTTATTTTTGAGGCAGAGAGAGACAGAGCACCAGCAGGGGAGGGGCAGAGAGAGAGGGA
>NW_027527455.1:1840-51759 GCF_008692635.1 Crocuta crocuta | reverse complement strand
ATATTCCATCCAGGCTAGAAGGAAAGAAATGGAAGGATATTACTGCAAGGCTGTCATACTATACATAAAATGGCATCATAGGGATTCTCAGTTGATTCAAGAGAAGGAAGACAAAAAAAGGGAAGAACAGGTAGAACTAATAGAAAGACATTACCAGATGATAGACTTATACTCAACCTTATCAATAACCACATTAAATGGAAATGGTCTAAACAGTAAAATTAAAAACCAGAGACTGTCAGATAGCATACAAATACAGAACAAAAACAAAAAACCCTCTACAACCTGAATATACTTTGGATACAGAAAGTGCATTTTACATATGAAGGAACAAATAATAATTTAAAGGTAAAAAGATAGAAAAGATAAATAATACTAATACCAATGAAAAGAAAGGTGGAAAGGTTTTTTTTTATTTATTAAAGACAATTTAAGTGTCAAGAATATTACCAGAGATTAAAAAAATTCATGTCATAGGAGAAAAGGATCAATAAATCAAGGAGTCATAAATGCTTAAATGTTTGTGACCCTAATAACAGGCTCTCAAAATTCATAAATCTAGAGGAAAAATAGACAAATTCACAATACAGTTGAATATTTCAGAACTCTTCTGTCAATAATTAATGGAACAAGTAGACAGAAAATTGACTAAGTTTGGTAGACTTGAACAACACCATCAACTGGCTTGACTTAATTGTCTATATGAAGTACTTCATCTGACTCTAGCAGAATATATTTTTGTCAAGGATACTCAGAACATTTACCATGACACATCATTTTCTGGGCATGAAGCAAGTCTCAGTAATAAAAGGATCCTAGTCTTTTGAAGTATGTTTTTGATTACAGTGGAATCAAATTAGAAATATTACAAAGAAACCTAGGAAATTTCCAAATATCTAGAAATTGTACAACACACTTCTAAGTAACCTCATGGGTCAAGAAGAAATCAAAAGGGCAATNCTGATAGCATTACGCATCCTGCTGAACCATACATGGTACTGACAACCCTTTTTTTCTGATCATTTTCTTCCAACTCATATGATGTCGTGGGCTAGGATCTTGTTCTCTCTTCTATGCTTTAATCCCATGTAGTAGACAAGTTGGCTATTTTAATACAATTTCTAGATTTATAAATGTCTTCCATTTCCATCATTCTCCTTTCCTCCCGGGATCGTATCTTCCTTCTAGACTTCTTCCCTTTTCATGAAAACATCCTTCACAACTTCATTTGGTGAGTGTAGGTTTGTAGTCAATTCTTGGTTGTTTTTCACTGTTGTTTCATTGCACTGAAAAGTCCTCATTTGACTCTTAAGAAAATACAGGGGCGCCTGGGTGGCTCTGTCGGTTAATCGTTTGCCTTCGGCTCAGATCATGAAACACGGTTCGTGGGTTTGAGCCTCGTGACCTGCTCTGTGCTGACAGCTCAGAGCCTGAAGCCTGCCTCAGATTCTGTGTCTCCTTCCCTATCTCTCTGACCCTCCCCTCCTCACACTGTCTCTCTCTCCCTCAGAAATAAATAAAACATTAAAAATTTAAAAAAGAATAAGAAAATACAGAAGCCAAGGGTGACATTTTTCTTTCAGTACCTTCATTATGTAATTCCATTATCTTCTGTTTACTACTCTTACTATGACTTAAATTATTATTAATTGGTAATAGTGTTTTCTATGACTCTTCTTAAGAGCAGCTCTTTCTCCTTCCTCGGAATACTTTCTAAAGATTATTATCATCAGTTCTGAAAAGTTACCAATAATTAATTTTTTAAATGTTTTCATCTCACTATTACCCAAACATTGGAGTCTGATAGACATATGTTGCTTTGTATTATTTCATTCATGTCTCTTAATAGACCTATTTTTTTTCCCTATCACTCTCCCCTCTAACTCTTTGTTTTGGCAATTTGTTACTATGTAAAATTCTATTTACTGAATTTTTCTTAAGATATAGCACCTCTGTCTCATCCATCAGGTTTATAATGAACATATTCTTTTTTTATTTCCTAAATTATTTTAACACCCTGGACAATTTTGAGAATCCTAATAGGGTATCATGCTTTGAAATTATTTTTTTAATTTTTATATCCTATTCTATTTGTTTCTGAGAACTGCAATAAAAGCTGTCATTGTATGACACATTCTTCTAAAGCTGTTTCTAACATTATTTCCTCCTTTAGCAGTAGCTGACTGAGAGATCAGTTACTTTTAAACAAAAATTAAATATTATCTCCATCATTTTTGTTTTTCTATCTGAGCTTGTGTATTCTAACTATGGCAGAGACAGAAGCCCATGGAGGGTGTTATTTTCTATGTATTTCTGCACATGTGTATGGACGTGTGGCAATCCAATGGTAGCATGTATGTAAAGCATACAGCTTTTTATCTGGAACTGCTACCCTTATTTGGAGCCTATCTATTTTTTCTTTCCTTTTCAGGAACTAAATAAAGAATTTTCTTAATTTTGCTCATTATGGCAAGCAATTTCATACACTCCAGTGAATATCCTATATATTAAAAATTACCAGTTGTGATCACTTATGTGTTAATCTTGCTAACGTAAACGAATTCTTTCTTCCTGGGGTTGTTCTCAGTTATGAGGTATGAATTATGTTTCTAAGAGCTGTCTTCTTTCTGAGAGCTATGTATCTATGATAGAAAGGTAGTTTGCATTAATTAACATATTACATATCCCATTGCATGGATCCTAGAGTGCCAGAGGTATCACATATTTCTAAACCATGATTCACCCTAGCGTTTTTCTATTGATAATAATTTTTTATTTAATATAGTTTTATGCCAGTAATGTGGCCCTTGAGCACCGTCCTACACTGTTGGTGGGAATGTAAACTGGTGCAGCCCCTCTGGAAAACAGTGTGGAGGTTCCTCAAAAAATTAACAGTAGAACTCCCCTAGGACCCAGCAATAGCACTGCTAGAAATCCACCCAAGGGATACAGGAGTGCTGATGCATAGGGGCACATGTACCCCAATGTTCATAGCAGCACTCTCAACAATAGCCAAAACATGGAAAGAGCCTAAGTGTCCATCAACGGTCGAATGGATCAAGAGATGTGGCTTATCTATACAATGGAATACTACATGGCAATGAGAAAGAATGAAATCTGGCCATTTGTAACAGTGTAGATGGAACTCAAGGGTGTTATGCTAAGTGAAATAAGTCAGGCAGAGAAGGACAGATACCATATGTTTTCACTCATATGTGGAACAGGAGAAACTTAATAGAGGACTATATGGGAGAGGAAAGGGAAAAATTAGTTAAGAAGAGGAGGAAGGCAAACCATGAGAGACTCTTAAATACTGAGAACAAATTGAAGGTTTATGGGGGTGTGATAGAGGGGAAAAAGAGTGATTGGCATGAAGGAAGGCACTTGCTGGGAAGAGCACTGGTGTTATATGGAAACCAACTTGACAATAAACCATAAATGAAAAACAAATGTGGCCCTTGAGGATGAAGACAAAATATGCCAATTATTTATATTCTGATTTCTCCTTAAGGTTTTTATATTGATTTATCCCTTATGGTGTTATGAAATTTATCAGTGAAGTAAAACATTTGATCAAAGAGCAACGTGGGTAGTAAAATTATGGAGCCAAATATGGAAGGTGTCTTATTTATTGCATAAATGAAAAACAATAGGACTCAGAATAAGGCTTATCCCTCTCAATCTGTTTCTCTCAAAACCTGGAGACATAGCTGCAGTCTCTCCTAATACTTGGTATTAGTGACGTGGTCTAACACAGCACAATATTCATTTCTTATTAGTACATTGTCTAAATTGTAATTTATAGAATTCTTCTCTCACATAAATTTGCTACAATTTGCATTTCTTATCATTTTTTCTCCTTCCCCTACCCCTTCATTTTCTATTCTTAGTGACATTAGTTTTGTGAAATTCTATTGCATTTTGTTTATATATTGTTCATGTTTTCAAAACAATTCCCTTTATAATACTATACTGTTATCCTTCTTCTTCTGAATGTCTATTCTTTTCCAAAAAGATTAATTTTTAATTAATTAATTTTTAAAAAGATTTTAATTATTTGAAACTTATTGAAATACAAAAATATGTTCTTACATTTTTTTCTAACTCCCTTGAGAACACTTTCTCCTAATTCTACTTTTCTCACTACCTACAAATAATGTGTTCTATTCTTGGACCATGGTAGTAAATATTTTAATATCATAAATAACTGTGGTTTTTGTTATTATTTCTTCTCATATCTTAACAGGAAAAAATTATATGCAAGAATTATACTAAAGGAAAATTTTTTTAATTCAGTTGGCCTTATTATTTGTCCATTAGGATGGAAATTGAATTCATTTCTCCTGTCTACATATAAAAATAAGCTGATACATGCAGTTTCTCCCAAACACAGTCTTTTTTTAAATTTTTATTTATTTACTTAGAGAGAGAGAGAGAGACAGAGAGAGAGAGGGCATAAGCAGGGGAGGGACAAAGAGAGGAAGAGGCAGAATTCCAAGCAGGCTCCAAACTGTCAGCACAAAGCCAAATGCGGGGCTCAAATTCATGAACCATGAGATCATGACTTGAGCCAAAATCAAGAGTCAAGCACTCAACCAACTGAGCCTACAAGCACCGCCCCCACCAAATGCACAGTCTTTAAGTCACTCAATTGAGCTGTACTGGAAGAGGAGATCTATTAATTTTTTCATCCTGTCTTCCCACATTCTGAGTATATGTGATGCAATACACACTATAATAGAAACCTAAATTGCCCCATGTCCCTTTGTCCCTGCCTATGACACTTTAATGGAGATTGGGGTCAGATAAGGTGCTGTAACTCCTCAGAGGACAAGTATAGCCACCCTTTTTCTTTGCAACCCTAAACCATATTATCAGTGTGAATTTTTTTCATCGCATAATTTATTGCAGTGTCATCACATAATATTTAGATGAATATCCTACTGGAAATAAACCTCGATACTAAAAAAAAAATCTGTTTTAGTTTTTGAAAACCAGTTTTAATCTTCTCTATTTCTCCAGAGTGACAAAATGTTGTCAAATCTTCATGTATAAATTTCATATGCAAAGAATGTTACATTTCCCAGTAACCCTCACAGCTTCATAACTGCCTACTGTATATGACAGAGCCACCAATCACTTAGCCTGGAGTATGTTTAATATGTAGGTGCCCCAACCCAATCTCAGTTCTGCTGGTAAAACTGTCACCTTGCTCATAATGCCTCAGTCCACTTTTACTCGTGCATACAGTTTTTAGCATATTGAATAGGACACCTCAATTATGTTTTTCTTCTAAAAATATCCTTTGACACCAAACCTTTCTCATAGCTTTTTTCATCTCTGTATTTCTCAGGGTGTAGATTAAGGGATTGAACATAGGAGCGATGATGGTATAAAACAGGGAGAATATTTTGTCCTCAGGGAAAGTGGTTGGAGGTCGAAGGTAGGCAAAGATTGATGGCCCAAAAAATAGGATGACCACAGTGATATGTGACCCACAGGTGGAGAGGGCTTTGCGTCTTCCTTCAGCCGAGTGATGTCTTAAAGTGAATAATATAACAACATAAGACCCAAACAAGAGAACAAAGGTTACTAAAGCGACCATACCTGAATTGGCAACCACAAGGACACCGGTGATATAGGTGTCAGTACAGGCCACTTTCAGCAAAGGGAAGATATCACAGTAGTAGTGGTCGATTTCATTGGGGCCACAGAAAGGCAAGCAGATCATCATAGAAAACTGAGAAAAAGAATGGACAGCCCCACCTGCCCAAGCAGCCAAGACTAGGAGATTGCATCTCGTTCTGTTCATGATTAACATGTAGTGGAGAGGTTTGCAGATGGCAGCGTAGCGATCAAAGGCCATGACCGTGAGGATGAAGATTTCAATCATTCCCAAGAAGTGCAGGGAAAAGACCTGTAACATGCAATTATCATAAGAGATGGTTTTTTTGGCCACTAGCAGATCACCTATCAGTTTGGGTGTCACACAAGAAGTGTAGCAAATGTCCATAAATGATAAGTGACTGAGGAAATAGTACATTGGCTGGTAAAAAAGGGCACTGCATCGAATGGAGACAAGAATTAGGAGATTCCCAACTAAAATGGAAACATAACAAAATAAGAAGAATACAAAGCAAAAAATCTGTATGTTCTGGTTATAGGAAAGTCCCAAAAGAACGAATTCTGAGATGTTCCTCTGACTTTCCATAAATTGTGTTTTCTGCAGGGATAACTGAGTTTCTGGAAAGAAAAACTTTGGGTGAAAACATTGATAATATTAACACAATCATATATAAACTACTAACAAAACACAAAGCTAACTCAATGGATCACAAAGCTAAATCATAAATCCATATTATTATGGTTTTTTCCTTGGGAATCAACTACTTTTGCTATGATTTTTGAATTTTTTTCAAATATTGTGTCATACTGATTGTATTAAAATACATTTGATTACATTTTGAAAATACCATGACTTAAAAATTACTATCTTCTTAAGGGAAGTTCTACTACTGTTATTTATAACATTTAGAAAATAGTAGCATGAATTTAATGCATACAATTTCTTTTATTCATCATTTCCATTGTGTTCTTTATTCATAACAGGGTTTTTATTCTAGGTAATGCTCCCTTTTCCCAGCATAATACAGAGCATCCTCCTGAATTGCCTGAAGACATATGATCAAGGAACGCAGTTGCATTTAAAAAAAAAAAACACAGTTGCATAAATTGTGAGTTCAGTGATTAGGATTGCAAGTAATATTCTTTGAAATACAAGAGTGGTAATGGAATGGGCAGCACATCATAAGCTTGAGAAACCAATCTTGCTAGCTCTGTTATAACACAAAAATAGTTGAAAACACAGCAAAAAGTGGATTTTGTTGGTGACATTTTGGAAAAGAATTAGAAAAAATGTATATCTCTTATTTAAGTTTTAGTGTGAAAGAATGTTTTAAGGTAGGCATTAAACTTAATAATGCAATAAGTAAAGAAAAAAAACTAATGGAAATGGAAGACTTTGAAGTCTCCCTTTTTAACATGAAGATAACAAGTCTTTTCCTCAAAATTGTGTACAAGTTATACTTCCTTCATAAAAGTTGATGTTTTTCTTATATCTTTCTGAACACTGTTATAGTTGCAGTTGTAAATCATAGATAATTTATGAAAATACTATAGTGCATTCCTTTATTATTTTTTAATATTTATTTATTTATTTTGAGGGAAGAAAAGTGCAGCAGGGGCATATGGGGAGAGAGAGAGAGAGAGAGAGAGAGAATCCCAAGTAGGATCTGCATTGTCAAGTGCAGAGCAAGACACAGGGCTCCATCTCAGGAACCACTTGATCATGATCTGAGCCAAAATCAATAGTCAGATGTTTAACCAACTGAGCCACCCACTATCCCTATATTGCATTTCTTTAAATAAATACACGTAAAATCTGAAACTGAGGTACTTTTGAAAATAATTATTAAATAATAAGTCTAGTTATGAGAATGACTCAAATCTTAGTACTCATCTAATTCCACCATACTCTTTTCAGCATAGAAGGAACAGACAAGGAAAAACTAGGTGAATTTCCCAAATCAGAGAGCCAACAAACTGAAGTATTTATAAACTGGATCCCCTAATTTTTGCTCATTTAGTGCAGATTTCCACAGGAGAAGGCCATAAATCTGAGAACATAGTGGTGGAGGAAGTATCATCATTTTCATCTCATGATAGGTGACAGACACTCCCAGATCACTGTAAAATATACAATAGTTCTAATAAATGTGTGGTGTAGCACATCTCTGCTTTGAAAACTTTTCACAACATCGGGCTTTCAATCTGATCGCCACCGCCATTACTATTCCAGTCTGTGGATTTATGGAAATATCATCACTCTTGGAGCCATCAGAATGATAATGGAACCAACATCCAGGGAAAGAAATTGTAGTAAGAAAAATAAATGGCATTTTTGAGACCTTCAAAGCATAATACAAAAATGAAGAAAAGAAACATTACCAAGCAAAAGAGTAAGTGATCCTACATAAGCAATAGAGACAATTAGAAATGAAGGAGGGGCACCGGGGTGGCACAGCTGGTTGAGCATCGGACTCTGGCTCAGGTCATCATCTCGCGGTTCATGAGTTCAGCCCCACATTGTGCTGTCTGCTTGACATCAGCACACAACCCGCTTCAGATCTCTGTTCCCCCCTTTCTGCCCCTTCCCCACTGTACTCTCTCAGAAATAAAACATTTAAGAAATGATGGGGAGGGTGAAGTAACTTAGAGAACAAACCACTTGTATTCAAACATTGTTTATATATCAGTACACCTCTGATGCTATCGGTCACCTAAGGCTTTCAAGATTCAGCAGATCCATATGAGGTGAAATAATGTGAACTGAAATGTGGCTGCTTTTTTTGTTTTAATCTTGATATTGAAGCTTTATACAGAAACTGACATCTAAATCTAAAAAGCTCTTCCGGATGAAAGGAGGTAATAAGCATCCAGCATGAATTTAGACTATTCCCACACATTACTCCCCCAAATTTATGCATTTGACATTCTGTTACCAGTCATAATGAAACTAACAAGAAAGACTCTTTTAGATTTCCCGCTTCACACAACAGTTCTCATTTGTACAAGACACTGAATCTTTCTAATCTTGAGCTTCGACATCTATAACTATGATCTAGACATGTCACCCAAGGAAACAATGAGGAACACATGAGTTTATGAAACACAATCCCCAAGGGAAATTGAGGATAGCAACAATATATCTTTTCCTTATATTCTCTGTTCTTTGAGTGAAATGATTAGGAATTAAATTGTCCTCCAAACACACGTATGTACTGAATCAAATCCCTTGAAATAAACAAAAGCAAAACTTCAACAGATTTTAGGAGAGCAATCAGAGCAAACCTCGATGTAGATATTCTTCTGGTGGAAAATACAATCAATTTGGTGAAATCATGTAGACTGTTTTTCATGTTACCAAAATTAAATTAAAAAAGAATTTTGTGCCTTTTGTACTATAGTCCCACAGTCCTGTTCACCCCATGAGATAAGATCAGCTTTGTAAAACTACATTCTCCTGTAAGTCAACTAGGGTCTATATATACTAATTATATGCATTTCTAGTGATGTAAATAACATGTGCCTTTCTACAAACTTACTTTACCTGGTTGTGATGAATCTAGAAAATTTAAAGAGACTAGTCATTTGAAAGATAGGAATTTCTTCAAAGGTTGAAAGCTGAAGGTCACTGGCAACCTAAAAATCTTATGATTTTTAGCATGTATTTTTCAAAAGCATAAACCCTGTAATGCACAGGAAAAAAATTGCAAAATCTTTTTGCTGTTGAAATTTTGATAAACCACATAAGAATATATATCCTTAAAATAACACAATAAATGTCAAATAGATCTAGGGAGCCTAAAACAAGGATTATAAAAGTGACTACCTGCACATCAATTGTAGATGGGCTTCAAGTTAGTTTTAAATTAGTCAGCAAAATGTCTTGGTCACACTTACCCTGCTTTAGTTACATCTGGTAACCCTTCACTTGCATTTATGGTTCAAAAGATGAAACTAGAGAGCAGTGATTCGAACAAACCTAGGTACATTCTCTAAAAATATCTGCAAGTATTGTTTTCCTTGAATTCCTAGGAGGGTAAGTAGCACTGTTTTGTTAAGTGAATGAAGACTTACATATCTCTGAAAACTATCCTGATTCACACAGAAGCATGCATTCACTCCACAAGTGAGTGATCTAGGACTTTAAATGCCAGTATAACTCCCTGACACCTTGTTCATATTCAGAAGTAAACAAGAGCATTTCCAAATATACGAGCAGTGTGCATCTATATATCCTGGGAGTCACCTTCTTCAGGCATAGGGCTGCAGGAACTTTCTCTGCAAGAAACAAATATAAACTGAGAGGAGATCATAAGAACTTTCTGACTTTGAAATTTTAAGCAATTGTTTTCCCAGAAGCATTTCTTAAGAAATCCTCAGCAAATAAAACTAATCAGTTGTCCTAGGTCGAATCCCCTAGGCTCATAGGCATTTCCAAGCTTTTCCTTTATTTTCTCCTTTTGCATTAGCCAAGCTCTGGGCACTGTATCTCCAGAGGCCACTATTGTTATTCAGATCCAACGTAGGTAAAGAAATTCTTCCAGGTCTGATTAATTTCTTCCTCTGAAAAGCCAGGAAGGAAACAGGTAACTCTATGGGAGCACGGGAATTATTTTGGAAGAGGTCTCTAAAACTGGAGAGGAAGGCAAAAGAAAATCAGAGACAGATATATCCAGAGTGCTAACAAAAGTCATTAACAAAAGCAACATAAGATGCATAACATTCAGTTAACAATTAAGTCAATGACTACCACCTCATATTCTCGTGGACCAGGAGCCACACCCAATAGTAATTAAGTGTCACTGCTACATGGAGGGTTGGGTTATGACAAAGAAAAAAAGATTAGCAAAATAAATTAAAAATTAAAACAAATTTCCCACACTTATTGATAGATTGGAAAAGGATCCACCAGTTTTGTTGAAAAGTACTAGAGAGTATAATGAAGTTAGGAACCACCAAAATAGGTACCCATCCATTCTAATTACTGCCAGGCACTGTCCTTTGTGTGGTTGCAGTGCTGCAAGGTGTATAGATTCAGGATCATGTGCCCTTAAATCCAGGTGGCCTCCCTTCTTCCACTGAAAATCTATATACATACGTGTTCTTTTAAGACTNTCCTTCTAAGACTTCTTCCCTTTTCATGAAAACATCCTTCACAACTTCATTTGGTGAGTGTAGGTTTGTAGTCAATTCTTGATTGTTTTTCACTGTTGTTTCATTGCACTGAAAAGTCTTCATTTGACTCTTCCTAAGAAATACAGAGGCGCCTGGGTGGCTCTGTCGGTTAAGTGTCTGACTTCGGCTCAGATCATCATCTCACGTTTCTTGGGTTCCAGCCTCGTGTCCTGCTCTGTGCTGACAGCTCAGAGCCTGAAGCCTGCCTCAGATTCTGTGTCTCCTTCCCTATCTCTCTGACCCTCCCCTCCTCACACTGTCTCTCTCTCCCTCAGAAATAAATAAAACATTAAAAAATTAAAAAAGAATAAGAAAATACAGAAGCCAAGGGTGACATTTTTCTTTCAGTACCTTCATTATGTAATTCCATTATCTTCTGTTTACTACTCTTACTATGACTTAAATTATTATTAATTGGTAATAGTGTTTTCTATGACTCTTCTTAAGAGCAGCTCTTTCTCCTTCCTCGGAATACTTTCTAAAGATTATTATCATCAGTTCTCAAAAGTTACCAATAATTAATTTTTTAAATGTTTTCTTCTCACTATTACCCAAACATTGAAGTCTGATAGACATATGTTGCTTTGTCTTACTTCATTCATGATGTCTCTTAATATAGCTATTTTTTTTCCCTATCACTCTCCTCTCTAACTCTTTGTTCTGGCAATTTGTTACTATGTAAAATTCTACTTACTGAATTTTTCTTAAGATATAACACCTCTGTCTCATCCATAATGAAAATATTCTTTTTTTATTTCCTAAATTATTTTAACACCCTGGACAATTTTGAGAATCCTAATAGGATATCATGCTTTGAAATTATTTTTTTATTTTTGTATAATAAATAGAATCATATCCTATTTGTTTCCAAGAACTGCAATAAAAGCTGTCATTGTATGACATATTCTTCTTAAGCTGTTTCTAACATTATTTCCTCCTTTAGCAGTAGTTTTCTGAGAGATCAGATACTTTTAAACAAAAATTAAAGATTATGTCTCTCCTTTTTTCTATCTGAGCTTGTTTATTCTAACTATGTCAGAGACAGAAGCCCATGGAGGGTGCTATTTTCTTTACTGTGTTTTCTGCACATGCATGTTTATGTGTGGCAATCCAATGGTAGCATGTATGTAAAGCATACCGCTTTTTATCTGGAACTGCTGCCCTTATTTGGAGCCTATCTATTTTTTCTTTCCTTTCCAGGAGCTAAATAAAGAATTTTCCTAATTTTGCTCATTATGGCAAGCAATTTCATACACTCCATTGAATATCATATATATTAAAATTTCCCAGTTGTGATCACTTATGTGTTAATCTTGCTAATGTAAATGAATTCTCTGTTCCTGGGGTTGTTCTCAGTTATGAGGTATGAATTATGTTTCTAAGAGTTTTCTTCTTTCTAAGAGCTATGTATCTATGATAGATAGATAGCTTGCATTAATTAACATATTACATATCCCATTGCATGGATCCTAGAGTGCCAGAGGTATCACATATTTCTATACCTTGATTCACCCTAGTGTTTTTCTATTGATAATAATTTTTTATTTAATATAGTTTTATGCCAGTAATGTGGCCCTTGAGCACCCTCCTACGCTGTTGGTGGGAATGTAAACTGGGTGCAGCCCCTCTGGAAAACAGTGTGGGGGTCCCTCAAAAAATTAACAGTAGAACTCCCCTAGGACCCAGCAATAGCACTGCTAGGAATTTACCCAAGGGATATAGGAGTGCTGATGCATAGGGACACATGAACCCCAATGTTCATAGCAGCACTCTCAACAATAGCCAAAACATGGAAAGAGCCTAAGTGTCCATCAACAGACGAATGGATCAAGAAGATGTGGTTTATCTATACCATGGAATACTACATGGCAATGAGAAACAATGAAATCTGGCCATGTGCAGCAACATGGATGGAACTCAAGGGTGTTATGCTAAGTGAAATAAGTCAGGCAGAGAAGGACATATACCATATGTTTTCACTCATATGTGGAACAGGAGAAACTTAACAGAGGACTATAGGGAAAGGGAAAGGGAAAAGATAGTTAAGGAGAGGGAGGGAGGCAAACCATGAGAGACTCTTAAATACTGAGAACAAACTGAGGGTTGTTCAGGGAGAGGTACAGGGGAAAAGGGATGATGAGCATGGAGGAGGGCACTTGCTGGGATGAGCACTGAGTGTTATATGGAAACTAACTTGACAATAACTATAAAAGAAAAAGAAATATGGCCCTTGAGGATAGACAAAATATATCAATTATTTATATTCTAATATAATAATTGATATTATACCAATTATTTATATTCTGATATAATAAAAAACCTTAAGGGTTTTGGTTTTTTTTTTGCCAGTAATGTATTAGAAAGTATTAACACAGGCATATAACCATTACCTTGAAATGTTAATTCTTAATCACAATATAAAGCTTGTTAAAGAAACAGTAGAAGGGCTATATTTGTCAAAAGAAATGTTCAAGAATGTTCAAAGCAACTATTCCTAATGCCTTAAATGGGAAACTACCCAAATATCTAGCAACAAGAGAATGGATAAATTAACTGTTACATATTTATACAACGAAATATTATATATCAATGAAAACACTCAGAAAGATACACAAAACATGAGGAATGAATATCACAAATGTAATGAGCAGACAATAAGAGTATGATCTGTATCGTTATTTTCCCACAAAATTCAAGAGTATGTAAAACCAATTGATTTAGAGATAAAGATAGTGATTACCTTTGGGAGGTTACAGATAAGTGAGAAGGACTTCAGGTGCACTGGTAATTTCTAACTCTTTATCTGGTTGCTGACTATAGGATATTGCAATTTGTGGAAATGCATGAACCATACATAAACAATATGTGCATTTTTCTGTATTTATAGTTGAGCAAAAAGCTGAAAATTTGAAGGTATTATTTCATTCCGCTCTTTAACATTTTAAGGTATTAAAAAATGCATGTTTTATTTTATCTTTTTTTTCAGCATGAGTGCCAATAAGTGATCGAATCTTTTAACTTTAAAATATCATTTGTTTATTACATATCACATATAATTCTTAATGACTATGTCAAGTGGAAGAGCATTTGAATAAGTATGATACTCAATTTGTTAATGAGGTGTTACCATAGAAGCATGAAACAACAGAAGGATATGCTTCCTGCTTGTCCACTTATCTCTCCAAGCAGCGAGGCCAGGAGATGATAAGAAAGGATCATATTCAAGTGATGGGTTTCAAGGAACCATGGCCTGAAAATCAGAAAACCATCCACAAAACTACTTTCCTTCTAAGAGTATATGACGAAACCACACTCTCTTCATGGCTTTCTTCATCTCTGTGTTTCTCAGCGTGTAGATCAGAGGGTTGAACATGGGGGCAATGATGGTGTAGAAAAGAGCAAACACTTTGTCTTCCGGATAAGTTGTGGCTGGTCTAATATAGATGAACAACGCAGGTGCAAAAAACAAAACCACAACTGTGATGTGAGAACTGCAAGTGGAAAGAGCCTTGCTGCGACTTTCTGCGGGGTAAGCCCTGATACTGCACAGTATAAAAAAGTAAGACAACATCAGCACGACAAAGGTCACCAAAGCAATTAGGCCTGAATTGGCAATGACTAACAGACCTATGAGGTGCGTATCAGAACAGGCTAGTTTCAGTAAAGGATACACGTCGCAGAAGTAGTGATCTATCTCATTGGGGCCACAGAAGGGTAAGAAGACAGTGAGAAGGAACTGGCTGGCAGAATGTATAAACCCCCCAGTACAGCAGGCTGTGATGACTGTGTTACACCTCTGTCTATTCATGATGACCGTGTAGTGCAAGGGTTTGCAGATGGCCACATAACGGTCATAGGCCATCCCCGTGAGGATGAAGATCTCTATGCCTCCAAACAAATGTGTGCTAAAGAGTTGTGTCATGCATTTACTGTAGGAAATGGTCTTCCTCTCTGCCAACAAGTCAGTCATTAGTTTGGGTGTCACAGTGGATGTGTAGCAAAGGTCGGAGAGTGAGAGGTAATTAAGGAAAAAATACATGGGTTGCTCAATTAGCTGACTGCACATGATGGAAATCATTATGAGCAAGTTTCCTATCCAAATAGCAATGTAGCAAAATAAAAATACTACAAAACAAAGGATTTCAATGTTCTTGTTTTTGGAAAGTCCCAAGAGAATAAATACAGTGACATTATTTCTTTGATCCATGGTCCGACATAGATAGGATACATGAATCACCTGAAATATATAATTCACGTGGCCATGTTAGAAGCATTTCATGGATAAAGTGATGATTATACCCTATTCAAGGAATTCACTAGCTTTAATATACCTCATTCAAAATGTCAGAGAATAAAAATCAAATATTCAAAGGGGTGCCTGGGTGGCTCAGTCGGTTAAGTGATTGACTCTGGATTTTGGCTTAGATCATGATCTCACAGTTTATGAGATCGAGCCCTGCATCAGGCTTCACACTTATAGGGTGGAGCCTGCTTGGGCTTCTCTCCTTCCTTTTATAAACCTTTCCCTCACCCCCCCGAAATAAATTTTAAAAATAAACATTTTTAAAAATCAGTAGGGGTGCCTGGGTGGCTCGGTCAGTTAGGTGCCTGACTTAGGCTCCGGTCAGGATCTCACAGTTCATTGGTTGGAGTCCTGTCTGTGCTGACAACTCAGAGCCTGGAGCCAGCTCCAATTCTGTCTCTTTCTCTCTCTCTCTCTCTCTCTCTCTCTCTGCTCGTCCCCCACTCATGTTCTGTCTCTTTCTGTCTCTCACAAATAAATAAAAACATAAAAAAAATTTTTAAACCAAGTATTCAGTTAAAACGACTCTTCAAGGAGACTCTGATCTAACAGGAAATTGTGATCAATGTCTAGCTTAGGCAACATGATTGGCTCTGTTCAATCCACAATCAAATCTTAGATGCTACTGAGAACATGGCAGTGTTTAGCGATGTGTACCATCAAATATTTTTATAAGTTTATGCTCAGTCTTTACCAGGTATCTTCACGAGGTCTGCATTTTCATACTATGTCTTTTCAGCCCTCGCTCTACACTGTACCTGGCTTTCCTATCAATTCTTATTTCACTTTCCTCTTCAACCTTTTCTATTACTGAGTAAATTAACATGAATGAATAATCACACTGTAAGATGGATGGAATTTTAAAACAAAAACATTAATTTCCATAGTGGAATTTTAAGAACTTAAATTAGTTTAAGAAAAAATTATAAAATAATACCTTCAGGGTGATTCCCCAAATCAGTTTATACTGATATTAGCCAATAAGTTAAAGAGCCTATTTTAATTTGCATAAAATGATAATACTGAATATGTTACTGGCTTGAATTATTCATCAAACATACTTGAAATGTGTTTCTTATCCCTGGTCAAGTGTAAAGGCTTTTTATGTAATATTAAGTCTACAAAGAAAGGTTGGAATGTTCTCAAGCAAAGCCATTTCATCAGTCTGTCTGCATTTATTAGGACTTTGCTAATAATATTTGTCTTGGTTCAGAAGGCTACAGCTATGCTTAATTTCCTGACTTCAGTGCAACTTCTTCACAGACATAGGGCTACCGTGATTACCTGGTACATATTTCAATCTCTTTAAAAAATTATGTGTAGGGGCACCTGGGTGGCTCAGTCGGTTAAGCGTCTGACTTCGGCTCAGGTCATGACCTCACAATTCATGGGTTTGAGTCCTGTGTCGAGCTCTGTGCTGACAGCTAGCTCAGACCCTGGAGGCTGTCTTCAGATTCTGTAACTCTCCCTCTCTCTGACCCTCCCCTGCTCATGCTGTCTCTATCTCTCTCTCAAAAATAAATAAAACATTTAAAAAATTTTTTGGAAAAGTTATGTGTTTAATTAAACCATTCATTGTAGTTTGAGGTAAATCCCTGGTTACATGTCTTGATTTAGCCACTAACTTCAGATAGGAACTTTGCAAGTCATTTAATTTCTTTTAAGAAGTTTTTCTTCATTTGAAACCTAGGAAAATATACTCTGTTCTGTATAATTCAGACTGGTTTTGAGAGTAGGCTTTTATCATAGATGAGAAAAATCTTTAAAAAAAGTAAAGCATGGAGGAGGACACTTGTGGGGATGAGCACTGAGTGTTATGTGGAAACTAATTTGACAATAAACTATTAAAAAAAAAGAAATTTAAAAGAAAAAAGTAAAGTAGTGCACACATGACAGTATTATTACACTAAAATTAATGCACACGAAGAAAAATAACTTAAAATTACTCTAGGTTTATGGAAGTTAAGGAACTTGTACATAATAACACATTAGTATATAGCAAACAAGGGTTTATAACCTGAGTTTTCCAACTCCAGTGCCTGTGTTTCTAAACACTTCACTATACGTCCTCCCAAAAGGGAAAAAATGAAGCAACAACATAAATTTAACACGAACCCTGGCTGACCCAACTCTATAATTTGCATACATTTCTGAATGTTCCAGACAAAAACAGGACCTCCCCTGAATGGATCATCGTCCCATTTTAGCCACTCAAATTTAAATGGAAAGTGTGAATGGAAACACAGAGCTATAAGGTAGGCTCAAGTCTCCATGAAAAATCACGCACCAAATCAGTTCAGGATTCTGGAATAAGTAAGTCAGCTCTAGAAAGAAACAACTGTATAGCCACATGCTTTTGTGAGAAGCAGTGTATTTCTTATTCTCTCAGGCATAACTCGTAATATTGTATCCTCAGCTATTGCCCACGTAAGAGAAATAGTTGGAGACAATCAGTTGAGGGCATGCCCAGTCCTGTCACACCATGCATTTGGGACCCCATATACTCTTTGCTCATCAGTTTCCTATCTACAGAATGAAGGCACTAACCTCTATTATCCAATCATATGTCTTTTTCAGAACTAAAATTACTTTATTTGTGGTCAGTGTTTTCCTGATCGTCTTCCCAAATTTGTAATAATTGGTCCTTTTGATGTGCAGTCATCCAATTTAAAAATGCAGAATTAGCACATGACTTTGATCTTATTTTTCTAGAATATGTCATGCTCCCCTCAGTAGACAACCACGATCTTTCCATTCAGTCCTCTCTTAAACCAAAAAGTCTTAGACTGAAAAATTCACAGTAACGTATACTTTAAAATTAGCTGCTAATTAATATGTTTTCCTAACATAGTAGTTAAAAATATTTTTTTCAAAAATCATTACAGAGTTATGCAGAATAATGGTAAGAGATTACTCACATATTTTGCTCTGCACTTCCTTTGAATCTGTTCTTTTATAATTTTTATGTCTTCTCTTCATTGAAATTGCATTCTTTAACTATATGAATGATTATCTTTCAGTATCTGATTTGGAATTTTAATCAGCTCAGTGAGTGTTACCCACTTTCCCCTAATGTACACATAAAAAGTTACAAAATTCATGTTTTTTTTGTAATGACTGCCACCTGTCTTACCTTCAGTGCAAACAAATGATAGGAGGTCTCCCCTCAGGAAAGAAAAAAAGCTTGTAGGCAAGAAGAGCATTTAGTTTTCCAAAACTAGCAAATCATAGTTTATACAGACTCAGTAATTAAATCACCACATTATTCCTGAGGTCTTCAAGGCTCAAATGCTAAAACACTTTCAGATAATGTTTATATCCTACATTTGCCTCCTCCCAAGGTGTTGCTTATTTAGTTTGAGTTAATTATTTTATGTCCCCAAGTAATCAATTCACTGGTTAGTATCCTCTTCAATACAAGTTACTGCAGCAGATCTTCAACATGATTGCCAACGCCCTGCAAAAGACGTAAATCTTCAGCATGTTGTTAGAATCCCACTCATTAAGAAGTCCTTGGTGACTGAGATCTGCTGCTGATGCCATTTGAGTTCCTTTTTCCCTTTGCTGTATATAATTTGGGGATCAAACTCTAGCTTTGGCCCTTATGTTAAGAAATGACATGGGGCGCCTGGGTGGCTTAGTCGGTTGGGCGTCCGACTTTCGCTTAGGTCGTGATCTCGCGGTGGTGGGTTCGAGCCCCGCGTCGGGCTCTGTGCTGACTGCCAGCTCAGAGCCTGGAGCCTGTTTCGTAGTCTGTGACTCCCTCTCTCTCTGACCCTCCCCTGCTCACGCTGTCTGTCTCTCTCTCTCTCCTAGAAATAAATAAAACTTAAAAAAAAAAAAAAAAAGAAATGACACCCATCAAATCTCACATAGTATCTTTATCATTCTCCGGGGGAAGAGGATCAATGAATTCTTTAACATATTTCCATTTAAGGTAAAAATTTTAATGATATATTTCCAATAAGGCAAATTTCCATTTAAGGTAAATTAATTTTCATTAAGGTAAACTTCAAAGAAAATTACAGACATAGAACTTTCTTTCACGTCCTTTTAGGGTTACAAAATGCTCACTGAAAATAATTTGCCAACAGTGGAGATGAACATTCTGTAATTGTGCTCTAGTCTTATGTCATTTTCAATAACCTTTCCTCTTTTTACATTTGTATTCAAAACTAATGATTGATTCTGCTTTGCCCTCTGAGCTCCACTAACCATAAGAAACATTTAGTAAACACGTGCTCTATCTCAGGCATAAAGCACTGGTGGGGTTTAGCTTATTTCCCTTTACAACAACTCTACGCAATAAATGATATTACCAACCTCCTTTCACATCCGAAGGAACTGGGGAATAACAAAGTGATAATGGAAAGGATTCTCGTAAAATAGAGGTCACAATGAGAAAGACCATGAGTCTGTGAAAGACAGAGATGCTATCTTTCATCCTGAGTAAGAGTAAGATTATTCTGTACGTTAATGGGTCTTCAGGTGTCTTATTTATAAACAGTATAAAATTAGCCAAAGGTAATAGCCTTTGAAAATTAGCACAAGCTATTACTATGTTTTGAGTCTAAAATACAAATTACCAAAAGATTCTGGGAATTTCCTTTTGATCAGTCTATTTCTTACAATTCAACAAACCTTTCTTTTTCCAACCTTTTTCTCTTGCTGTTAGAGGTCCCCTTAAACTTGACTTTGTATGTTTTTACATCTCCTTCAGACCTCAGGATTTATTCCATGAGATCCCCTATGTTCTTCTTCTCTTTTCTTACATACCTTTGCCTGTGAGGCAAAATACCTTTGTTCCTGTGAAAAACACAATAGGATGAGTAAGTCGTCCAGATTATATTTAAATACACCACATTTAAGTTTATATTCGTATTTGCATATACTGTGCCTTCCAACATCATCTTGATAAGAAAGACCTAAAATAAGATTTTCTTGAAATTTTGGTCATGAAAATATTTCAAATTAAAAAAAGATATCTTCATTGAAAGAAATAGCATTTATTTTTTTAATGTTTACTTATTTTTGAGAGAGAGAGAGAGAGAAATAACACAAGTGGGGGAGGTGCAGAGAAAGAGGGAGATGCAGAATCTAAAGCAGGCTTCAGGCCCTGAGCTGTCAGCACAGAGCCCGACAGGAGGCCTGAACCCATAAACCATGAGATCATGACCTGAGCAGAAGTCAGATGCTCAACTGACTGAGTCACCCACGTGCCCTAACATTTCTAAGTAATCACTGACTTTGCCAGGAGTGAAAAAAAATTCAAGGAAGAAGTCAGTTACTGACTATATGCAATGTTCTTTTTAAAATCACATTTCTTCCCATTTCTGCTTCTCTGTTCTGTTCTGTAAATGTGCAGTTTAAGGGACTACAGTCATGATCTGCTCCTACACTAACTACCAGGTGTCACCCACACACAGCCACCCAAGATCTGAGATGCTTAAGTTTAAAAGTTGATTTGTGAACATATGAACGATGAAGTTTATCTCTCCCCTTTCACTTACAAGTGTCTATTTAGAGGTTCTGAAGGCTCTAAAGTTACTCCTCAGAAATTGGAGAAAGAAAAATAGAAATAGGCATATGTGAGATATTATTAAATACGAAAGAATCTTCATTTCTGTTCATTTGTATTGATCAAGTCCTACATATCACAAATATGCTTAAAGTTTGCAGCATACTATTTAATGCTATATTTCCTGTTCCTCCTTTAAAACTGCTACATATGAGAAAGTATGCAGAGAAGCAGAAGATGTTGTATTTACAAATAATATACATTTATAAAAATAGGTGTATCAATATGTGATATATAGATATATGCATCAAAAGGACATGCTTTATAGGGTTGGGGGTGGTGTGTGAGATCACATAAATATTCATGAACATCCAAGAGTAGTCAAATCCTCAAGGTCGAGTGATATACGATGCCAAACAGAGCCCCAATATTTATTAAATGTATTTAAAATATAAATAAGGAAGGAAATAATAGAATGGAGACACAAATCTTAAGTTAATAATCACTAGATTGGCAAAATTAATCAGAAACATGTCAAATCTAGCAAGGGGTTATATTTGAAGAGTGCTGAAGAAGGTGTCACATTATTAGTAAGATAATTTGGGATTCATAACACCCAATGAATTTGGTCATTAAAAACTGAGAACAAAATATTGTTATGAGATGAGTAAAAAATACCACACTTAGAATGTATCTGAGGAAGAATATTTATTTTTGCTTAAAGTATCCTACAATTGCACACAGTACCATGAATTAATTTGCTTAAAATATTCCATAACATCTCACAGCACTTTGTAAATTAATTTCTTTATTTTTTTGCAGATAAATCTTTTCACACTTCCCCTTCTGACTCATGATCATGCAGCTGAATAATATGTTAAATTTTTCTGCTCAGATCGACAGAGGATACTGTTAGGAGGAAAATAGTGTTTGTCATTTTATTGCTTTTCTATTTGGGGCCATTGCTGGGTAACTTTCTGACCATTACTACTATCAAGCCCACCAGGCACTCAGGGGTCCATTGTACTTCTTCCTTTCCCACCTATCCTTATCTGACACCTCCTTCTTTACTTCCACAGCCCCTAGAATGATTGTGGATGCCCTTTTGAAAAAGATAACTATCTTTTTTCAGTGAGTGCATGATACAAGTCTTTTCACTCCATTTCTTTGGCTGCCTGGAGATCTTCATCCTTATCCTCATGGCCACTGACCACTATGTGGCCATCTGTAAGCCTCTGCACTATATAACCATCTGGTCTGTGCTGTGCTGGTGGCTATGGCCTTGGTGGGGTCCTATGTATATTCTCTAGCTCAGAATTTTCTGGCCTTGAAGTTACCCTTCTGTGGGCCCATTGTGATTGATCACTATGTATGTGACTTGCAGCTCTTTTTGAAACTTGCTCATACAGACACATATGTGATCAACCTACTTCTCTTGTCCAGAAATGGGGCCATTTGTACACTGAGTTTTGTCATGGTGATGTGCTCCTGTGTTACCACCTTGCATTCTCTGAAAATCATAGTGTTGAAGGGAAGAGAGAAGCCCTCTCCACCTGTGTCTCCCACATCACTGTGGTCATCTTGTTCTTTGGTCCTTGCATGTTTATGTACACACACCCTAAAACCACCTTCCCCATGGAGAATATGATAGCTGTGATTGGAGCACCTGGGTGGCTCAATCAGTAAAGCATCCAACTTCGACTCATGTCATGATCTTAGGGTTCCAAAGTTTGAGCCCCATATCAGGCTCTGTGCTGATAGCTCGGAGCCTGAGCCTGTTTCAGATTCTGCGTCTCCTTCTTTCTCTGCCCGTCACCCCTCCATCAAGAAATAAATAAACATTAACAAAAGATGATAGCTATTTTTAATACAAATGGAACATTTTTCCTCAACCTTCTGATTTATATGCTGAAAAATGCAGAAATAAAAAGTGCAATAGAAAATTATGGAGCAAGAAGTTGATCTCAGATGACTAGAAACGAATGGAAGTTTCAAATATCTCTTCATAGTTTGGACTTACTCAGAAGTCTATAAAGAATATAATCTTTTTTTAATGTTTATTTATTTTTGAGAGAGACAGAGAGAGCACAAGCAGGGGAGGAGCAGAGAGAGGGAGACCCAGAATATGAAGCAGGCTGTAGCCGCTAAGCTCAGTACAGAGCCCTACTCGGGCTCTAACCTACAAACCGTGAGAACATGACCTGAACTGAAGTCAGACACTTAACCAACTGAGCCACCCTGGCACCCCAAAAATATAATCTTCATATTGTATAGCTAATATAATCCTGTCTTTGGGCATGAACACTACTTCCTTCAGGAAAATAAGCAATCTGAATACAGACTGGTTTAAGTCAGTTTTACATAGAGAAATAGATAAGGTGCAAATGGGCACGTAAGGTCTACAGCCTTAGATGTTCTTCAGCGTTCTGTCTCTGCCTGTCTTGCCTAATCACTTGTGGTTTTGAGCTAGTGCTTTCCCTGCCCCTCTTCATGTTGACTCTCAGTGTCATCTGCTACTCTGTACCACCCTATATGCTCACAACCACAGACTGGCTGGGTTTCCCTCATCCAGTTTCCTTCATCAGACACTTCTGTCTCATCGTTAACCTTCTGTCTGACCATTAACCTTCAATTTGGTTGTTCTTCTTGACTTGGCAGAAGGTATCAGATTCAAATAATAATAGGAACTTCATGTTACAAAGGATAGTATGCAATCTAACAATTTCCCTTTCAATTCTTGGGGCTATAATCTGAAATTTTATGATGTGTTTACCTACATCCTTCTAGAACAGTACTTGGTGAGAAAATTCATGTTTCTGAGGTAGTTCTTTGATATTCAGAAAGCTATGATGGTTGGGTTTATACTCTTAATGGTATTCTTTTGGTAGAATCTACATTATGCTTTAATACTGATTCTGTCTAACTTTGATTCCATCTAACTATTAGGTTTCCCTTGAATCAAGCCAATTATAGTAATTTTTAAATAATATTAGTTATTATGACTATACCATAGATTGCCCAAATTAAGGATGATTGATATATTTATGTGGTAGAAGTAGAGATTGCAAGCAGTAGATAATAGTGAATTTTAAAATATTAATTATTAAAACAATAAATGAGATAATCTGAAAGAGGATATTTAGGCTTTAAAGCAGAAATATTTACATCACAGATATGAATTATGAATTCCCTTTCTGGAAAAGGGAAAACTGTGGAAATTGTAAAAAAAATATATATATATCTTGGGGGTGCCTGGGTGGCTCAGTTGGTTGAGCGACCGACTTTGGCTCTGGTCGTGATCTCACGGTTCGTGGGTTCAAGCCCCGCATCGGGCTCTGTGCTGATAGCTAGCTCAGAGCCTGGAACCTGCTTCAGATTCTGTGTCTCCCTCTATCTGACCCTCCCCTGTTCTCTCTCTCTCTCTCTCTTTCAGAAATAAATAAAAACATTAAAAAATTTAAAATATCTCTTGGTGACAGAGATTCAGGATTAGAGAAAAAAAAGAATGTGTAAGTGGAACACAGGGCATATTTCAGGAAAGGAAACTATTTTATGTGGTGATAGATATCTGATATAATGCATAGGTCAAACTGCACAAAACTCCACAACACGGAGAATAAATCCTAAAGTAAGCTATAGACTTTAGGAAAACTGCCTCAATCAATATTGGTTTATCAGTGGTAACAAATGCACCACACTAAGACAAAATGTTAGAAAATGGAAATTGTGAGGGGGCTGAACTTCTATAAGAGAAATCACTGTACTTTTTGTGTAATATTTCTGCAAACCTAAATCTTGTTTAAAAAGTAAAATCTACCTAAAGCCTGCTTCCGATTCTGTGTCTCCTTCTCTCTCTGCCCCTCCCCTGCTCACATTCTGCCTCTCTTTCTCAAAAATAAAAATAAACATTAAAACATTTTAATTAAAGAAATAATAAGAAAAATTAAGATATAAAGTCTATTTAAAAACTTATTCCTGAGAATATGCCATTACAATGTTTAAAAACATTTTATTTCAAATTTTATGCAAATTTATCACATAAGTAGTTCTTTTAAACCATGTACTGATGCTCTGAAATCCTTGACAGTTTATGTTGATGTGCTATTCATAGCTTATTCATGAATATAAAATAGTATTTTTTCTGTAACTTTTACAGAATTGAAGTAGTCTAAAGTTGCAAATATGAAATTGAATGCTGTTACAACTCATGAAGAATTTGCAGCCAAAGGCTTTAGCTACATTTCACAGGATAGACTTTAATAGCTTTAAGTTTATAAATCAAAAATAGGTCTTTCTCTTTTTTCCATTTATGTTTTCTTTCTTCTTATGACATGCAATCTTTGTCAATAATTTCACAGCAGTAAATATAGAAGTAGGGGGATATAATTTTTGTAAATAGTTTAAATCTCAAATAATAGCAAATATGCTTGGAATTTTCTATTGAAATATCGAGGTGTATCTTAAATTCTGATATGGAGTAATTAAAAAATCTATAATTTCAAATCCTCAGGCAAGATTTTGTGTAATAAAATGAGTGAGAAGGTGTAACACCTAGAAAGTTCTAGTCACAAGAAAATAACTTGTAAAGATCTGTGGGGATGGATGTTAGCTAGACTTATTGCAATGATTTCTTTCCAATACTTATATCATTTTGTTGTACATCTGAAACTAATATAGTGTTATACATCATTTATATCTCAATTTAAAAAAAGAAAATGATCTCAACTTATTAAACATGACATTCCATTCACATTTCATAGAAATCCAAAGTTATTTCTAGGAAAGTTGTTTCTATTATAAAATGCTAAGGTCTCATTAACATGGAATGTATGTCTAGATTTGTATCAGAAACCGTCATTAGCACTAGATCAATATTGTTCACAAATAATAATTTTGATCACTAATCATGTTCTAAAGCAGAAATTCATGTTATTAAGAAAGCATGATCAGGAAAATAAATAATCACCATTTAAAAGAGGCCATTAAAATGAGTCTGTTGTTTAATTATCTGAACCAGTATTTCATTTTTAGTGACAATTTTATTTCCTTCAGTTAAGTAGTTAAACATTCTAGAACATGCCTAGAAGAAGAGTTAGAATCTGGCCATAGTTTCGTTTCTTTATGAATAACTACTGAAACCATCTGTCTACTCCCTGTCTGCTGTAACACCTCTGGTTAATTTTATCTTCCTCATTATTTTTTTCTATTCTTTATACTTCTTTATACACTGTTTCCAGATTCATTGAAACTCTACATTTTCTTTACATATTCTAAAATACTTTCTATATTATAACCATCTTCCTTTTAATAAAATCCTGTTATGTAGCATCTTCTCTATATTGATATTTTTGCTGTGTTTCTTAAGTGACCTTTATTTAAATCCTATTAAGCATGCAAAAAAAAAAGGCCTTTCATAACTGTTTTTTTCTGGTTTCTGTAGAAAATCTATTTCAGACGTCTCTTCACTCCAGTTACGACATGATTTGATGTATCTGTTGTGCCATAGTGTATATTTTAATTAATAAACTTTATCTTTTTTAAAGTTTTTAAGTTTATTTATTTTGAGAGAAGAGAGAGAGAAAGCATACATGGGAGCAGGGGGAGGGGCAGAGAGAGAGGAGAGCGAGAATTCCAAACAGGCTCCACAGCGCTAACAGTGCAAAGCCCTAGGTGGGTATCGAACCCACGAACCATGAGACCATGACCTGAGGTGAAATGGAGTCAGATGCTTAACCAACTGAGCCACTTAGGCATCCCAGTAAACTGTATCTTTTAAAGTTCTATTAAGTTCACAGCAAAATTGAGCAGAAAGTACAAAGAATGCCCATATACACCCTGTCCCCACACACAGACAGGCTCTGCCACTAGAGTGATGCATTTGCTACAATCAAAGGAACCTACAATGACACATAGTTATCTCCTTAAATTTATAGTTTCCATTAGAGCTTCACCCTTGGTGTAGTACATTTTATGTATGACAACTCTAGTGACAAACTGAAGCACTTCAGCACCCTAACAACCCTCTGTGTTCCCCTTTCTAACCCTTGGCAAACACTGATGTTCTTGATGTTTCCATTGCTTTGCTATTCCCAGGATTCACAGAGTTTAAATCACATAAATATGTAGTCTTTTTGGATTTGCTTTGTTCACATAGTAATATGCATTTAAGTTTCCTGCATCTAATCTCATGGCTTCAGAACTCATATCTCTTGAGTGCTGAATAATAATATGCTGTTGTCCAGATGAACCACAATTTATTTATCTAGACTCTATGGAAGGACATCTTATTTACCTCCAAGGTTTAGCAGTTATGAATAAAACAGCTACAAACATCCATATGCAGCCAACATGTGCTTGCAAAATGTACTTTGGTTTGTTTTTGATGTTAGACCATGTCTTAATTTGTCCTTTTCTATGCATTTTTTTCTCTTTATAGCAGAAAAGGTCTTTGACTCTGGATCAAATAACTTTCCACTTATCAATGTTAGGCAGGTAAGGGTTAGTCAACACTTAGATTTTGTTATTCAGTCCCTTAAGTTTCATGGAAAATGTTTTGCATTCTAGTCAATAGGTGGAATAAGAAGTAATTAGGTTTTCAGCATCCTGATTTATTGATTCTTGTTCTGTCTTAACTAGTTGTCTTTATTATTTTTAATATAATCACAATTATTTTTAACTGATCACCAGGAACCACTTTAAAACAGGTTCTGCTATTGATTACTTTGTAACACAGAAGATTTCTGAATGCCACTAGAGAACGAATAAGTGAAAGTTCTATCATAAAGACATTTGTGATGAGTTAAAGTCATTATTTTAATTGTAGATTTCAACTTCACTACTGCAGAACATGTATCACTATGGGGACTGGTGTCAAAGCCCAGTTTATATAATAGCATAAATTTAATAGCATTAAACATTTTTTGCCTTTCTAGTTCACTGACCAAGTAGCATTGCCTTATTTGCTTCAGCCCAGACAGTTTTTTCTGCAGGTGATTCCATCCACACCTCCTTAAAATTACAAAACATTAAGTTTTTAATTAATTCTGATAAGTGGAAATTCATATTCATTTACCTATTCCATTAAATTTCTTTCTAATTATTTCTCTCATGCATTCTATTCATAATGATGGAATATAAAGTCTATGAAATATTTCTCAGCATTTATAAATTTAATTTTTAAATTTTTTAACATTTATTCATTTCTGAGACAGAGAGAGAGAGAGTGCAACCAGGGGTGGAGCAGAGAGAGAAAGAGACACAGAATCCAAAATGGGCTCGAGACTCCAAGCTGTCAGAACGAAATCTGATGCAGGGCTGGAACCCAGGAACCATGAAATCATGACCTGAGCTGAAGTCGGACACTCAACCGACTGAGCCACTAAGACGCCCCATATCAGCATTTTCTTTTTCAAAAATGATTTATTTCGGGGCTTCTGGGTGGCTCAGTTGGTTAAGCGTCCTACTTCACCTCAGATCAGGATCTCATATCTTATGAGTTCAAGACCCGCATTGGGCTCTGCACTGACAGCTCTGAGCCTGCTTCGGATTCTGTCTCTGTCTGTCTCTCTCTCTGCTACTCCCCCTACTTATGCATACACTTCCTCTGTCTCTCAAAAATAAATAAATAAATCATTAAGAAATAAAATAATATATATATATATAATTTATTTGAGACAGAGAGAGACAGGCAGGGGAGGGGCGGGAGAAGGGGTGTGAAGAATCTCAAGCAGGCTCCATGCTGTCAGCCCTGAGCCTGATGCAAAGCTGGAACCCATGTACTCATGTACCGTGAGATCATGACCTGAGCCAAAACCAAGAGACAGATGCTTTACTGACTCAGCTACCCAGGTGCCACCTAGAAATATTTCTTAGCTTTTTTAGTCACATCAAGCTCTTTTCTTTTATAAAGTTGCTTAGCTATATGTTTCCTCAAATTAATTGTGTGCTTCCTTTGAAAATAATGTTTGACACCAAACTTTTCTCATGGCATTTTTCATCTCTGTATTTCTCAGAGTGTAGATTAAGGGATTGAACATAGGAGCAATGATGGTGTAAAATAGAGCAAATACTTTGTCCTCAGGGAAAGTGGTCGGGGGACGAAGGTAGGCAAAGATTGAAGGTCCAAAAAATAAGATGACCACAGTGATATGCGACCCACAGGTAGAGAGAGCTTTGTGTCTTCCCTCAGCTGAGTGATGTCTTAAACTAAACAATATTATGACATAAGAAACACATAAGACAACAAAGGTAACTAAAGCGACCATACCTGAATTGGCAACAACAAGCACACCAGTGATGTAGGTATCAGTACAGGCAACTTTCAGCAAAGGGAAGATATCACAAAAATAGTGATCAATTTCATTAGGTCCACAAAATGGCAATTGGATTGCCATCGATAACTGAGGAAAAGAATGGAGGGCCCCACCAGCCCAAGCAGCCAAGATTAGAAGATTGCATCTTGTCCTGTTCATGATAAGCATGTAGTGGAGAGGTTTGCAGATGGCAGCGTAGCGATCGAAGGCCATGACTGTGAGGACGAAGACCTCAATACTCCCAAAGAAGTGCATGGCAAAGACCTGGAACATGCAATTACCATAGGAGATGGTTTTTGTCCCCCCTCGTAGGTCAGCAATTAATTTGGGTGTAATGCTAGAGGTGTAGCAGATGTCCATACAGGATAAGTGGCTGAGGAAATAATACATGGGTTGGTGGAAAAGAGGGCTGCATTGAATGGAGATGAGGATCAGGAGATTTCCTACCAACAGGGCAACATAACAGAATAAGAAGAACACAAAACAAAATATTTGTATGTTCTGGTCATATGAAAGTCCTAGAAGAACGAATTCTGAGATGTTTCGCTGGCTCTCCATATACTTGGGTTTGCTGTGACACTCAAATGAGTGAGGTATCTGAAGGAAAGAGAACATAAATGTGTTGAAAACAGTATGAATACAATGGTATAAAATTTACTAAGAGTATATTGACAGGAGTATAATATTAATATTAATCATTCTCAACGTGTTAACTTAAGCTGTTTTATCATTTTGATTAAGTCTTTTATTCTATAAAAGTATTGCAAAAGTATTCCATAATGGGGATGATGGGAGTAGTGATGTATTTTACTCAATTTTAATGGTAATGATTTTTAAATATTTAAATGATATTTTAAAAGTTAAAAATGATTTATTATTTTTAATTACATTATTTAGGCATCAAAGAAGAATTTTTAAAATGAGCCTAAGTCAAGAAATGCTTTGTTGAACATATTTTAAATGCATATTCTTAATACTTGAGGTCCACTTTCCTATTTTTATCATTTTCTGGTCAACTTCCCAGAATTATCTGGGAGTGAATTCTCAGGAATGCCAACGTACTCCCAAAGTACTAAACTTTAATCTGTTTAAAGCACATTCTTTTTTTTTCTTTTTTTCTTTTTTCTTTTTTTTTTTTTTTTTTGCTATGTGACCAAACATTGCCAATGGGTCGTACTACACCAATGGAATTACTGTCATTTTAAAAATCAAAGAATGGTGGGAAAGTATACAACAAAACAAGAATGTCATCTAATGACTAAAAATTGTGGAAAATAATAAGCAATTTCATTCATTTCTCTATTCACATTTCATGTGTTAAAGACAATTTTAAAAATATAAATAATGTCATTGAAGTTTGTAATGACAATCATTAAAGATTGGATAAAATCATTAAATTGCCCAATTATGGGGATGCCTGAGTGGCTCAGCTGAGTGTCCTTTTGGTTCAGGTCATAATCCTAGGGTTATGGGATTGAGCCCTACATTGGGCTCTGTGCTGTTTGGAGCCTGCTAAGATTCTCTCTTTCTCTCTCTGCCCTTCTCCCATGCTCTCTCTCTCTCTCTCTCTCTCTCAAAATAAAATAAAATAAATTGCCCAAGTATGTTTGAATTGTGCATATGTCATGGCTCTTGCTAAAAATTTCATGTGTTTTATATACAATCTAAAGAACTAATGTCGATAAAAGGAGATGATACAAAAGATAATATTAGTCAAACTTTTTGGCCAGGGAGCACTCAGTGATACTTGTTGAAACAAAAGAAATTAAAAATCCATGTATTTGTGTTTTTTTCATCTGATACATAATTTTGAGACATTATTTAATCAGTACAAAATTAGTCAAGAAGAGAGAGAATGCACTTCCAAGAGTTATCTTCCTCACCAAAAACTCCAACTGTCCAATGAGTTTGAACAGCTGGTACACCTTCTACATTTCTCTGGACCTGATATGAGAGTCATACCTGGGCCCTCAGATGTCTATTAAAATACAAACAAAAAAAAAACACAAAAAAACACAAAAAAACAAAAATAAGAGAATGTTTTTGTAGCAAACTTGTATAGAAACCATCAACCCTAGAGATTCTCAATATCAGTATCTATGTGTTTAATAGTTTTGGAGACTATTGTATATACACACACATATATATATATATATATACACATACATGTGCAGTATATCTCTCTGGATATAAGTTAAGATATAGATCATATAGAAATTGATTTTTTAACAAAAAGACGATTAGAAAATGGTCCTATAGGACGGCAATTCTGCTTTAAATTATTATTCAAAACTCTACTTCACAAAAGAGTAATTTTTAGTTTGTTCCTACATTTTTAAAAATGATTATCAGTTACAGAGTATTCGACAGTTCACCTTTACTAAAGAGCATTGACAAGTTCTAGGGAGGTGGAGTTCATTGACCTATAATCTACTCATTGCAATTGACATTGATTCTTTGTGGATGAAGTGGAAACAAAGTTAATTTTTCAGATAGATTTATTTAACTGAAATGATTTGATTTAAAAAGAATTATTATATAGGAAGACTACAAACCATTTAAAGACAGAATTTACCTGACTAATCCAAATCTCTGAATTTACGTAGAAAAGACTCAGGTCAAGAGAATCGAAGCAATTCTCAGGATGTGAAAATTATACACTGGGGATGGGGGCAGACAGAAATCCTGATTCTCCCTCAATCTGAGCTTAATTTCATGGGGAGAACTGAGAGGGATGCAAAGGATGTCATAAAGGGCATCAGTGAAAAGACCATTTTGAACCCTTATCTGAGTAGAAAGGAATACTCAAGATGGGTTAACAGACAGCCTGTCTGCCTTTCTGAGAATTTATGTAAATAAAGATACAGGAATATTTACTATAAATATTATTGGAATCGCTCATTTTTAATCATTTTGAAACAATTTCTATTCAGCTTTACCAACATGTAAATTGTTTAAATCAGGATTCTTCCTTGTTTCTACACCATCATTGGCTTTTAATCCACAATAGTTCTTAGTGTGTATGTTATTCTGTAATCTAGTGCAACATTATACATGGTGGCTGCAGTGAGAGTATGTAAACTGAAAAGTCGTGAGAGGAGAGTTATTTTCATAAAAATTTTTGATCACAGCGATATTAAGGACCCCTCTTATGTAAAAACTAAAGCTACAGTTGATGAATAAGGAACAGTAGCAACACAGAAAGGGGTGGAAACATTGAGGCACCTTCAATAAACAGACGACTGGCATCCTTGAGCGAATTGCTTAATCTCTTTAAACTTCATCTTACTCATTTTACAATTAAGATATCTTTACATAATTCAGAATTTTAATGAGGAATACATGAGGTATTATGAAATATCCCATGACACGTGGGGTTCAAAACACTCATTTTTCTTTTACAAACTTCCCCTTCTGAGTGATTAGTTTAGAACCACAAAATGTGTCATGCACACACACACAACCAAGGCCAGTGGGAAAATTTAAGAAAAAAATCATAACATGGATTTACTAACTGGTGAGGTAAACCTCAATTTCAACAATCTGCTAGGGAAAACATTCAGATTAGTTTAACAGCAGATTGGTCCTTTTAAGGAATGTTTAACCTTAACCCTTAGCCTGATTTTTTTTTTGCACTATAAAAATATAGTTAAATGATTACTTTACTTCTTTGGTAGTACTAAATAAAAGTTCTGAGTGTACTTTTGGCTGATTATTAGTGTAAGAATAGAGGCTCTTATGTGCAAATGAAAGCTCTGACCACACATTCGTATTTTCTCTTAGTGTAACAGAATGTAGCATGCTATCAACTTGCCTTAGTTGACTCAGATGAAACTAGTCTATTCTAGGATGGTGAGTGTTTTGAGGTATAGGAAATTCTTCATTTTTGTAGGTATTCAAGCATAAACAAGACTATTTCTTAACAGCAATATGGAGGAAGCACAAGAATAGGGCACTACGAACTTGAGAATGTTTTAATTGTTCTCAACTAGAGCTTTGCTTATAAATAACGCACAACTAAAACTAACATATGCTAAAGCATTCGTACTGTAACAAAATTATCATACACTGCAAAAGAAGTTATAGTCTTTAGAATGAAATTGTATGGAATAAGAGCCTATATTTGGTTAAGCACATGGTTGGTGGGACCCTTCCCAAACCAAGACGACATGGGTAATTAGCTAACGAGCAGATCTGAGTGCCTGTCAGGTTGGTGTTAGGCTACATTGAGAAGAATTCCACCCGCAGATACTCCATCTGCCAAATCATCCCTAGGATCAAAATCTGGAATAAAATAAAGACAACTATAAATCAATAATTCACATACATCCAGATTACTTCTTTGCAAATATTTTGGAAATCTCAACATGACTTAAACTTTCAACAGGTTTACAAGGGAAGTGGGCTTCAAACACTTACTGTAACGACCTGTGGTGGAGAAATGCATTGCTATGTCCCAGGAAAGCAGGCTAGGAATTTTGAATGCTGATTTCAGATTTCAGTATTACTAGCTCACTAAAAATATATATATATATATTTTTTTGATATTCTTTATATCTTGCAAAAGCTAACAAGAGTGTTTAGGTATTGGAAATAATCTATTTTATACCTCTTCCTGAAGAAAATTTGGTGGGGAAAAACGGAATATAAACTTAAGTGACAGCACAGAAATTCATAATTCTTTGAAAGCTGTAGATAATTACTTTCCCAAAGGCATTTCTAAACAGATCGCGGCCAAGTGCTGCTATTCCACTGTCCAGAGTCATGTCCCTGGTTCTCCTGGGTGTTGTTTCTCATTTTTGCAGTAGCTTGACTCAGGCACCGTTTCTCTGGAGGCCCAAAAAGGCCATCATCGGAGCAGTTCAGGAAACTTTGACTGTTCTGTATTCATCCAGTTTTCTGGAGAATCAGTGGGAAACCGGAGTAGCCTGTAACAGTATTTGGTTCACTTCTAGGAATATGTGAGATGAAATAGAACCAAGAAACCACACACAAGCATTTATAGTCCAACTGGGAACCATTATCAAGATGTTATTCATGTAGAGTAGACAGGTCATTAAAATCAACGACCAGCAATATCAGAACTGGTGAAAAACTATTTTCTTTTTCCTTTAAGTTTATTTATTTTGAGAGAGAGACAGAGATAGAGAGAGAGAGAGAGAGAGTGCATGAGTGAGCAGGAGATGAACAGAGAGAGGGAGAGAGAGAATCCCATCCCAAGCAGATCAGCACAGAGCCCGATGCGGGGTCAAACTCATGAGCTGTGAGATCACGACCTCAGCTGAAGTGGATTCAGATGCTTAGCTGACTGAGACACCCAGATGCCCTACAAAGTTCTTTCTTGTTTAGAACTAATATTGTTGGAATAGATGGTTGGGTGATCGGAGACAAAGAGAAAGAAATATAAAACAATAAACATTTATTTTCCCATGAACTTGGAAGGTAGGAGAAGTTGAAAAGAAAAGAAATGAAGGAAAGGAAGAAAATAAATGAAATGGAAAGGAAGGGAAGGGAAAGAGAAAGAAAGAAAGAAAGAAAGAAAGAAAGAAAGAAAGAAAGAAAGAAAGAAAGAAAGAAAGAAAGAAAGAAAGAAAGAAAGAAAGGAGGGAGGGAGGGAGGGAGGGAGGGAAGGAAGGAAGGAAGGAAGGAAGGAAGGAAGGAAAAATGAAGAGGAGGGAAGCATTCAAATACAGCAAAGCATTTTTCTTCACCATAGAGTTCTCTCTTGTCACTGAATATTCAGTAGTTACTCAGGCTCTATTTCATCAGCTCATATTGAGTTTAATTAGTCTTTGCCTCTGTACCATATACAAATCCACATCTAAAGTTTTCTCTTGTATTTAAAATGTCAGGAAAAATGGGGTGCCTTAGTCAGATAAGCATCTGACTTTGGCTAAAGTCATGATCTCACTGTTCATGGGTTCAAGCCCCACACTGGGCTCTGTGATGACAGGTCAGAGCCTGGAGGCTGCTTCAGATTCTGTGTCTCCCTCTCTCTCTGCCCCTCCTCTGCTCACACTCTACCTCTCTCAAAAAAATAAATAAAACATTTAAAAAATTTTAANGGGGCACATGTACCCCAATATTCATAGCAGCACTTTCAACAATAGCCAAATCATAGAAATAGCTTAAATGTCCATCAACTGACAAATGGATCAAGAAAATGTGGTCTATATATACAACGGAAAACTACATGGCAATGAGAAAGAATGAAATCTGGCCATTTGCAACAACGTGGATGGAACTCGAGGGTGTTATGCTAAGTGCAATAAGTCAGGCAGAGAAAGACAGATACCATATGTTTTCACTCATATGTGGAACAGGAGAAACTTAAGAGAGGACCATAGGGGAGGGGAAGAGGAAAAATAGTTAAGGAGAAGGAGGAAGGCAAACCATAAGAGATTCTTAAATACTAAGAACAAATTGAGGGTTGATGGGAGTGGGGAGAGGGGAAGGGGGTAATGGGCATGGAGGAGGGCACTTGTTGGGATGAGCACTGGGTATTATATGGAAACTAACTTGACAATAAACTATGTTCAAAAAGGCATAAAAATAAAAATAAATGTCAGGAAATCAATATTTATAGTATCTACCATAATTCAGATCAAACTGTTTAGCAAAATAATAAGAATAACAATAATATATTGAAAAGGCTTTGGTTGAGGGACGCCTAGGTGCCTCAGTCAGTTATGCGTCCCACTTCAGCTCAGGTCATGATCTCACAGTTCATGACTTTGAGCCCCTCATCGGGCTTTCTGCTGTCAGCACAGAGCCTGCTTTGGATACTCTGTCTCCCTCTCTCTCTGCCCCTCCGCAGCTCACTCTCACCCTCTCTCTCTCTCTCAAAAATAAATAAACACAAAAAAAGGAAAAACGCTTGGTTCATTCAACTTGTCTTAAATTTATTAAATTATCTAATGTTCTCACTAATGCATATTTTGACATAAATGTTATTACCTCTATTATGCAAATAAAACACAGAAGATTCTAGAAGTTAAATAACTAGTTCAAGTATCCAGTCAGCAACAGAAGCAAGAACATGGATATTTGTAAATTTAATGCTTGCTTCCAGGCTTGAAAGTTTAGTGCCCCTGAGAGAATGAAGTGTTGTAAGTGATGGGGCTCAGGACAAGTACCCCAGATCATACCACTTTGACATATGGATTGTTTTGAGTTGAAAAGAATCAGGCCCAAAGGATCCAAGAGGAGTCTTTTCTTCCCCACTTACTGCCCTAGAGAATTTAGATGGAGAGTCTGGTCTGGTCTGGTCTAAGAAGAGAGCTACCCCGGGAGATAACTACGAAGAGTGTGGGGTGGGCTTGATGATCTGGGAGACTCTTCAGGGCTTGCTGCTTCAAATTCCCTTCGGTGGCCCATTAAGCCCCTATCCCCTTCTCCATAGCCTAGCATAGCATATAAACCTCAGTTGCCTGAGGATCAGGCACCTCATTTCTTTGAGGTTCCCATACGTATGAAATTAAATTTTGTTTTTCTCCTGTTAATCTGTCTTAGGTCAAGTTGAGTTTTAGAATAGCCAATGAACAGAGAAGGGAAGAAGGGAGAAGCTTCCCTCCCCTATGGAGCACTCAAGCCCAGAGGATATCAAAGCCCGATGATGTACAGCTCACCCACTCCAACATTATGCCCAATGTTGACCAAGCTTTATTCACGCTAGCCTCTACCAATCCACAGAGAAGATAGCTCGTCATATCTTTAATTCCCTCCTCTGAGACACACCCTAGGACTCCCCCTAGAGATGTATACAGGTGTTGCATTAACATCCTCAAATCTGGAATTCGCTCCTGGTCATAAATGTGTTCTCCTGAAAAAGTTTTAATTGTGATGAAGCGCATTTTATCTTTGTTGAATGTGGACCACACTTGTTTGTTTGTTTATTATTGTTTATTTATATTTATTTTGAGAGAGTGGGTGCGAGTCAGTGAAGGGGCAGAGGGAGAATGAGGGAGAGAGAATCCCAAACAGGCTCTGCTCTGCCAGCACAAAACTCGACATGGGGTTCAAACCCACAAGTTGTTAGATCACGACCTGAGCCAAAATCAAGAGTCTGACGCTCGACCGACTGAGCCACCCAGATGCTCCTATTGATGCTATATTTAAAAATTATTTTTCTGGGGCACCTGGGTGGCTCAGTCGGTTAAGCATCCAAATTTGGCTCAGGTCATGATCTTGCAGTTCGTGGCATTGGGCTCTGTGCTGACAGCTGAGAGCCTGGAGCCTGCTTGGGATTCTGTGTCTCCCTCTCTCTCTCCCCTTCCCCTGCTCATGCTCTCTCTGTCTCTCAAAAGTAAATAAACATAAAAATTAAAAAATAGATATTTTTCTAATCCAAGGTCACAAAGACATTGCCTTATGTTTTAGTCTAAGCATTTTATGCATTCACATTTTATGTCTTGGTCTATGATCCATTTGGAATTAAGTCTGTCTACCCTGTCATACATGGTTTGTGTGAAGGTGTTGCTGTTGGTACATATGAATGTCCAACACTTGCACTGCCATTTGTTGCGAAGACTGTGTTTTCTCCGCTAAATTGCCTACAGACCCCCACTGAGATCAGCTGACCAATGTGTACAGGTCTATTTCTGGACTCTCTGGTCCAGTCCATTGATGGGATTGTGTGTCTTCATGAAAACAACACACCAATTTGAACATAGCAGCTTTATAATACACCTTGAAATCAGATAGTATAAGTGTTCCAGCTTTGTTCTTTGTACAGCTGTGTGAGTTACTTTTCTTTATATTTCTATATACATTTTAGATCACCTTGGAAAAAATAATGAATACATTCCTGTTCACATTTTATATGGGATTTCTGGAATCAGAATATGTATTTAGAGGTACTTCACATCCACACCTTGTTGAGTCATCTGGCCCATAAACACAGTATTTCTTTCTACTAATTAATTTCTTCATATACTCTCAACATAGCTTTTAGTTTTCAGCATATATCTTGCCACCATCGTGTCACATACTTCCTTAAGTATATTGTATATTTGATGCTATTGGAAGTGGAATTTTAAAAATCCAATTTCTGTTTGGTAGTTGCCAGTACAAACTATACAATTGATGTTATATTGATCTTATATGTCACAACCTTGCTAAACACACATTAAAAAGAGTGTCTCATGTTGAACAAGAGTGGTAAAACTGACAGTTTTTATCATGAAACAATTGTTTATAGAGAAAATTCTAAAGAATGGAGCACCTGGGTGGCTCAGTTGGTTAAGTGTCCAACTTCAGCTCAGGTCCTGATCTCACAGCTTGTGAGTTTGAGCCTCGCATCAGGCTCTGTGTTGACAGCTCAGAGACTGGAGCCTGCTTTGGATTCTGTGGGTGTCTCTCTCTGCATCTCCCCCACTCGTGCTCTTTCTCTATCAAAAATGAATATGAATTTAAAAAAAATCTTTTTAAAAAGAAAATTCTAAGGAATGTATAGAAAACCTGGCATAATTTAGAAGTATCAGAGAAATGCTGGACAGACAGAATGAATTTAGATGCATTAGATTCTGCTTTATTTTTGTGAGAGTTTGTAGAGAAATAGAATTATTTTTCTCTAATGTTAAGTAGAATTCCTGTGTTCTGGACAGGAGGTATGAAGATTGCTTTAATTACTTTGCAAATTAATTACTTTAAGATGCAAATAAACTATTGAGCATATGTATCTTTATTTTCTAAGGAGCTTGGGTAGTTTATATCATTGAGGAATGTTTTAATTCAATCTAAAGTGTTAGGCCTTAATATGATCACTGTAACTCTTATCGTTCTTTTAAAACCTGTAGAGTGTGTATTGATGCTACCTTTCTTATTAAAAACAACTATGTGCACTTGTTTGTATGTTTCTTAAATTCCACATATGAGTGACATTATATGGTATTTGTCTTCCTCTGACTGACTTATCTCACTTAGTATAATACTCTAGAGACAGAGAGGCAAAATAAGAAATAGACTCTTAAGTATAGAGATCAAACTGATGGTTACCAGAGGGGATGTGGATGGGGTGGGGGCTGGGTGAAACAGGGGATGGGGATTTAGGAGTGCCCTTGTGATGAGCACTGGCTATTACATGGAAGTGTTGAACAACTAGATTGTACGCCAGAAACTTTTATTACACCGTATGTTAGCTAACTGGAATTTGAATAAAAACTTTAAGACAAACTGTGTAGTAACTTATAAGCATTAAAAATATATCAGGAATCAAGATCCAGGACACTAAAAATAAATTAAATCCAAACAACATAGAAATCATTATATAATGAACTAAGGAAAGAAATCAATGACTTAAATAAAATTCTAACTAACTCAGAGAATAGTAAAACTACTGAAGGTTAGTTCTCTAAAAGAATTAGGAAATGGAAACACCATCAAGATCAATTAAAATAAAAGAAAGAGAAAGAAAAGCACACAATTACTAATATGAGGAATGGCACATTGCTGAAACATAGTTATTTTGTACAAAAGCATTGGAATACAGATTAGTGACATCTACTCAAACTAATCATAAGCTACTTTTCAGCAATTCTGCCTCTAGATATTGGTGTATAACACCATAACACTGCATGCCTAGCACCAAGTCATCATCACATATAGACAGAACTTCATTAGAAATGAATTCATACCTGGTCTTTGGAAGCAATATATTTCACGAGCATATGGTTCACGCATAAAGCAACAACCCTTGCTTGTAATACATTTCGAAGAGTCAATGACCAAATTAAGCTCTGGTAGGGAAAAATAAATCATACTTGCCATTAAAAGTGACATTATAGAGCTGTTTTCAAAGTCAGACACCAAAAACTCTGAGGCCAGGCTTCTTAGAACATGTACCTACTTGGGGCAGGTTTTTCAGCAAACTGGATGAGTCAGACACTCTGTTGTCTCAAGTGCCTAATAGGCCTAATGACTATTGTAGAAACCTCTCCAGTTGGATTCAGAGGTGAACTCACGTATACCTTTCTTACTTGGATACGTTGAAGGAGGAGCTGAAGGAAAGCGTATTTGCACTAGGACTAAGAAGCAGCTTGACAAAGAATTAGTTATAAGCAAAGAAGAAGCTGTCAAGAAAGCCTTAAAACAGTAAGAAAACTTTTTCATTTGGGAACAAAGAAATATATTTAAGTAAACCCTATGGAGTATAAAAGGTACAGTCAAATCACTATACATGTGGGGTGCCTGGGTGGCTCAGTTGGTTAAGCGTCAGACTTCAGCTCAAGTCATGATCCCACAATTTGTGGGTTCCAGCCCTGTGTCGGGCCCTGTACTGACAGATCAGAGCCTGAAGCCTACTTCAGATTCTGTGTCTTCCTCTCTCTCTGCCCCTCCCCCACTCATGCTCTGTTTCTCTCAGTCTCAAATATAAATAAACATAAAAAATTTTTTAATCACTACACATGTTATCACATGAATTTATCATAGAATTCATAATATTGGTGGGGGCAGAAGTAAATATTATTATTGAAAGTCACAAATTGCAGATAAAGAATTTGATGAGAATAATTAGCTAACAGTGTTTGAAAATCCAAACAGAAAATGTTGCACGTGCAAGAAGAGACCAATGGCTGACCTTGAAGATATTTAGTAAGCAGAGAAAATTCAAAAGGCTTCCAAAGGTTTTCCTCCCTTCTAAGGAAAAATTAAAGTCATGGCACACTGTTGTTCCTCAGAAAACAAGTTCCGATCCAGCCAATAGTTATCTTCACAGAGAAAATCACCAACATTGCCACCTCCCTTCAGCTGGAGAGAAAACCAAGCTGGGGAGAGAACCAAGAAGCATCAGTGTTTGTTTTACTAACTTAATGATTAAGAATAGACCTTTTGCTGCTGTTAATAGGCTGGCAAGGAGTACAGTTTTTTTTTTTTTAATAGTTTATTGTCAAATTAGTTTCCACATAACACTCAGTGCTCATCCCCACAAGTGTCCTCCTCCATGCCCATCCCCCCCTCCCCCCACATCCATCAGTCCTCAGTTTTTGTCAGCATTCAAGAGTCTCTCATGGTTTGCTTCTCTCCCTTTCCCCCACCATTTCCGCCCTTCTTCTCCCCCTTGTTCCTCCGTCAAGGAGTACAGTTTTTAAAAACTGTATACTTTAGGCTCAGAAATCCTGGATACAACCTCTTACCAGCCACACTGTTTATCACCTCAAAATAAAGTGCTTAAATTCTAAAATCCTAAAACAAGAGCAACAATTACAATCACTTACAAGATACTTACTGGGTACCAAGAGTTAAACTAGGACTGTCATGTCAATTACATTCAAAATCAGACAGTCTGTCACAACCAGGTCTTGCTAAATAGATACCTTAAATTCCTGGCCACCATAATGCACCTGGCATATCACATCCCCTCAGAATCACCTGCATGTGAGAATTTATTCCAATAATTGAGGCTCCAATATATGAACTAGACAGAAATGTGAAGGTCCAAAGCCAAAGAGAACTTTCCATCCTTTCCATTTAGTTGCCAGACCACTTGTTCTTGTGACGGAACCAATTCAGAGTATGGTTCATTGAACAGAAAAAAACATATCAGAACTTGAAGTAAAATATGACTATTTCTTACAATTTCACATGCAGTAGCTAGTCTACTAGTAAAAATCAAAATTCTCTGGAAAAGTTGATGATTCCTGTACAGAGTGAAGGATGAAGTATTTGAAATTGATTGCTTTGAAAATTTATTTTATGTGACACCATAATCATAAGGGTCTGTCTGGTGTTGACAAGAATACTAGAGGAATCTAGAAGTATCTAAATCAGCCCTCTCAAAGATGCCTGAAGACAAATATATGATGAGCAAAGGATGAAGGATTAAGAGAGGATGCTGAGACAGAAGTCACACAAAACTAATTTGGGCCACCAATCTTTCCCTTAGGCCTCCTGCAAGACATCTAAGCTTCTTCCAGCGTGGTGTTTTCTGATAACTCTGGGGCTTAAATAAAGAGCCCATGTAACATAACTTTCTTAACTGATTAGAGGTATTCCTTTAATTAAAGATGAGTTTTTAAATTAGCAATAAATTCATATAGGTTGATGGAATCTACCTCACAAATTAATAAGTAATTTAGTTTGCTATCTTTTATTTATCAGGCTTTTTATATAATGTTGTCAGATTTTGCCAATGATACTTTGTGGACCTTTGGAAAAAGAAAACAAAATATGATAGTAAACGATTTTTTGTTTTATTGCATAGCATTCTTTCTGATGAGGTGGAAATTTCCCTGACTTGTCCTCAAGTACTCTAAGAGTCTCCAAATAATACATGCACAGATACAATCATTATACACACACACACACACACACACACGCACACGACATTTGTATACTTAAAACAATCCAAAAACACTGTGGAAAGAGTCTACATTAAGCCATCAAACGGAATTGTGAATAACTTGTCAAAGCGAATTTCCTATGGAAAGGACAGGACATTTTCCCAACATATTCCAGAGGCTTGCATGGCTCTCCAGGAGGAAAAAAAATGTTACATGTGTGAAGGTTCCTAAGAGTTCAAATATCAAAAGTGGGGTGCCAGCTAAGCCAATATCTACTACCTCCATTATTTCTCGGATTTTGCTTTGGCTCTGGGATAGGAATATTTGTATCAAACAAACTTTGTTTGGAAGCAATGTAATCATTCTGCTGAGAAAAGACATCTCTGAGCAGTGAGAAATATCCAGACAAATATGAATGGAAGCACAGAGCTGAGATTAGGTTATGTCATTCGATGGACAAAGAGGTAAACAGTAATTAAGATAAAAGTCCTCCTTAATGCAGAAAATAAATAAGTAAAAATATTCTAGGGATATGTGGGTATCTCAGTCTGTTAAGCACCCAGCTCCTGATTTCAGCTCAAGACACGATCTAATGGTTTGTGAGTTCGAGCCCTGCATTAGGATCCATGCTGTCAGCTTGGGATTCCCCCTCTCTCTCTGTCTCTTGCCCTCTTGTTCTCTCTCTCTCTCTCTCTCAAAAATAAAAAAAATAAAATTAAAAAGATACAAAAAATAGATAAGTAAAAATATTCTAACATTCTGGTGGTCTGCTGAATTTCATTATCTCCCTACTAGGTACATGCACTATATGTTACATTTTAAGGCTTTTTGATACTACTTATTTTGTTATTAATCCATGATTATTCATGACACAAAAAGTTTTAGATATGTAAGAACAATGAGGACAATCAAAGAAAAAAGGTATTATCCATGAATTTAACTCAATTATTATTTGTTTATATCTTAATTTGTATCAAGTTCATTGTTAGAATATAAGAAAGGGACGCCTGGGTGACTGGGTTGGTTGAGCATTGAACTTTTGATTTCGGTCATACGAGGGTCATGCCCCTGGACAGGCTTTGCACTGGGCGTGGAGCCTGCTTAAGATTCTCTATCTCTCCCTCGACCCCCTCCCCCACTCACACACTCTGTCTCTCAAATAAAAAAAGAAAAAATAAAGATATACTACACACTCTTCCTGTTCAAACTGAAAAAAACACAGTTCACATAAAGAAACCACTAGAATACGATATAGCATTATTTGAAATGGAGAAAACATTGCAGAATAGCAACAAAATAACAGGACAGGAATCTGGTCTTTTGGATCTGCAAAGTCTTCCTGAATAAGAAAGCATTAGGAATGTGAATTATATGCAAGACATGGACCCTAGACCATGGAGGTGGGGAATCCTGAGCAGAAGAAGAGCTGAAATACAGCCATAAAGCTGATAGATTGTAGAGTATGTTTGGAGAATGTAGATGGACCCAGTGTAGTTGGATGAAAGCATCTGAGCAATGGAAAATACAGAAAGTCAAGGAAAGGGGGAAGTGCATAACTTGAATTTTCATTACACCTTATGTCATGCTAAAGCTTCACATGCATTAGTCCCAGTGATATTACACCTTTGTGAGGTGTAATATTACCCCACTTCACAGACACTTTAAAAATAAGACTCAAATAATTAAAGCAAATTGTTAAGACCCAGAGACAGTATGTCACCCATTTCTCCTTGAACCCAAAGCCTGTTATTGTAACATCACAACTTCTCCCGATGTTGTGACTTCTAAGATTAGGAAGTTAGACTTCCATGGGAAGATTTATGAAAAACAAGTGAGAAGGTTGGATTTTATTCCAAGGAATATAAGATCCCATATATATTTTTTGGAACTAGCTGTGGTATGATCAGAGATGTGCTATGGAAGGCCATCTCTTGAATTCCTCAAATCCAAGTACTTACGTCTGGAACTAATTGGACACTTTAAAGTGCAGATTGCAATGTGGAATTATAGTGACTTGCTTCTTTGGCTTGTATAATGTCAGAGGTCATTCAGTCCAGCGCCTCAAAGAAAGAGTATGTGCCTTCTATAACATCTCAAATGATAAATTCTCTGGGGACACAGGATGGAAAACATAATGAATATTACCTGATTTACTGGAATTCTGAATGTGCCATTTTAGACCACACCTTCTTCATGGCGATTTTCATCTCCATGTTTCTCAGGGTATAGATGAGAGGATTCAGCATGGGGGCAATCACAGTGTAAAACACGGAGATTTCCTTATCCTTGTTCTCACTCCCTGCAGGTAAAACGTAAGTATAGATACAGGGCACGAAGAATAAAACTACCACCATTATGTGAGAGCTGCAGGTGGAGAGAGCTTTGCGTCGCCCTGCAGCAGAGCGGGTCCTAAGATTATATAATATGAGTATGTAAGAAGCCACCAAGACAAGAAAAATCACAACCACTACCATCCCTGAATTAGCAATCACTAAGATACTAACAACACGAATATCTCTGCACACCAGTTTCAAAAGAGGCTTCACATCACATAGGTAGTGATCTATCTGATTAGGACCACAGAAAGGTAAATTCAGTACCATGAGTAACAGAGCAATGGAGTGCCAAAAACCCACACCCCAGGCCATGAAGATCAACAGGTTGCACCTCTGCCGGTTCATGATGACCAGGTAATGCAGGGGCTTGACAATGGCAACATAGCGGTCAAAAGCCATGGACACCAAGATGAATATCTCCACACCTGCCAGCAAGTGGGCAGTGAAGAGCTGGGTCATACAGTTGTTATAGGAAATGTTCTTTCTTGCTGCACCCAAGTCTCTGATTAGCCTGGGGACCACGGTGGAGGTGTAGCAGAGATCCATGAGGGAAAGGTGGCAGAGAAAATAGTACATCGGCTGTTCGATTAGATGGCTGCAGGTGATTGTGAGTAAGATGATGAAGTTGCCCATTAAGACAGCCAGGTAACAGAGCAGGAACAAGAAAAAGAACAGTAGCTCTATCTGCTTATTTCCCCACAGACCCATGAAAACAAATTCTGTGACATTGTTCTGATTTTCCATGAGGTCGAGGCGAATCCAGGGACGCAATAGAAATTCAATTCATCTGAAATGACGCAAAATATATGGCATTTTTAATAGTACTTTTAAAAAATTTTAGAGTATATTTACACTGAAAAATATGTAGGTCACAAAAGAATTAATACACCTAATCTTTTAAATCCATCTGGTTGATGTCATTATTATATTTCAAACAATATTTAATGAAAGCATACTTTATACTGGGAAGTTTTATAAACACTTTGCATGCATTTGATTCATAATAACCCAATACTTACTATTCTGATACTCATTTTACATACAGGGGAACAAAAATGGGTGGATTCAGATAATAATACCAATTCTTTCATATTTTAAGCAGTAACCTAAGATATGATCTGGTATCTGATGCTAAGTTGTATGCTCTTGAGAGCTATGCTACATTATCCACTGACCAAATGAACTTCCATCTGTTTTCCACTTCCCTAAAAGGTATAAGGTTTCCTTCCATCTCCAGCATTAACACCCAAATAACTGGAAGCACTCTTCTCCTCTTCTCTATGCTATATATAATAATGCATAAAATCCTAATCTAACATCACATTCTATACATTCAGTGGAATTAATATTCTCAAAATGGAAGGAAAATCAAAATTCTTAATTGTAGCAGATAAATAACCTGAATTAGTTGAAAGCAAATCCAACAACTCTCCTTGGCAGTTTGGTCAAAATTCAGAACATGGAGATGCATGAAATGGAGACTTAGAAGCACAATCTGGGCATCTGAATATGGGAACACAGGTTATTGTTATATAAAAGCTTTCCCTTTTTCTTAATCATTCTAATGACGCTTTTTAGAGGTTGCTGTTAACATGTCAGAAGCACTGTGGAGACGTAGTTGTTTTCTGTGACATACTGAAGAACCCAGTGTGATTCAAGAATATCCTGCATATTTAACGATGCATTTAGAGCAGTGCAACCACTTAAAGGCAGTAGACCCAGGAGCAGAGAGTGATTATGTTGAAACATCACTCTTTACCCACAAACCAAGTGTCTTTCACAGCAAAATCATAATTTGCCTATAAAAGAATATTAATGTCTGTAAATTATTTTAATGGTATCAGTGGGTGAACAATATGATGTAGTGGACAGATCCTTCATCTAATGATCATGACGGTGAGCATCCAGGTTCCATGTCTTGTTATCTTTTTCTTGTTCACACTGAGCGATTCATTCTCCCTGATTCTCCCCCTTCAGCTGCTAAGTGGAACTAAAAATACTGGATCCAAGAGCAAAATGAAGTTCATTTAAGAATATACAATAGAAACGCTTATCATTCTAACTTGTCAAGTCCACAGAAAAGTACTCCCAAGAATGTTTGGAGAGGAACAAATGTTTATATAAGAAGATATATACCAGCATTTTCATCAGCAAATTGGTTTTACCTGTAGATTTTGTATTCTGCCACAATGGGATGGACTTAAGAGCTTATATTAGACATACATTAAGGTTATTGAAGAAACATTATGTTGGTATAAGTTTGTTCTGAGTTCCACATACAGCTTAGCAAAGTACTTCTTTATGTATAAATTGAGAATATCCAAGCTTAATCTTTGTTTATACGGAAAAAATGATCAGTTAAAGGACATATTTAAATCCCAGGGTAGGTTTTTATTAAAGTTGTAGAGCTAGAAATAGAAAATCAAAACTGTAGGAAATACAACTTTTGGTTTAGAATGTTTGCTGAACATTGGTGCAAGCCTCAACATCTCCTAACAGATGGTCTAGTGTTTCTCAACCTACAATGCTTAAATATCAATTGTAAAAATAGAGACCAGTGTAGAAAAAGATCCTTCAAAGCAGCTCCCATAAACTCTGTGCTGGGAATCGTCCAGGGGAAGAAGATAATTCATCAAATCTCCCTGTGCCTCTTTCCTTCCTTTCCCTTCCTATTTTCTTTCTCTTTCTCTCTCTCAAAATATCATACAATACTCACCCTTTTCGTACTCACCCTTTTTCTTGTGATGATACGAGATGATAAAATGCCTACACGGTGAGATGAAGGCACGGTGAAGTAGGATTAGGTTACTATTGACCTTCTCACAATACATCAAATAAGGATCATCTGCTTCTAGACCGTAGTTGACAGCAGGTAACTGAAACCACAAAACATGAACCATGGGTAAAGGGGACTGCTGTATTATTTATTATCCCTGTTTTGCAAACAAGGAAACTTACATCCAAGGTTACATAAATACTAAGGTGGAGATCTCCATCTAAACCATTTCTCTATGATTTGGAAGCTTATACTTTTGGTTTTTTTGTTTTTCCTTTTATGCTTAGATGTATTCTTCCAGGTAAAAACAAAGGCTTAAAACCCTCACCAATTGCACTCCAGCGTTTACCTGAATGCCCTCTCAATATAACCAGCAAGAAGGGGTGTCTGGGTCGCTCAGTCGGTTAAGCACATGACTTTTGATTTCAGCTCAGGTCAGTATCTCCCAGTTTGTGAGTTCAAGCTTTGTGCCGGGCTCTGTGCTGAAGGTGAGGAGCCTGCTTGGGATTCTCCCTGCCCCCCAACCCTCTAACAATAAATAAACTTTTTAAAACACCAGTGAAATTATTATAGAAGAAATTAAAATTTTTAATTATGAGATCAAATTTTGTGTTAAATGAAGACTTGTGGAAATTACTATTATTTCATCTTTATCTTATATATATGTATTTTTACACACATATACTATATATAAGGTCAAGGTGATCCTTAAGGCGATTCCTCTTACTTTCTGTGTCTATGCTATATTACAGCAAACAGACATGGAGCATCTCTGACTCTCCTAAATCTTCCATCCAAAGAGCCTTTCAGGAAAACATTGTTGGGAAACCATGAATTAAAGCATGAGAGGGTCCTGAGGGGAAATCTCCCACAGGAATTTTACAGCAGCCAATATGTATGTGATTATAATTTTTAAAAATAGAGCCCATATTATTATAGTGGTCATATAGATGATCTTAAAGCTTACTTCATTTATCTCTAATAATTCAATACTTCTGCAATGTTGTAATACTGATGTAATATGGATGTCTATTTTTCTCTCTCCTTTCATATAATAATTTCATTAATAATTTCATCAGAGATATGTATTACATATACATATATTTTTAAATTTTTCATATCATCTAAAGAGATAAATATGCAAAGAGTGTATAGAAGAGTATTAATATTTTACTCATCAACATGGAATCATTGCCATTAGCGTGAAGATTTTGAAATTATCCTCAATGGTTAATTACACCCGTTGGAAACTTAGAAGTCATACACATTGTTTTGTCTTACTAGGTATCATCTAATTTTAGAGTACAGTTAGAATTTGGAAAGTGCCACAATGCATAAATAGTTACTTTCCTTATTTTAGTTTGTTTTTATTTTACTTTGTTAAAGTTAATTGGGTTTAATACATTGTAGCCCTTAGTTCATGCTAGGTCCATCTAAGGTCTAATTTTATTTTTTTCTGCATTGCTCATTTCCACATCTGCTTGCCAGTTCTGTGCATGCACTGTACTCAATCATACTCAACCCCATGAGCCCCAGGACTGTGCACATTCCTTGTGATATTCCTAAAATTGTCCACATCTTAAAAATAACCTTAAACACTCCTTAAATAATGGTATTTAAGCCTGTCTTCTTGCTGCATGACCCTGCTTCATGCATGCACTTAATAATGTATCCTCCAAATACATACAAGATTAGATAAATCCACATGAGGAAAAATATGAATCCAGCTCCACAGTGGGAGATTGCAATATTCCTTTTTCAATTATTGATGAGGAAAGAAGGCAGTAAGTTCAGAGGGTAAAAAATATCTGAACAACGGAACTTAAAATATATATGTATATATAAAAATATACAACATGGAATATATATTTTTGTATGTGTAGATAGAATATGCATAAAATTAGTTATTAGATTAGTTTTAAAAGTCTCACCATATTTTAAAGAAATAACACTATACAAAATTCTGAGCACAATAAAAAGTTTAAGTAGACCTGGATTTAGATATAGGTGGATCTAATATAAACACACACACATATATACTATTAGGAAATTAAATCTACACTTTGCAAAACAGGTAAATTATTAAGAAATAAATCATATAGAAAATTTCAAAACTACCTGTATTTAAACTATAAAGAACATACTTCCTGTCAAAGTTTATGGGATGCAGGAAGAATGGTGCTTTTGAAGAAAATTATAACCTTAACATTTTCATTAGAAAAAAAGTATCTGAAAAGGATGCTACCTTCAGGAGACAGGAGCACATAAAAAAGTAATAAGAAAAATGCCATATTATTTCACTCATATGTGGAATTTAAGAAATGAAACAGATAAACATATGGGAAGGGAGGAAGAAAAGAGAGTTAAACAAACCAAAAGATACTCTTAATGATAGAGAACAAACTAAGGGTTGATAAAGGGTGGGTGGGAGAGGGGCTAGATGGGTGAAGGGTATTAAAAAGGGCACTTGTGATGAGTATTGGGTTTTGCATGTAAGTGATAAATCACTGAATCCTATTTCTGAAATCAATATTGCACTGTATGTTAACTAAATAAAATTTAAATATAAAAATTTAAAAAGAGTAATAAAAAAA
>NW_027527455.1:0-901 GCF_008692635.1 Crocuta crocuta | reverse complement strand
TTCAGGTCCTTTATCCATTTTGAGTTTATTTTTGTGCATGGTGTGAGAAAATGATCTAGTTTCATTCTTCTGCATGTTACTGTCCAATTCTCCCAACACCATCTGTTAAAAAGGCTGTCATTTTTCCATTGGATATTCTTTCCTGCTTTGTCAAAGATCAGTTGGCTGTATACTTTTGGGTCCACTTCTGAGTTCTCAATTCTGTTCCATTGGTCTATGTGTCTGTTTTTGTGCCAATACCATACTGTCTTGATGATGACAGCTTTGTAGTAGAGGCTAAAGTCTGGGATGGTGATACCTCCCGTTTTGGTTTTATTTTTCAGTATTACTTTGGCTATTCGGGGTCTTTTGTGGTTCCATACAAATTTTAGGATAGTTTGCTCTAACTTTGAAAAGTATGCTGGTGCAATTTTGATTGGAATTGCGTTGAATGTGTAGATAGCTTTGGGTAGTAATGACATCTTAACTATATTTATTCTTCCTATCCATGAGCATGGGATGTTTTTCCATTTCTTTGTGTCTTCAATTTCCTTCATAAGTTTTCTGTAGTTTTCATCATACAGATCTCTTGTGTCCTTGGTTAGGTTTATTCCTAGGTATTTTATGGTTTTTTGTGCAATTGTGAATGGGATCAGCTTCTGGATTTTTCTTTCTGTAGCTTCATTGTTGGTGTATAGAAATGCAACCGATTTCTGTACATTCATTTTGTACCCTGCAACTTGGTTGAATTCTTCGATCAGTTCCAGTAGGCTTCTGGTGGAGTCTGTTGGGTTTTCTATGTAGAGTATCATGTCGTCTTCGAAAAGTGAAAGTTTGATTTCCTCTTTGCCAATTATGATGCCCTTTATTTCCTTTGGTTGTCTGATGGCTGATGCTAGTACTTCCAGCACTATGTTAAACA
>NW_027527454.1:8364-8746 GCF_008692635.1 Crocuta crocuta | reverse complement strand
TTTTCATTTGTTTCCATATATTTGTTAATTTCATCTCTAATTGCCAGATTGCCCCATTCATTCTTTAGTAGGGTGTTCTTTAAACTCCATGTTTTTGGAGGTGTTCCAGACTTCTTCCTGTAATTGATTTCAAGTTTCAAAGCGTTATGGTCTGACAGTGTGCATGGTATGATCTGTATTCTTTTATATTTATGGAGGGTTGCTTTACGTCCCAGTATGTGAACTATCTTGGAGTATGTGCCATGCGCACTTGAGAAGAAAGTAAATTCCCTGGCCTCGGGATGTAAAGTTCTAAATATATCCATCAGATCCATCTGGTCCAATGTGTCTTTCAAGTCCGTTATTTCTTTAGTGATTTTCTGTCTGGTTGACCTATCCATTG
>NW_027527454.1:0-8250 GCF_008692635.1 Crocuta crocuta | reverse complement strand
AGGGTGTTCTTTAACCTCCATGTTTTTGGAGGTTTTCCAGACTTCTTCCTGTAATTGATTTCAAGTTTCAAAGCATTGTGATCTGACAGTGTGCATGGTATGATCTGTATTCTTTTGAATTTATTGAGGGCTGCTTTATGTCCCAGTATGTGATCTATCTTGGAGAATGTGCCATGCGTACTTGAGAAGAAAGTAAATTCCCTGGCCTCAGGATGTAATGTTCTAAATATATCCGTTATATCCATCTGGTCCAATGTGTCTTTCAAGTCCATTATATCTTTAGTGATTTTCTGTCTGGTTGACCTGTCTATTCCTGTAAGCGGAGTATTAAAATCTCCTGCTATTAGCACATTCTAATCTATAAGCTTGTTTCTGTTTGTGATTAATTGTTTTAGATATTTAGGTGCTCCCATATTCGGTGCGTAGACATTTATGATTGTTAGTTCTTCCTGATGGATGGACCCTGTAATTATTATGTAGTGCCCTTCTTCATCTCTTGTGATTGTCTTTAATTTAAAGTCCAGTTTGTCTGATATAAGTATAGCTACTCCGGCTTTCTTTTGATTTCCTGTAGCATGATATATATTTCTCCATCCCCTTACTTTTAATCTGAAGGTATCTTCCCGTCTAAAATGAGTTTCTTGTAGACAGCATATAGATGGATTTTGTTTTTTAATCCATTCTGCTACCCTATGTCTTTTAATTGGAGCATTCAGCCCATTTACATTCAGTGTTATTATTGAAATATGTGGGTTTAGAGTCTTTGTATCTTTTGTAGAGTTCATGTTTGTGGTGGTGTCTCTGGTATCTTTGTTCCTTGCAACCTTTCCTTCAGAGCATCCCCCTCAGGATTTCTTGTAGGGCTGGCTTCGTGGTGACAAATTCTTTCAATTTCTGTTTATTTGGAAAGGTTTTTATCTCTCCTTCTATTTTGAATGACAGGCTTGCTGGATAGAGGATTCTTGGCTGCATATTTTTACTGTTCATCACATTGAAGATCTCCTGCCATTCCTTTCTGGCCTGCCAAGTTTCAGTAGATAGGTCTGTCACCACTCTGATAGGTTTCCCTTTGTATGTTAGGGCCCTTTTCTCCCTAGCTGCTTTCAAAATTCTCTCTTTGTCCTTATATTTTGCCATTTTGACTATGATATGTCGTGCAGAAGATCGATTCAAGTTACGTCTGAGGGGAGTCCTCTGAGCCTCTTGTCTTTCCACATTTACTTCCTTCCCCAGGTCGGGGAAGTTCTCTGGTATAATTTGTTCCAGGACTCCTTCAGCACCTTTCCCTCTCTCTTCCTCTTCTGGGATTCCTATGATACGGATATTGTCGCGTTTGCCCGTGTCGCTGAGCTCTTGAACTCTTCTTTCTTGTACCTGGATCAGTTTGTCGCTTTTTTTGTCAGCTTCTTGNACCTGTTAATGCTCTCTGTATCTATGAGCGCTGCTATATCCAAGACTCTTTGACTGTCCAGGACCTATCCTTTTAGAGAGAGTTTTTTGAATGGTACTTTTAGGTCTCTCTTGTTGGGACCTTGGTTATTTTATTTTCCTATTCGTAGTGATATTTGGGAGTCTCCACCTTGTGTACTCTGGCTTGTTTCTTGAGGTAGCCCTTCTCCAAGGAGCCAACAAGATGATGGAAGTGGAGCAGAAGCAGTAGCGGACCTTCCCCGGGCTCACCTACTGCCGCGTGGACCTTGACCATCTGCCGGAGTTGTGTCTCCAGCTCACATTCTGGCTCTGTGCGCAGCTGTGGGGTAGCAACTCTTTCTTTCTTTCTTTCTTTCTTTCTTTCTTTCTTTCTTCTTTCTTTCTTTCTTTCTTTCTTCTTTTCTTTTCTTTTCTTTTTCTTTTTTCCTTTTCTTTCTCTCTCTTCCGCCTTGCCCTCCCTCCACTTGCCTTCCCTTTCCATTATTGATGATATTAACAGAAGCCATTTAATCAAGTGCTTGTTATGGGCATACTATGAGATCAAATGTTTCCTATAAATTACCTCATTCAATCCCAGAATTACTCTAAACTATAGACACATATCCTTTCCATTTTACAGATAAGGAAACCAAATTTTAGGGAAGTTGTGAAGTTTAGGTGGTGAAGCTGTAAATGGAGATTGGACTTCAAAACATAGGCTCCAAACTGCTCTGTTCAACACTGTTGTGTTCCCTCTGCCACAATCCCAGTCCCAGCCACCATCATCTCACCCTTGTCTTGTTACAACAGGCTGTCACCTCCCTAGAACTATGCAGTCCATAATATCTAGTGAACTTTCAAAACATAACTCAGATTACTTCACTTTCCTGTATCAAATTGTCCAGTGGCTCTCTGCTGCCCATAAAATAAAATGCAAGTTCTCACCCTGGTAAGTTCCTGTTCCCTGTGCACCTCATCTCTGCTAGCCTCTCCGGTTTTAGTCATTATCTCCACTCTGACCCTGTCTCTGTACTCCAGTCATACTCATCCTTTTGCTGTTCCTCAACACATTGTTTTTGTTCTTACCTCATAGCATTGCTACTTGCTGTTTTTTTTTTTTTTACCAAAAATGTTCTCCTCTAAAGTCTTCACACAGTTCACGCTATCTCATTATTCAGTTCTCAATGCAAATATCAATCTTCAGAGATCTCCCCATCCCCCCAAGCTAAAGCAGCTGTCTTCTGCCCCACAGCAACACTCTTAACTAATTCTCCTCCCATATAAATATAATTACTTGATTGNAAAAAAAATGGAGTCAGACTCTACTACAATTCACGCCTGACTGATAACTAAAATATTTCATGGTATATTTAACTTAATTTGGACTTGTTTATGTAAGCCGTCGTGGCACCTGCAGCCTGAGATCAGTAAGAGAGGTAAAGGTTCCATTGAATATTGTGTTCAAGAGCCCAGCATTATGTATTCTGAGACCTGAAATGAATGCCTTAGTATATATCCGTGTGTGGAACTGTAAAGATGATAAGCAGTGCCATGGTGAGACCTTGTACTCTGTCTTTAATATGTGCAGAGAAAGGTGTGGTCTTACTTTATATTTTAGGTATTTGTGAAGCAAGAGATTCTAAGAGTTCTTTACTCCAAACGAAGCAACCTTGGATAAGGAACTGTTTGCATTGGCCAGACCAGATGTTCAGACCATTGGCAGTGACCCAAAGATCTGTGTAGATCAGGCCAGTGGTTGGCCAAGACATTCAGTGCTAAGAGGACTGGCTAAAGTTCGGCCAATTGAACTAACCCTTAAGTCCTATCCTTTATCAGATGCATTCTGATTGAGAGATGAAAAGCAACAGCTTTCACGCAAGCCCCAGTAAGTGTGACAGTGATAATATCATTGGTTAAGTGAGCGAACTCCCTTTGGTATTCACTCTGTTGATCCTAAGGGGATCCCCAGGTATTCAAAGTTTTTAAGCGAGAGATAATCTCTTCTAGCACTATGGTATCTGGCACAGGATTGAGCACAGGGGAAGTTAACCCTCTCCTGTAGGTGGGTTATGCAGCAAGTCCAGTTTTGGCTCCAATCTGTAGCAAGGGGGTATCACTAGCCATGTCGAGCTTGCAGAGTGCTAGTCTCGTGATCAAAGGCATCATGGACAGCTGGATATGGAGAGTCACAGGTTCAGGATCTGAGAAAGTCTATTTTTCCAAGAAAGTCTAGGATGTGCCATACTAGCGGCATATAGCACTGGGCCAAGGAGGGCAATTCCTTGTACCAGAAGTGCATGGGCAGCTTAATGGCCACCATGGATGTTCCAGGGACTCCAAGAGGTGTGAGGGTAGGTTATTAAAGCCTCTACAGCAAAACAACCTCTGGGGGCCTAATAGTAGTACGGATTCTATGTGACAGATTCTAGAGCCTTTTGTTGCAGGGCATCTCATTCAAGGTGAGCCTATTTTTAAGTAAGAGAACAAATTGACTTAAATAAGATTTGTATTATGAGGAGTGTTGCCTCCACAGTCCAAAAAAATTGTCTAAAAGATTTTAGCTTTCTTTGAACAATGTGGGTACTAAGAAGGCCAAAAGCTGTTTCTCGACACTGTCAAGACTGGAACAGCCCTTTATTTACCAAATAATTTTCAAGAATTTAACTGAGGTGGTAGAGCCTGGTATTATGTGCGGATGTACTGGGTTGTCTTCTTTTGTGAGTTCCTTTGTGAATGTTTTTATGTCCTAAATAAGTGTGCCATATGAATCTCCTCAAGGGATGTCATCAGCGTGACGTCAAGTCTCCTCAAAGGATGTCATCATCGTGATGTCATACTTATACATCTGGGAAAACCCAGATGTGTTTAAGATATTGCCTGCAGAGATTATGTGAGATGAACAGGAGTGGGAGAAGTACCCCACTGAGTACCCATGTAAAGGTGTATTGTGTCCCTTTAAAGGTGAAGGCTAGAGGTGCCTGAGTTGCTCAGTCAGTTAAGCGTCCGACGTCAGCTCAGGTTTATGATCTCACGGCTTGTGAGCTTGAGCCCTGTGTCGGGCTCTGTGCTGACAGCTCAAAGCCTGGAGTCTGCTTGGGATTCTGTGTCTCCCTCTCTTCCTGCCCCTCCCCTGCTTGTGCTTTGTCTCTCAAAAATAAATAAACATTAAAACATTTTTGAAAAGATGATTAACTACAGCTGAGAGACTGCTGAAATAGGCACTGAATAGAACATATTAGCCAAATACCTTGCTATGACTGCAAAGTATTTATGACTGATGGAATCAATAATTTCAATAATATTGCATATGGAATTTGAACGGGTGGGACCATGATATGAAAGGCATGAAAATTCACACTCAGGCACACTCAGGTGCCATTCGTGTGCTCCAAGTTTTAGAACAGAGTCAAATTTGACTGTTAAATGTAAAAGCAGTGGGAATAATCACACCTTGTCTAAATAGGTCTTGGATCTCAACACTTGAGGTCCCTGTTTTCATTTAGATTGAGCCTTTTTACAGAAAAAAATGGGGTGGAAGGTGTTATTTTTAACTAGGGAGGAAGGTACATAGGGTCATATTTTCTTCAAATTGATACGTGTCAGGGACTTAATTACTTATTGGGTCAGACTGCCCACGTGCACTAGAGGATATTTTAGGGCAATGACTGCTTTGGCGATGGACAATTTGGGCAACATAAGAATTCTGATGGTTAAGGCCACTAATATCTATTTGTTTCTATTTTCTTCCTGGCTGTTTTCATCAGCTTGCCCAGTTACGGGCCAGAAGGGAAAGAGGAAGGAATAAGGTTGTCACTGGTAAGCATTAAAATCTTAGTAAAACATCACAAATGGGATCAGATTCATTATGACACACTGCCACCCCCCTTACATCATCCCTCTCCCCATTTGGGCCCACCCAAACACACAGAAACAAGTCCTTTTCTTAATCTCCAGTGGAATAAAGTGCTATAGAGGAAATTTGTCTTCAGTCCCCAATCCTCCTCTAGTCCTTATTCCCAATGTTCAGCTAACTAATGACTGGCTGGTCTGGGCCCCAAACTTGCAGGATTCCACTTCCCACCCTTCTCATATACTTGCCTCACCCCTTATCAATCACTTGCCCCATTCCCTTCCTCCCCTCTCATCACCAGAGAACACACAGAAATACACACACATCTCCTTTATGGAACTGGGTGTTTTCATTGCCAACATCAGCATATTTTATTTTGTCCTCCCACAGACAAAAGTTAGCACAGCATTTTGATCTCTATGTAGGCATCGAATTCTCCAGAGGTTTCTCTGAAGAAAGAGCAGGCTCTTCAAGATCACTGACTTCTGGTTCGCACAAGGAACTGGATAGAGTGGGATGCGGGGTTTCTGGATTCTTCTTTGCCTGATTTCCATTCTTCTTTTTGCCACGTCTGTAGTAAAAGACTAGTATTGTTGACTTTCTCTCCTTTCGCTCTTCTGTACCCTGTTGAAGGGCATCTCTAACCTTCTTGAGTATCTTGTTTATCTGGTAGGAAAACAAAGGGAGCACATAAAGACATTGGTTTTGGGGAAGAGAATGGAAAATACATGAGAAGGATGGCTTTAAAAGAATGGGTGTGGACAGAGGGGAGGGTTTGTGCCAGACAAGGGCAGGATAGGGGTCTTGGGTGGGGGATCGATGTGGAAAAAGAGGAGGAGGTAGATGAGTAGGTTAATCTGACCTTTTCATCTTCTTGGTCATCGGATTGACATGTGGTCGTCTTCTTCCAGAAGATGCGGAGAGTTTGTTCTGTTAGGTCAGCAGTTTCTGCTTCTGAATCCGAGCCCGACTCCTCCAGAGCCTCAGTAGCCTCTGCCATTTCGTAGGAACAGTGACCCACTCCGGGCTCTTGAGCTGTCTTTATATAGCCTGCCAGGACAATGAGGAGCCACACCCTTTGGCTTTGATTGATCAGCAGGAAATTACTCCAGGCAATGGTAGTGCTGGAGTGACATGGCATCACAAAGCACCACGCTGACAAATCCATGGGAGGAGGGAAGGAAAGCAGAGGAGTCTAGATTCTCTGGTTAGAGAAAGGGGGAGCTTGCTCAACAATCCCTAAAAAGCCCTCTCAAATTGTTCTCTTATTCTTTCTCATATCTCTGGTTTAATTCTTTTGGAACACGTGGCAGGGAGGGGATTCCTCCAGGTCATTCCACATGGCTACTCACATTCAGTGTTCCACTTTGTCATCTCCCAGAACTCACTACTTTGTGTTTTCTTAATAAACTTAATTTTAGAACAGTTTTAAATGTACAGAAAAGCGTAAAGATAATATCCACATACCCCATGCCCAATTTCCCTTATTAATGTCTTACATTAGTAGGATACCTTTGTTAAACTTAGTGAACCAACAATGAGGCTATTATTTTAAATTTTTTTAATGCTTATTTATTTTTGAGANTATTTATTTTTGAGAGAGAGCTCAGGTGTGGGCCTGTGAGCAGGAAAGGCGCAGAGAGAGGGGGACAGAGGAACTGAAGTGGGCTGTTTGGTGGCAGCAGAAAGCCTGATGCAGGGTGCAGATTCACCAACATGAGATCATGACCTGAGTCAAAGTCAGACGCTTAACCCACTGAGACACCCAGGTGCCTCAACAATGAAACTATTATTAGCTAAAGTCTGTACCTTATTCATACTTCCTTAGTTTTTATCTAATGCCCTTTTTCTATCATCTAGAATATCACATTACATTTAGTCAACATGGCATGCCTCTTTGCGCTCCTCTTGACTGTGACAGTTCTTAGAAGACTTGTTTTTGAGGATCTTGGCAGTTTTGGGTATTTTTCTGGTTTCTGGTTTTTACATTAGATCCTCAGATATTATTAATTTTATAGCCGAAAGAGCTGAAAGTTTTTATCTTTTTTTTTTTCCAGCCTTTACCTATTTCCTTCACCCTAAGCCCCTNGTTTACCTATTTCCTTCACTATAAGCCCCTGGCAATCTTTTCCACTCTCTGTTTCTAGGAGATTGATGTTTTTCTTTTCTTTTTAGATTCCACAAATAAGTGATTCCATGAAGTATTTGTCCTCTGTCTGGTTTATTTCACTTAGCATAATACTCCCCCAAGGCCCATCCATGTTGTTGCAAAGGGCAGGATATTGTGTATATTGTGAATAACGTAGCACATGGTCTAATATTTTGGATGTCTTACCTAAAATCCTTCTGAGCTAATGTGCTCAAAATTAAGTCTCAAGGGGCCCCTGGGTGGCTTAGTCGGTTANCTGGTTTATTTCACTTAGCATAGTACTCCCTCAAGGTTCATCCATGTTTTTGCAAAGGCAGGATATCCTTCTTTCTCATGGCTGCATAATAGTCCATTGTGTATATTGTGAATAATGTAGCACGTGGCCTAATATTTTGGATGTCTTACCTAAAATCCTTCTGAGCGAATGTGCTCAAAATTCAGTCTCATTAGACACATGGATTGTCACACTTCTCTTCGGCACTTGGTTCTACCAGGCAACTTTGCCGTGTGTGTGTGTGTGTGTGTGTGTGTGTGTGTGTGGTTACTGGATATACTTTGGTGAAGTCCTTCTGTGCCGTGCTCATACTTAGAGGTTTCTTCTTCCCGAGGACCCACAAGCAAGTCAGTACCATCAGGGCAATGGACTACCCATGGTAATGGTTGAATTAATCCTTTGGCTTTTGTCACAGGAAAGCCATCAATATTCTTCTCTCGAACCCTGAGGATTAGAATCTCTTGTGTGTTTGTGTGTGTGTGTGTGTGTTATGTGTGTGTGAGAGAGAAAGAGAGGGAGGGGGAGAGAGAGAGGTATAAACAGCAGCAGAAACATTGTGTAAGGTCC
>NW_027527453.1:0-456 GCF_008692635.1 Crocuta crocuta | reverse complement strand
TAAATCACTTATTCTCTTTTCTGCCTCTTCATTCCGTGCATTGGACACCTCCATTTTATTATGTCTTTCGTTTATCGCATTTTTAAATTCATCATGCCTATTTTTGCTCTCCTTGTTGTTTGTAGCCATAGTTTCTTTGATGTCCTGTATGCTTTTTGCAAGCCCAGCGATTAATTTTATGATTATTGTTGTAAAATCTTGTTCAGTTATGCTGTTTATATCTGTTTTGAGCAGTTCATTAGCTGTCAATTCTTCTTGGAGTTTCTTTGGAGGAGAGCTCTTTCATTTCATCATTTTGGTTAGCTTTCTGTCTCTTGTTAGTTTTAAAGACCTGTTTTGCTCTCTGCACCTGTGAGCGCTGCTGTACCCAAGAAGACTCTTTGACTGTCCAGGGGCTATCCTTTCAGAAAATGTTCTTTGAATGTTATCTCTTGGTCTCTCTTGTTGAGACCTTGG
>NW_027527452.1:69669-95559 GCF_008692635.1 Crocuta crocuta | reverse complement strand
CTGAAGGTATCTTCCAATCTAAAATGCATTTCTTGTAGACAGCAAGTAGATGGATTTTGTTTTTTTATTCCTTCTGCTACCCTATGTCTTTTGATTGGAGCATTCAGCCCATTTACATTCAGTGCTATTTTTGAAATATGTGGGTTTAGATTCATTGTGTCCATTGTGGGGTTAATGCTTGTGGTGGTGTCTCTGGTGTCTTTGTTCCTTGCAATACTTCCCTCAGAGACTCCCCCTCAGGATTTCTTGTACAGCTGGCTTAGTGGTGACAAATTCTTTCAATATTTGTTTATTTGCAAAGGCTTTAACTCTCCTTCTATTCTGAATGACAGGCTTGCTGGATAGAGGATTCTTGGCTGCATATTTTTTCTGTTCATCCCATTGAAGATCTCCTGCCATTCCTTTCTGGCCTGCCAAGTTTCAGTATATAGGTCTGTCACCACTCTGATAGGTTTCCATTTGTGGATTAGGGCCCTTTTCTCCCTAGCNGACTGTATCACTGAGCTCTCGAACTCTTCTTTCATGTTCCTGGATCAGTTTTTCTTTTTTTTGTCAGCTTGTTGTTTTTCTATAATGGTGTCTTCTAAATCACTTATTCTCTTTTCTGCCTCTTCAATCCGTGCATTGGAAACCTCCAGTTTAGTATGTATTTCATGTATCACATTTTTTAATTCATCATGCCTATTTTTGTTCTCCAAGTTGGTTGTAGCCATAGTTTCTTTGAGGTCCTCTATGCTTTTTGCAAACCCCGCGATTAATTTTGGGATTATTGTTCTAAAACCTTGTTCAGTTATGCTGCTTATATCTGTTTTGAGCAGTTCATTAGCTGTCAATTTTTCTTGGAATTTCTTTGGAGGAGAGCTCTTTCGTTTCATCATTTTGGTTAGCTTTCTGTCTCTTGTTAGTTTTAAAGAATTGTTATGCTCTCTGCACCTGTGAGGTCTGTTGTACCCAAGAAGACTCTTCTACTGTCCAGGGCCTATCCTTTCAGAAAGTGTTCTTTCAATGGTATCTCTTGGTCTCTTTTGTTGGGACCTTGGTTATTTTATTTTCCTACTCATAGTGATATTTAGGACTCTCCACCATGTGTACCCTGGCTTGTTTCTTGAGATAGCCCTGGAGAAGAAAACATACAGACAAACACACAGGGAACAGCGGGACACAAACACACAGACAAATTCAACAATCACGCTAACCGAGAGGGAAAACTAATAAGTAATGAGTAAAGACGGTGGAGGGAAGGCGAATGATAGAAAATAAAAATACATTAAAAAGTCAAAAACAATAAAAGAAAAGGAAGATAGAAGAAAACCAATAGACAAAGTTCAGCTTAAAGCACATAACCAGATTTCACAGCTACAATTAAATAGCCGGGTTTATGCAGTGCTGGTTGAAGAGCATAGAGAAAGAGAGAGATGATGGGGCGGAGATGAGGCAAAATTGGAAATAGAATGAACAGGCAGAAGGGATAATAAGCTCTTTTCAAAGAGCTAAAGGGTGGAATATGGTTGCAGAGGTGAGAGAAAGACGGTAGTGTTATCCAGAGAAACTATCTAGTCTGATTACTCCTGAGAGGCTTTGTTAATACCGCCATTAACAGTTCTGCTGGTCGCTGTTTCCCTGTTTCAGGGGGTTGAGTGGCAGCTGGGGGAAGTGTTGCAGCCTCAGATCTGCCAGGGTCAAGCAGCAATACAACCTGAGTGCATTTGGGGAACGTAGCAATTTCAGGTCTGCAGAGTCCACGTTGCCTCATCCCTCCGCAACCGCTTTACCGGTCGCTGCTGCTTCAGCAGGCAACTTTTGCTCACACAGCCGCCGCTTCAACTGGCGCCGGTGCCACTTCACCGGGTCCCAACAGCTGCCGTTTTAGTGGGCCAATGCCATGCATGCCACTGCCTCTTCACCCGGCGCCGGGACAGCCTCCGCAGGCGTTGCTGCCGGTTCACCGGGTGCCGCTGCCAAGGATCGTGCTGGGTGCACGGCAGTTCAGTTTTTCCTGGCGCCTTCTGGGACCAGGGCACCTAGTTTAAAGTCAGCACCGCAGCCAGAGCTATAAAACAGTCTTTCCAAGCCGAGGTTTTTTCTCTTCTCCAGGGATGGTTCTATGAGCAATCTCAGCTTTTCTTTCCTTTCCCCTGGACTTGTGGCAGCTCGCCACCACTCGCAGGTTTATCACTCACCACAGCTGCATGCAAGCCGGGGTCCCTCCCCTCCCTCAGTATCTCTGGGTCCCGTCCCGCTTTTATCTTCCCCAGTTCGCACTCACACACTTATGAGGTTTCCTTCCCAGTGTACTCTGTCTCTTTCTCTTCCCAAACTCCTGTGGCTCAGTGTCCTACGACCTCAGTCCTTTTCTGTTTGAGAGATGGGTGCAGGTGAAATGTACGGTGCCCCCTACTTCTCTGCCATCTTGCCTCCTTCCTCCCTCTAGGGACTACTTTCTAAAAATGTAATTCAGCAAAAGTGATGAGATGTTACTTCCATGATTAGGTTACAAAAGATTGTGACTTCTGGGGCACCTGGGTGGCTCAGTCGGTTAAGCGTCCTACTTCGGCTCAGGTCATGATCTCACGGTTCATAAGTTCGAGCCCCGTGTAGGGTTCTGGGCTGACAGCTCAGAGCCTGGAGCCTGCTTTAGATTCTGTGTCTCCCTCTCTCTCTGATCCTCCCCTGCTCACTCTCTCTCTCTCTCTCTCAGAAATAAATAAAACATTAAATTTTTTTTAACAAAAGATTGTGACTTCTGTCTTGTTGGCTCTCTTTCTTTCTGCCTCTCTTTGCTTGCTTGCTCTGATGAAACAAGTTGCTATGTTGTTAACTGACCTAGGAGAGGTCTACCTGGCAAGAAAAATGAGGGCAGCTACGAGTCAACAGTTCAGTGAGGAACTGATACTTTCTGTCCAATGGCCTATTAGATACTGAATCCTGCCAGAAGAGTGAACTTGGAAGCAGATCTTTCCATAGTTGAGCCTTGAGATAACTGCAGCCTTAACCAATGTCTTGATTGCAGCCTTTGAAGATATTTTGAGACAAAAGACCTATCTAAGCTATGCCTGGGTTTCTGACCCACAGAAACTGTGAAATAATAAATGTGTGTTGTTTCAAGCCACTAAATTTTTGGATAATTTGTTACACAGCAATATATAACATACAGAGGGGGGGATGATGGATTCTGTTTATAGTAGGAGATTAGAGAAGTGGTTCCCTAACTTTAGCATGCATTCAGCTTCCTTGAGAAACTTGATAAAATGCAGATTCCTGGGCTCCACTTTCAGAGGATTTAAATTCAGTGGGTCTGAGGTTGGATTCAGGAATATGCATCTTTATCACACACCCCAGGTCTTTCTGATGAAGGTGTCCTTTGGGATTGCATTTCCAGAACCATTACCTAGGAAGTAGATTTAGCCTTTGGATAGACAGATAAAGTGTTGGAGGACCAGTGATTGTTGAACTGTGCAGGCCCAGTAGGGCAGGATTTATGGAAGGCTTTTGGATTAATTAGGTGACATTTCGAAGGCATCCTGAACTTTGAACTGGAAGAAGTCTTGGTGAGGTCAGAAGATTAGCCTGGTGGAAGTGTGGTGGATGGGTTGGAAGGGAGACACACTAGAGTCAGGGGCCAAGGTAGCAAGAGATGATAAAAGCCTATAAGAGAATGTTGAAGTTGGAGACAGGAAGGAAAGACATGAGAGGCACTTTCAAGGGAGTTTTGGAAGGACTTGATGACTAACTATATAGATAGGATCTGAAAGGAGAGAGATTTCAAGACTGTGTGATGTAATGCCATTGGCATAGCTGTGAATTTCAGAGGGGCGCTGACTTAGGGGATATATCTCTCCTAGAATAATTTAGTGCTCAGTTACTTGTGGTTGATAAACTCTGTTATGGGAAGCTGAATTGATTAGCAAAGGGTACAAATGGAGGCAAAGTTCTAACTGAGACCAGTGTTCCTAAATGTGTGGTCTTGCACCAGGAGCCTCATTGTTACCTGGGAGCTTGATAGATATGTTAATACTGCAAAGGTTTATAGCCTGGCTGAACTTGTTACTCTGTGTGCCCAGAGGCTTTGGATAGACCATCCCAGAGGTTGGGGAGGAAGAAAAAGTAGAGGAATAGGTGACCCCTTCCCACTGATGGAGGAAATACTGATCTAGATGTAGCCCTGCTGTCCCCTACTTAGCCCAGCCCTAAGCTAAGGCAGCATTCTGGCTGCCTATTGAACTGAAGGGACTTGAGACCCACCCATTTGTTAGCCAAGCCACAGAGCTACCCCAACAACCTGAATGAAAAACACTGACAAATTTCAACTATGCAGGTAGTGAAGCATGATGCTCGGCTTCCTTCACTGCAACAACCTCCATATGGAAGTGAGGCTGGAAATTTTATTCTCCTACTGTATATACTTCCCACTTGGCCCTGTCCTTACAAAGCTGGCCTAGTGAATGAAGAGTCACTGAGAGTGAAAAAGGAATACAGGTATTCCTGACAGATGTGTTATTGCCAGAGAAAATCTGGTTCATGTCACACTGTAAGAGAAAACAAAGGCATAAGCTGCTGCCGCCAGACATTTCAGTGGATGAGGCCTGAGGAGCTGCTTTGTGCAAGTGACTAACACAATCCTACTGTGTCAGCTTTAAGGGGACTGCTGTGTCGGATGTTGTTGCTCTCCTATCACAAGAATTCTAATTGAGCAGCCCTCATACTGCCTCATGTGGGCCAAAATGTGGTCATCCTAGAGTCAAAAACTATTTCTGAATGAAATATTCTGGACTTCAACCTACAATGAATTGATCACTCTCCTCCAAGAGACTATCAGAACTAATCTCATTGTGCCTTACCTCCCAAATCCCTCTGGCTACTGCTCACACTCCATACTGCCCTATTCATCGTCCAATCAGACATAAGCAACTTCCTCTACTTCTTTCTTCTTTCTAGAGGGCCATACTGTGGTCTTTAGAAGTACCTGTCTATGAAGACTAAAGTTCTTATATCCTTAGCTATGTGTCAGGACATATCCTCTGCTCCTGTTGTAACTGGAACCTTGGCTGGTCTCTTTCTCTGTTTTTCATGTTTCTTCTTTGAGTGAGAAATAAGGTATTCTTTTTTTTCTTTTTAAATAGTTTATTGTCAAGTTGGTTTCCATATTACACCCAGTGCTCATCCCCACAAGTGCCCTCCTCCATGCCCATCTGCCCCTTCCCATTCCCCCCCACACCCATCAGTCCTCAGTTTGTTCTCAGCATTCAAGAGTCTCTNTTTTTTTCTGCCCTGATTTTTATTATTTCTCTTCTTCTAATGGGTTTGGTGTGCTCGTTTTGCTCTCCCTCTAGCTGTTTTGGGTGTCTTGTTAGATTTTGCACTTGTGCTTTTTCTAATTTCTTGAAGTAGGACTGGAGTGCAATGTACTTTCCTCTTAGGACTGCTTTCGCCGCATCCCATAGAGTTTGGATAGTTGTATTCTCAGTTTCATTTGTTTCCATATATTTTTTAATTTCTTCTCTATTTGACTGATTGGCCCATTCGTTCTTTAGCAGGGTGTGCTTTAACTTCCATGTTTTTGGGTGTTTTCCAGACTTCTTCCCATGATATATTTTGAGTTTCATAGCATCGTGATCTGAAAGTGTGCATTGTATGATCTCAATTCTTCTATATTTATTGAGGGCTGCTTTATGTCCCAGTATGGGATCTATCTTGGAGAATGTGACATGCGCACTTGAGAAGAAAGTGAATTCCATGGTCTCAGGATGTAGAGTTCTAAATATATCTGTCAATCCATCTGGTCCAATTAGTCATTTAAATCTACTGTGTCTTTATTGATTTTCTATCTAGTTGATCTGTCCATTGCTGTAAGTGGAGTATTAACGTCCCTTGCTATTAGCACATTCTTATCCATAGGAGTGTTTCTGTTTCTGATTAATTTTTTATGTATTTAGGTGCTTCTTTATTTGGTGTGTAGACATTTATAATTGTTAGTTCTTCCTGATGGATAGACCCTGTAATTATTATATAATGCCCTTATTCATCCCTTGTTACTGTCTTTACTTTAAGTCTAGTTTGTCTGATATAAGTATAGCTACTCCAGCTTTTTTTGACTTCCAGTAGCATGATAGATATTTCTCCATCCCCTTACTTTCAATCTGAATGTGTCCTCCAGTCTAAAATGAGTTTCTTGTAGACAGCAAACAGATGGATTTTGCTTTTTTATCCATTCTGCTATCCTATGTCTTTTGATTGTGGCTTTTAGTCCGTTTACATTCAGTGTTATTATTCAAAAATATGGGTTTAGAGTCATCGTGTCCTTTGTGGGATTTAGGCATGTGGTGATGTCTCTAGTATCTTGTATTCCTTAAACATTTCCCTCAGAGTGTCACCCTCAGGATTTTCTTTAGGACAGATTTAGTGGTGATGAATTCTTTCCGTTTTTGTTTATTTGGAAAGACTTTTATTTCTCCTTCTATTCTGAATGACAGGCTTGCTGGATAGAGGATTCTTGACTGAATATTTATTATGTTCATCACATGGAAGATTTCCTGACATTCTTTTCTTGCCTGCCAAGTTTCAGTAGATAGGTCTGTCACCACTCTGATAGGCTTCCCTTTTTATGTTCAGGCCCTTTTCTCCCTGGGTGCTTTCAGAATTCTCTGTTTGTCCTTATATTTTGCCAGTTTCACTATGATATGTTGCGCAGAAGGTCGATTCAAGTTACGTCTGAGGGGAGTTCGTTAGGCCTCTTGGATTTCACCGTCTGTTTCCTTCCCCAGATTGGGGAAGTTCTCTGCTATAATTTGTTTAAGGACTCCTTCAGCGCCTTTCCCTCTCTATTCCTCTTCTGGAATTCCTATCATATGGATATTATTTCATTTGATTGTATCGCTGAGCTCTCGAACTCTCCTTTCGTATTCCTGTTTCAGTTTATCTCTCTTTTTTTGGCTTCTTCTTTTTCTATAATTGTATCTTCTAAATCATCTATTCTCTTTTCTGCCTCTTCAATCCGTGCATTGGACGCCTCCATTTTATTTTGCAGCTCATTTATAGCATTTTTTAATTAATCACAACTATTTTTAATCTCCATAGTCTTTTTAGCAATAGTTTCTCTCATGTCTTCCATGCCTTTTTCAAGCCCAACAATTAATTTTGTAACTATTGTTCTAAATTCTTGTTCAGTTATGTTGCTTATATCTGTTTTGACCTGTTCTTTAGCTGTCAATTCTTCCTGGAATTTCTTTGGAGGAGAGCTCTTTCATTTCATCATTTTGATTAGCTTTCTATCTCTTGTTAGTTTTAAAAGCTTGTTAGGCACTCTGCACCTGTGAGTCCTGCTGTGCCAAAGAAGACCCTTTGACTGTCCAGGGCCTGTCTGTTCAGAAAGTGTTCTTTGAATGGTGTCTCTTAGTCTCTCTTCTTGAAACCTTGGTTATTTTATTTTCCTACTTGTAGTGGTATATGGGGGTCTCCACCATGTGTACTTTGGTTTGTTTCTTGAGGTAGCCCTGGAAAAGAAAATAGACAGACAAACACACAGGGAACAAAGGCACACAAACGCACAGACAGATCCAACAAACACACAAACTGAAAGGGAAAACGAAAAAGAAAAGAGAACAGAGGAAGGAGGGAAGGCGAGTAATAAGAAATAAAAATACATAAAAAAGAAAAAAAGAACAGGAAAAAGAAGGAACCCAATAGACAAAGAACAGTCTAAAGCGTGTAACCAGATATCCCAGCTACAAATAAATAGCCGGGTGTATGTAGTGCTGGTGGAAGAGCATAGAGAAAGAGAGAAATGACAGGACAGGGATGAAGCAAAATTGGAAATGAAATGAGTAGGCAGAAGGAATAAGAGGCTTTTTGCAAAGAACGAAAGAGTAGAGTATGTTTGGAGAAGAGGTGAAGGAAATGATGGCGATGCTATCCAGAGAAAGTATATAGTCTGATTACTCCAGAGAGAAAGAGATGAAAAGGTAGGTAGATGTAGAATTTACATCTAGAGAATGGATTAAATGTGACTGTTTAAGCAAGTCAGTGACCAGAATTAATCAGGGCAGTGCATCCATGTTGTTCTTGCCCTGGCTCCGGTAAAAAAAGAAGAAGGTGGAGGAGGAGGAGAAGGAGGAGACAACGACGAAGAAGAAAAAGAAGAAGAGGGCAGCTCTCTAGCAGAGATGGGAGTGATTTGGTCTAGTGCATCCCACAGGAGTCCTGCTTTGGCCGTTGTGGGGAGAAGAGTGGCGGTGCCCCAGTCCCTTCTTGAACCAAGCGTTGCAACTCACTTTTTTGGGTGTGTAAACTCCCTGTGCCAGAGGCATAGCCAAGGTGGGCCGTGCTCTATATCCAAAGCCAGGCCTCATTCCAGATCTCAGTCCTCACGCCCCATTGAAATTGCCCGAAATATAAACTCGCAGGCAAGCCCCTAAGAGCAGTTTCAGGCCTCTCACTTTCTCCCTGGGGATCGAGCCAGAAGCCACTGCTCCCGTCTCCTCCAGGTCGGGCTGGTGGGTGAGGAGCAGTTTCACCTGGAGTCGCATGGGACCAGTGTGTCCCGCCTAGGGTCAGCTGGACAGCAGGAAACTGGGTCCCTCTGTGTACTGTTGCCCAAAATATAAACTCGTGGGCAAACCTCTCAGAACAGTTTCAAGCCTTTTGCCTCCCCCCTAGGGATCCAGCTGAGCCAGAAGCACAAAGGCAATGCCGCCGCGTGTCCCCTCCAGGTCGAGCTGGCAAACAGGAAGCAGTTTCCCCGGGGTTCGCCTGGGATGAGTGAGTCTTGCCTAAGGTCAGCTGGAGAGCAGGTATCCAGATCCCTCTGTGTCCTGAGTGGAGGTTTTTCTCTTCTCCAGTGACAGGGACAGTGTCTTGAGCAATTTTGGCCATTCTTTTCTCTCCCTTAGACTCACTGCAGCTCCCTGCAGAGGGGTTCCCCACCGCACCCCCATGTCTCCGGTCCCGGCTTTATTTTATCTTCTCCAGTTCGCACTCACGCTATCAGGTTTTCTCAGTGGACTCTGTCTCCTTTTCCTCCTAAACTCCTGGATACTGTAAGGGTTCCTATGGCTTCAGGCCTTCTCCGTGTGAGATATGGGAACGAGTGAAATGTATGGAGCTCCCTACTTCTCTGCCACCTTGCCTCTCTCCCTTGGCTGGTCTCTTAACCATGTTCCCCAGGAGGTGAGGTTTGGGCTCTAATTCACCACCCCACCCCTTCAGATCTCTTAAGTATCATTGCTCTCTCTCCCTTCTCCAAAAGCCCCACTCCTCTGGGAGGAGTGTTCCCAGAGTGGCTCGTATCTGTGCCCTGATTCCCTATGTTCTAGCAGTTAGACGGATGTAGCAGAAATTCTCCTTTGGGAGTTAAAGGGGTGGCTTTACCTCTAGTTTTGTTGCTTTTCCACCCTGACTCTGGCCATCATTCTTGGCGATGTCAACATTCATATGGATGACCCATCTCTCATCTCATCATGGGTTTTCATTTCCTTGATTACTTTACTTCAGTGATCTTTCCCTCTACCCACCTCAACTACTTGCTTGGTCTTACACTAGCCTTTTTCACCATGAGAAACTGCGTTATTTAATAAATCTTGAGCTTCACTACTATAGTTCTTCAACCATATCAGGTTAGACCTCCAATCCACTGTTTCCCACTGTATTTTCTCCCTCCATCAGTCCATCATTCTTTTGCCTCCCACCCCAGCTTAGAACCCATCTACAGTATTTTCAACATCATTTTCCCCTTCCGTCTCTATTTTATACCCACTGAGCTGTCATACCCTGGCTCTGAACTATCCTATCTTTCTTCCCCCTCTCCTCCTTCTCCTTGCAGCTGAGACTTTCACAACTTGGTTGTCTGTCATCACTCATCATGAACTTCAGATGAACACCTGACACTATCCATTACTTTCATTACCTTTCCTTAGTGAGGGTTTCTGGATTATAATTCTCTGAGATGACCGTCCCTCCTCTCTCCTCAGGCCTTCCTCTTCTATCCCTTTTTCCTTCTCCTGCTCACTGATGACCTCATTCCACATGACACTGAGTAAACAGAATTCAAAAAATTGCAACATTTTCATCTTCTCACCACTGAATCTACCCGCCCAACTATACCTGTAACTGTTGTCATTTCCCCCTTTACAATGGACAATGTCCATTTTTCTGTAGGAGAAGGTACTCCTATCACACGTTGATCCCTTCTAGATTCTATATAGTCTTGCTTCCACTGAAACTTGAGTTCTTCAGTTATCCCCTCTCTTTATTGCATTATCAACATCTCCCTCTCTTCTGGGTCTTTTACATAAACAATCAATCATGTCCTATGACTGCTATTCAAAAAACAAAACAATGACCTCCTCACCCATGACTCTACATACTCCTCCAACTACTATCCATGTCCTTATCCTTTACAGCCAACTTTCTTGAAAGATTTATCTGTTAAATCTCTCTTTACTCACATCTTTCCCTCTGAACCTCCTCCAATCTCACTTTAGTCCCCAGCTGACTATATTTTGCATCTGTGGAGGTTTGAGAATCAAGCCTATAGGTAGCTGAGACTGTAGCTTCAGAGTCTATAATGGTGACAACACATGAGGAATCTAAGACTCAGAGAGGTTAGGTGATTTGCCTAAGGTGACACAGCTAGTAAGTAGGTAAGTTGGTATTGAATCACGGTGCATCTAATTCTAGGAGCCTGTGCATCAGCATTCTTGTCATTGATCATGCCTCCTCTGGGCTATGAATATCTTTGTAGGGGTTATCACATCGAAGAGTAATTACTTGTTGACATGTCCCTTTCCTCATTGGATTATGATTTTGAGGACAAGAACAAAGTCTAGAACACATAGTAGATGTTTGGTAAATGCTTGTTGAGTGAATGAAGAAATGCTCATTTCTTCTTTTTTGTCCTCAGTAGTGATGGATCACTGCTGGTAACCATTTTCCGTTTAATATAATCATAGAAACATGAAGTTTTAGAGCTTCAAGGGACCTTGGAGATCAGGAAATTAAGATCTGTAGAGGTTAAGCAATATATTCAAGGTCACTTGGCTTGTTAGTTGCAGTCCAGTGATCTTCCCATGCCATCTTCAATAGATGTTAACTCTCCCTCCCTGTGTCCATGTTCTCTTTTCCAGCCTAAATAATTCCAATGTCAGACAGCACATAGCTGGCAGAAAGTCAGTAGAAGGACACGTTGTGAATGTGATGGGCAGACAGTGCAGTGCATTTTAGTGTTAATGAACACTTTCCTCCTTGGTTTAAGCAAGTGCCTGCTAGCTACATCAGTTCTAGTTTAAAATACCCTTTTCATGAGCTTCTGTCTTACATTATATTCCTCTTAGTGCTTTGGTTATTTTAATGAGTTTTTCTTATCTCCTATTTATAAAACCAGACCTACTTTGTAATGTGTTGTTGTTGTTGTTGTTTTAATAATTCAAAAGTCTTGCTCCTTTTCCATTACTCTTTTGCTTTAATACTTTTTTTTATGTTTGTGTGCTTGGAGTTGTGCAGTGCATTTTTAAATTCGATATTGTTGGTTCAGTTTTTCTATAGGGAAGAATAATATAACTGGAATTATCAACTAACCAGAACCCACAGCATGAAGTTGTGAAAGCAGCACAAACTCTGAAAGCAAGCATAGTTGAGTTTAAATCTTGGCTTTACTATTTATTTATTATTAATTCATTCATTTTACTGTTGGTCTCTCTCTTATTTTTTTATTTTTTAAAGTTTATTTATTTTGAGAGTGTGGGGGGAGAGAGTGCAAGCAGGGAAAGGGTAAAGAGAGAGGGAGAGAGAGAATCCCAAGCACTGGCTGTGCGGAGCCCTGTGCGGGGCTCAAACTCATCTACAAACCTTGAGATCATGACCTGAGATGAAGCTGAGAGTCGGACACTTAACTGATTGAGCCACCCAGGCACCCCATGTATCTTTTTAAAAATTAAGGTATAATTGACATAACATTATATTAGTTTCAAGTGTACAGTGTAATAATTTGATATTTGTATATGTTACAAAATCCTCGCTACAATAAGTCCAGCTAGCATTTTACTACTTACCGTGTGAATTTGGCAGATTGTTTAACCTCCCTGTACATGTTTCCTCAGCTTTGAAATTAAATCATTAATAGTATACTTATCTCATAAAGCAGAAATAGAGATTAAATGAAATATATGTAGTTCTAGGTATAAAATTCACATTCTGTCACATACTGGCTATAGAATGACCTCAGTAAATTTATTTAACTTCTTTGAGCCTCAGTTTCCATCTCTGTAAAATGGGAATTGTTATCAGTTAGCTTTTTCTGTATAACATACCACCTCAAAATGTAGTGGCTTAAAACAATAACCATTTATTTGCTGATGATTCTGTGGGTTGTGAATTTGGACTGCACTCAGCAGGGACTTTCTCTGCTTCCTGTGTGTCAGCTGAGTTCACTCATCCACTTACGTCAACTGGCTTAACTCTTATGTCTGGCAGTTGGCTGGTTGTCAACAAGGATAATGGAAGGAACTGGGCTATGTGTCTTTCATCACCCAGTGGGCTTTCCTGGCTTCATTCACCTGATGTATGAGAGTTACTAAGAGCATCAAGAGGGAGCAAGAGTCAGCGCATAAACACTTTTTAAGTCTCTTATTAAGTCTCTGCTTATTCATATTTGCTATTGTCCCATTGATTTAAAGTCATATGGCCAAGACCTGTATAGATATAGGAAGGAACTACCCAAGGGCATGGATGTAGGGAAGGTAATTATTATAGTCATTTTTTTTTCCAAACAATCTATCAAGACTTGGTATTACCTGGGGCACCTGGGTGACTTAGTCGGTTAGGCGTCCTGCTTTCGCTTAGGTCATGATCTCGTGGTTCGTGGGTTCGAGCTCCACGTCGGGCTCTGTGCTGACTGCCAGCTCAGAGCCTGGAGCCTGTTTCNCTCCCTCCCTAAAAAAAAAAAAAAAAGGCTTGGTATTACCTGTTTTCCAGGATTGTTCTGAGAGTTTGGAGATAATACATATCAAGAGCTGAGTGAACTGACTGTTATAACAGGAGCTCAGCAAATGACGGCTAAAGCATATTATATTGTACCTGACCTACAGTGTTTAGTTAAGAGAGGTTCTCTTTTCTGCCCACTCTCCTTCCCACATTACTTTGCTAGTAGAAGAAAACTGTAATTCAAACAAACAAACAAGAGACAAAAACAAGCAAACAAACCCACATGAGTGATTTTGAATTTAATTTAATATGTATATATTAAACATCCACAATAAAACCCCAAGTAATAAAGAATTCTCCAAACCAAAACTAACAGGATGTTGGGACTGAGCATATTTCATTATTCTGCTTTCTTCATTCCTAGCCCTAGGGTCTGATTACCCTGAAGCCATACAAGATACTGGGTTTTCAAAGAAAAAAATCCATTGTAGTAACCAAGGCAGTGAAGAGGACACTAAGAAGAGTGAAGAGTGAAGAGAACCAGATTTAACCAAGAATTTCCATACCTGGAAGTTGAACCAAAACAGGTTTTGGAATTAACTGTTTTTCAAACAATTCCATTGAAATTTTTGAATCTTTAAGTTGGAAGGGATTTCAGAGGCCTTTGAATTTTAAAACTTTCATTCCTCCTCAGCAGTGGTTCTCAAACTTTTTGATTTTAGGAACATTTTACACTTAAAACTATTAAGTACCACAGTGTAATTTTGTCTGTGTTTTACATTCATCAAGATTTACTATATGAAAAATTCAAACAGAAAAAATTAAAAAAAAAGAATATATAGTATACCACACATTCCTTTATCTGTCAGAATAATTACTCATCAATATCAGCATAGCTTTTGGAAAAGTCCACTGTATATTCATAAGAGAATGAAAATGAAAAAAGCAAACAATATCTTAGTGTTATTATAAAAAGGATTTAGAACTCACTAAACATCTGAAGGAGACTGGGGGACTCCCAGAGGTCTGTGGACCACAGTTCGCAAATTGCTACTCTTACTGTCAGCTAGGAGTTGCTTAACTGAAGCATTTGGACGGAGTATGGTATAGAAAACAAGCTCCACTTTGGACACATAAGATTAATTTCCTCATCTATAAAATGGAGGATGATAATAATTAAACCTACCTCATATAGTTGTGAAGATTAAACAAAATGAGGCAATATATGTAACCTATATTAAGGGCCTTATACAAACCTTGGTATATAGCAGAATCCCAATAAATGTCAGTCCTACTGTCATTGAAATAAACACCTAATAGTTCACTGCTTCATGAGGTGGCTTATTTGGACTCTGGTTTTTAGAAATTTCCTCCTCCTGCCTCTCCGTAATTTCTACCCTGTAACTTTAGTGCTTATTCTTCTGTACAGAATAAGACAAAGCCCTCTGAGTTTTAGAGAAAAGCAGTTGTAGCACCTTTAGGTATTCTTTCTTAAAAACTATGCTGTGGTTTCTAGATTATCCTGATCATTTTCCCTCTGCTCTGGATGCAGTTGCTTATTCACCAAATACTTATTGAGCACCTAAATACTATGTACCAGTAGTGAAAAAAATAGATAATATCTGCTCTCCTGAAGCTTACTAAAATATAAGTTTAGGTGACAGATCCTGAGCAAGTAAACACATGAATAATAACAGATGCTAGGTCCTATAATGGAAAACCAAGTAAGGAAGAGAGAGTGATGGGAGGGTGCTATTTTAGATAGGATAGCACCTATCCTCTGAGGAAGCCTCTCTGAGGAAGTGATATTTGAGTGGAGACCTGCGTTGGGCTGGCTGAGAGGTAGGCCAGAGACGCCACAAAATGGCGGACTTCTTAAGATGGCTGACCTTCCTGCCAATTCCCTCCGAGTTACGACTTCGGAGGGAAACAGGAACTTAACCAAGAAACTGAAACCTTCCACTCGGGACTTTCCGGTCAAGAGACCGCCCCTGTTATCTGGACTTCCCCCACCCCCACTAACAGGTTATAAAACCCCTCACCACCCAACCCGGGCGCGACTTCCCCGACTCCCTTCTCTTGAGTCGCGAAACCTCGCCCGAGGGTGCATGCAATAAAACTCCTGCGGAACATTTTGTCTTGGAGTCTTTTTTACTCACTTAAAAAATCTTACAACCTGAATAAAGTAGTGGGGCAAGACAGGCTGAGGGAAAATTCATTGCAAAATTTGAATTTCATTCTTATCATGATTGGAATCCATTGAAAGGTTTTAGCTAGGAAAATAAAGTTACTATTATATTTCAAAAATCTAACTCTTGCCATTTTGTAGAGAACACACTAGGGTACAGGAATAGAAGTAGAGGGAACAGTTAAGCATCTCTTGAAGTAGTCCAGACAAGAGGTGATGATGCCTTGAAGGAGGTGAAAAGTTCGACTGGGATAGAAGGCAGAGCCAGTAGGGTTTACTGATGAATTAATGTGTTATGTGAAAAATAATAAGGAATCAGAGATAATATCCTAGGGTTTTGGCCTGAACAACTGGATAGGAGGTGGTGCCATTGAATAAAAAGGGGAAGACTGGCTGAGGAAAAGGGTGAAAAGACAGGATCAAGAATTCCATTTAAGATATAAGTTAAATCTGAGCTGCCTATTAAACATCCATATGGAACTGGAACTTAGGACAGAGTCAAGGGTGGAGCTTGTTCTGACATTTTGGAGTGTTAGTGTGTAGTGAGGAGATAACATTTAAGAATTGAGTCCTGGAAGATGAGGAAGAGTCAGCAAAGGGGGACTGAGAAAATGTAGCTGAGACATAGGAGTATAAAATAGGAGACTGTGGTCACAAAATCCGAGATTGTTCAAAAAAAAGGACTAACCCACTGAATCAAATGTTGCTGAGAAGTATAATAAGATGAAGAATAATTTGCTTTTGGATTTGGCAAGATGAAGGTCATTGGAAACCCTGATAAGAGTGGCATGGAGACAAGTTGAAGAGAGAATGAGATTAAGGAAACAGATAACTACTTTGAAGAATCTTGCTATAAAGAGGAGAAAAGAAATTGTTAGGTAACTAGAGGTGAATATGTGGCCAAAGGATTTTTTTTGTTTGTTTAAGAAGGGAGATTTTGTAGCATGTTTATATGCTGATGGGAATGATCCATCAGAATACCGATGAAAAGAAAAATTGGCAATATCAGAGATGGGGTGTTGACTGCTGGGGGAAAATGTTGGAATACCTTAGAGTGGAATGGATCTTGTACACAAATAGGACTGGTATTATGGAAATGTGGAAAGTTCCTTCTTAGTAACAGGAAAGAAATCAGGGTATACAGATACTGAGGCAGGTGAGTTGGTAGACTTGTCGGTTTGAATATGAGGTAGTTCTCTTCTGATTGTTTCTATTTTCTCTATGACATATATAAAATATTCAGCTGAAAATTATGAAGGGCAGGCATTTGCAGTTTTATTAGTGGAATAAAGGTGTGAAATAGTTGTCTTGGAGAGAAAGAGAACTGATTAGGGACATTTAGGGTTGTCAGTCATTTCTGAAGGCCCACTTGAGATTTCTGGTCCAGCTGAATTTAAAGTGGGACCATTCTGCTGCATAGAATAACTGCATGGAGTTGTTCTTAATGAGTGTTAAGTTTGATGCAGTACAAGGACACCTCCCCCACATACAGATTTATACAAAGTAGTGGATATAATGATGGAATCTGGGATTTATCTGGGTAGTGGGAAAGTAAAAGCATTAAAGGACAGATGGACAGTGAGAGTAGTAGGATCCATGGATTACAGGTGGAGGTTATGTGGGAGACTGGGAGCTTGAAGTTGAAATTACAGAGGTGAGGCAGTTATTTGTAATGATATCAAGAGTATGACTAATGGGTTTATGACTGGGCTGGGATGATGTGAAAGAAAAGGTTATGAGAAGTGACTTCAAGGGATGGTGAGACCAAGGAATTGGCTATATCTTCAAGTGGATATTGAAATGTCAGGAGAAGTGGGAGAAAAACACTGTGAACCAGGTGAAATGAACTATTCATTTCCAATGAATGAATGAAAAGGAGTGACTGAGAGGTTGGTGGAGGACAGCCATAAAGAGGGATGACAATTGGCAATTGGCATAGTCTCATGATGAACACTTTAAGTGGGCTGGAGTTTTTCAGGAAAGAGGGAACAAAAATGTCCTGGAAGTGGCAAAGAGGAAGAAGAGGACACTCCTCTAACTCCAGATCCAGTGAGTTATATGAAGAGTGTGGGAAAGAAAACATTCACCTTCTGAGAAATCTCCATGGAAGAAGAGACCTAAGGGAAGAGCCAAACTTTCTTTAGAACAAGAAACCAAATGAAATGTTGAGGATATAGAAGAATTTGTTGGTGATGGGCTTTGAGTTTCAGAGGGCATGGCAAGAGGGTTTGGAGGTTCATTGATGAGCAGGATATGGAGTCAGATTAGGGAATATATTGAATCTTTAGGGCTTAGAAATCCAGGTAATGAAATATGCTTGGAGGCTAGGAATTATGGAGGTGATAGGGATGTAAGACGTGTCCAGATTAGTCCTGTTGGGCTATTAGGAGGTGGTGGATGATCAGTGCTAATTAGAGCCTTCTTAAGGGGTTGATCTCTTGGTCACTTTGTTTTGGTGAAGCTGGTGGAGGGAGGCTAGAGCAGAGGAACTTACACCATAGTACTTGATACTCCCTTGCCCTCCCTAAAATTTTCTGTGCTCCTTTCCAACACTGCAGTAAGGGACTTATTAAGATTTTTCAACAATGATAATACCTTGGAGGAATTTAACTTATATCCCCCAAATATCTACTAAATCCTACCAAACCATTACAAATAAATACATGATCTAAGTAAAAACATATGCTTGTTATGTAAACTGCAAATATAGTTTCAAGGCAAGTACTCTAGCCATCCCAAGCACCTTCCAACTAGATTGCCGCACTGAGGTTCCATTCTTTTACCTTTTAAGTATGCAAATTTCAATCATTAGGAAAATAGATGCATAGAATGAGTTCCCACATATCCCATCACCTAGATTTAACAGTTGTTAACTTTTGGCCATATTTCACTTATTTTTTCTTTTACTGAAATATCTTCAAGTAAATTACAGACATTATGACATCTCATTCCTAAATACTTTATTTTCAAAATTTTTTAAATGTTTGTTTATTTTTGAGAGAGAGAGAGAGACAGAGACAGCGAGCGAGAACGAGCACGCAGCAGGGCAGGGGCAGAAAGAGGAGGAAACACAGAATCAGAAGCAGGCTCCAGACTCTGAGAGGTCAGCACAGAGCCTAATGTGGGGCTCGAACTCACAAACTGCGAGACCATGACCTGAGCTGAAGTCGGATGCTTAACCGACTGAGCCAGCCAGGCGCCCCAATTTTTGAAAAATTTTTAATGTTCATTTATTTTTGAGAGAGACAGAGCGTGAGCAGGGGAGGGGCAGAGAGAGAGGGAAGACAGAATCCAAAGCAGGTTCTAGGCTCTGAGCTGTCAGCACAGAGCCAGATGCAGGTCTTGAACCCACAAACAGTGAGATCATGACCTGAGCCAAAGTCCAACGCTCAATCAGCTGAGCCACCCAGGCGCCCCTCATTCCTAAATACTTTAGTATCATAAGCCCGTTCAATATAGAGATTCAGAAGCTGTCACTGCCTTTCAAGATGTGGTGTCAAGAACTGGGCAAGAGTGTTCCAGATGTGGACTGATCAGCCAAGTGTGCAGAAGGGACTAGACTCAATTTTCTTAATACAGATTACAATCTCTGAAACTATTCATTTTAGAGGCCACAGTACACTATTGGTTCAGGTGCATTTGTGGTTCCCAAGTTCTTTGAACATGTATTGCTGCTGTCAACTCAGGCTGCCCCGTCTTGTATTTATATAATTGAATTTTTGTTGGTTTTAGCCTACTGAAAATATTTTGAATTGGAATTCCACCCTCCAGTGAGTTAGTTAATCCTTTCCTGCTTTGATTCATCAGGCAAGTTGGTAAGTAATCTTTTATATATTCATGTAAATACATAGTAGCTAGCTACTTTCTAAAATTGAAACTTTTACTACATCAGAATTGTGGAGACTGCAATCAGATCATTTCAGACATTAAGAGTGTACTTTTTGTAAGATAAATGATTTAAATTAAATATTCCTGATTAATGATTGAAATCTATCCTTCTTGACTATTCAAACCTTCTTGCTTAACAGACTGGTAGGTGAATACAGTTTTCTAAGAAATTCTAAATCATTCCAGAATAACTTTTTAATATAAACAAATCAAGAAATATCTTAGTAGAGACTTGGAAACACCCACATTATTCATGACAGCTAAATCCACGGTTGGATTGGCTTTCTGAGGACTCCATGGGTTTGCTTGGGTGGCTTCTCAGTTAACTGTTCTCACAATTACACAGTATTTTTTTTTTAACTTAAATGAGAGAATGAGTTGAATGGACATCGGGCTCTGCCTCCTGCTTCTAAAATGGGACTTCAGGGACACCTGAGTGGCTCAGTGGGTTAAGTGTCCGACTCTTGGTTTCAGCTCAGGTCATGAGCTCACGGTTTTGTGAGTTCGAGCCCCACGTTGGTTTCTGTGCTGACAGTGTGGAGTCTGCTTGGGATTATTTACCTCTCTCCCACTCTCTCTGCTGCTCCCCCACTTGCACTGTCTCTGTCGCTCTCAAATAAATAAATAAACTTCAAAAAAATTTAAAAACTGAGACTTCACTGGGAGCATGTCTTCAACTTTTAGACAAATGGTATTTTTGTAAATTTTCAGGTTGGATATATAATATGCCTAATAAGACTAAGCAGAAGGCATAGTCTTGGTAATACTCAGACTCAAAATATCAAATCAGTTTTGCAAAACTCTACGTTCCTATATGGTCCCAAATAGGACCATTCTATATCATGCCCAATTCTTGGGTATTTCAGAATGAGAGTTCTGTGAAAATAGCCTTCATGAAGAAGCACAATACTGCAGTAATTAAGACCATAGGTACTAGACTTTGTCTATGTCTAAACCCTGTCTTTACCACTTGCTGACTGTGGGATTGGGGAACTTTTCTTAATCTCAGTTGAGAATAGTTTCCTCATCTGTTAATGATGAAGATAGTATAAGCACCTATCTCATACGGCAGTTGTGAGGATTAACGGTGTTCATTCAAGCAATGTGCCAAGCATTTAGTGAATGTTAACTACTATTATTTATCACTGACCCAATAGTTATCATTGGGACCCAAGGTATTAGATACCATTTGGTCTTATATTCATGAAGTTCTTCATGTAGATTTAAATATGTCTACTCTGGAGATATTGTAGGCTGCCCCGAAGTCTTCTGCATTTACCTCATCATTTTAATTTCCATTCTTGTGCCTCTACAGGCCTGGTAAAAACAGTTTAAAGATGCATGAAGAGTGCTTACACACCTTCTACTTTGAATAAGCCAAGGTAGTTCTGGCCTCTTATTTGCTTGTCCTAAATCTTCAGATTAGCTTCCATGGTGGCTGGCAACCACACCAACTTTCCAGGGGAGAGAAATACAGGAAATCCCTTTCTTTTTCATTCATGAATCTACAGATACATTGCTTTCAGCATCCTGATAAACCTGGTAAACAATAGTGATTTTCCCTATATGTCAACTGAAGTAGTAATAAAACTACTTAAAACAGTGACAAAAATTGGCACAAGTAACTTTGAGAGGCATTGGCCAGAGAAACAGTTGACATATATGTCCTTTTCTTATTCTTCACTTAAAGTTCTGATGCTTCTTTGCAATGATTGTGTATGAGGGGTAACTATTCTCTTAGCCAATGGTGGTGTACATCTGGCACTTTATACTACTAGACTTACTACTTTTGTTTTCTAAGAAAAGATAATTCATTTTTTGAAACTTTTTATTTTTAGGTAACTTTAGACTAACTGTAAAAATAATATTGAGTATTTCTACATACTCATCACTCAGTTTCCCTTTACATTTACATCTTAAATAACCATGGTACAATTATCAAAACTAAGAAAATAATCATGGCACAATAATATCAACTAACAGAACGTATTAAGATTTTATCAGTTTTTTTTTTTTAACTAATGTTCCAGAATCCAATTCAGGACCTCACATAGCAGGTAGTTGTCATATTTTCTTCTTCTCCTCTAATTTGTGACAGTTCTTTAGTCTTTCCCTTGTCTTTCATGACCTTGATACTTTTGAAGAGTACTGGCTAGTTATTTTGTAGCATATCCCTCCATTGGGGCTTTTCCAATGTTTTCTCATGATTAGACTGAAGCTACACATTATTGGAAAGGCTAACAGTGGTATACTTTTCTTGGTACAGTCTCTCAGGGGTACATGAAGTTACTATATGTTACAGGCAATGATAATCTTGATCAGTTGGTTAAGGTGGTGTCTGTCAGGAGTCTCTATTGTAAATTTACTATTTGTCTATTTGAAATTACTAAATATTTTTGGAAGATACTTAGAGAGCATGCAAATATCTTATTTCTGCTTAAGCTTTGCTCACTAGTATTAGCATTCATCAGGTGATCATCCCTGTGGCAATTATTACTATGATGGTCTAATGGTGGTTTTCTATTTCTCTCATTCTTTATACATTTATTAATTGGAAATTTACTATTCATTCATTCACTTATGTTTTATACCAGAATAAACTAATAGATATTTATCTTATTCTTTGGGTTGTAATTCTATATTATCTTTATTTATTTTGTTGCTCAAATTATTCCAACTTTGGACATTGGAATCTCTTTCAGTTGTGCTCCTGTGCTCAAGATGCCCTTTATTTTTTTAATCAGTTCCTTATTTTCGTTACCACAAGATGCATCAGGTTTACCTTTTGTTTTCCTTACTGCATCCCTGGAATTAGCCAGTCCTTTGTTTAGTGGACAGTGATAATTTGTTTTTTTGAGAGCAAGAGAGAGCAAACATGAGAACAGGAGAGAAGGGAAAATGAAGAAAGAGAGAGAGGACCATAAACAGGCTCCACACTCAGCGCAGAGCCCAATGCTCATTTCAATCCCATGACCCTGGGATCATGACCTGAGCTGAAATCAAGAGTTGGACACTCAACTGACTGAGCAATCCAGGAGCCCCAAGGGAGTGATAGTTTAAAACAATGATCTGTGTCTTAAGTGTGTTTGATATTGAGATATCACTGCTTCTAGCCCTTCTCAGTGGATATAGCTAGGATATATAAATATATCTTAACTTATATGTGCACACATCTATATTTCTGTATGTGTCTAGATTACATTAAGAAAAACCATGAGTCCATATTGATACCTATGACTCCAACCCAGTATACAGAGTTAATTTTAGCCTCCTCCTTTTCCTTATTTGTACCTTTTTTCTCTGACACTGAGAAACATGGTTCTCATTATCTACAGTCTACTTACTTAATTTTTAAATTCTAGTATATTAATAAGGCAGTTTCAGAATATTTATGAGATGCATTTGTGAACTAGAGTGCAGTGTTTGTATACCTTTTTGTTTGTTTGTTTGTTTTTAACCTTATAATATCTAGTCAACACTTTGTTTTTCAAAGTTATTTAGGTCAGCCTCTTTTTTTTCTTTCTCCTTCACCATGTGACTTGATTGTAATACAGTTATATTTATTTGTCATAGTCTTCAGTTCATCACTATTTCCCCTGACATTTGGGCTGAACTTTCCAAAATATAAATACAACTATTCTATGGGGGTGTTGACAAATGTAGATAGTAGGGAATCCACCAATACCATACAGGACAGTTCCATCACTCTGAAAAGTTCCTACTGCTGCCCCATTAAATTCAGACCTTCCTCTCACTCCAAGGCTTGGCAACCACTGACTTTTTTTTCCATCCACAGGTTTTTCTCTTTTCCAGAGTGTAATATGCATGCACTCATATGATGTGTATGATTTTTAACTTGAATTTGGCTCTTTAACTTAGCAAAATACATTTAAGATTCATCCAAGTTGTGTGTGTTGATATTTGCATTCTTTTTATACCCGAGTAGTGTTCCATGGTAGGATGCACCATTGTTTGTTTAACCATTAACCCATTGAAAGGCATTTAGATTGTTTCTACATTTTCAGTGTTATGAATAAGGCATAATAGCTTTAAGCATTTGTATATAGGTTTTTGTGTGGGCATAAATTTTCATTATTGTTGGGTAGGTACCTAGCAATGGGATCAGTAACTTTAAAAAGTACTTATTCAAATATCCAGAGAAGAAAAGGAAAACCTTAGTATTCAGTACCATATTTTGCTTATTACCACATTAATCCTGTATCATTTCAATGTAGTTTCATAACTCCTAACTTTACATCACCGTCACCATTTACTCTCATTATTTTCCAATTTTGCATCTCATTATTTCTCAATTTTGAATACAAATTAGTGCATTTGTATTCTCCCATAATTCCTGTTTTATAACCTCCATAGTGATCCAACATGTTCTATTCTGGTTTGTTACATCGATTAAGGTAGAACCTTGATCACACCTTCCCTGAAACAAATGTACTTGGGTGCAAAATGGGTATTATTGAAGCCAGGTCCTGACCCTGTTTACTAGTTTCTGAAAAACATTGACTTTGTAATGACTATATTTTAAGGAGATTCCTTTTGTGTAGTCAGAATGAGCAATGACCTACCTGACGTTAATTGAGTGTCTTCTTAAAGAACCCCTGTCCTAATATATCAAACCTATCAGCTTGTTACAGAGCTTGGAGTTGCTGTCATTAGCATCACTCTTTGGGGCCAAGGTTCAGTCATTTTCTCGTTTCTATTAAAAATGTATATTTTTAATCTGTGAGGGCAGATACATTAGCTAGCTGTCACCTCAGAGAGATTGCAGCTGTGATCTCTCAGATTCTTCTTTACTGACACTTTTCATTAGTCTGCAAACACTTGGTTCTTTTTCACTAAATTGTGATCTCCTAGACTGAGGGTGGAGTTTGTCTCTGTATTCCTAGTGCCTAACATGTAGTAGGTGATCCATATATACTTCTCAAATGGATGAATTAATGCATGGTGAGTGCATGATGCTTGAGGATAGAGGGTGAGGAATTTTTAGGGAAAGGCTCTTCATATTTGGCATATGCAGGAAAAGGCAAACCTAAATGGAAGGACATAGTAGGGGTTAGGTGTACCAGAGAGTAGCAGGATGGTACAAGTCTGTCATGGAAACAGTGGACAAGTAAATATGATAACTAATTGAAAGCCAGCCACAAAGTTCAAAGCTTTTAGGAAGCTGCGGCTGGAGGAGGATGGGCGCTGGGGACAGAATGGGCTAAAATCTCAACCTTGTTACTCCTGACAGGAATTTGGTTTTTACTTCAAGCAATATGGGGATCAATTTGGGATATAGTGTTTGGTTAAAAGAATAACTTTATCTGACTTTTATTTTAATGGCATCATTCTGGTTACATTCTTGGGAGGAGAATGAAGTGGGAGGGCAAGGGCAGCATCAGAGACATCAGTAAGGAGGGTATTACAGTATTGTAATCTAGGGGTGAGAGTGGCTTGGATCAGTATGGTTGCAGTGGAAATTGTCAGAAGTAGTCAGATTCAACATGTTTGCTGAAGGTAGAGTTGTTATCATTTTATAATGTTTAATACTAGATATATTTCCTCTGTGTCTAACAAAACAGAATAAAGCAAAAACAAAACACTATAATGTCTACTATTATAATACAGAAATTGATATTGATAGTTAAAGCAGAACTAATTTACCAGTAAAGCAAAACTTTATCGACATGATGTTACCTTGAAGTCAGTGTGTTTCTACCGGCTGATATAAGGCCTTCAAGTCCATGTTTTCCAGCTGCCTTCTATAAGGAGCTTTAGCAGAGGAGCATTTACATTACCTCTATTCTTGCTGATTGAATCTGTAGCAAATAGAACAGTGTGTATAATTTTATCTCACTTGAGAGCATTTCTGACTGTGGATCTGTCACTCATATGGGGAATAGAACTCTCTCAGGATGTACAGCTTGCAGGAAAAGCTTTTTCCCAGTGAGGTAAATATGTTATGAAAACAATTTGGTCAGATAAGGGTTCATGAACCCCACCCTATCCGCCCATGTACACACATTCAGCTTCATGTATTTTAAGTGAGTCTCTGATCCTGTTATGAGAAGACAGAGTACTGGTTAGAATAACAATTGATATTGTACTGGATAGAAAATTGTATCCAATTTTCATTGTTGAGCTTCTACTGATTACCCAGATGGTTTTATAAGATTGTGTAACACCTGTTCCAAAGGCATATTAATGAGTAGGGAAGCCTCTGATTTGTATGTTGATTTATGTCGCTTGGATTGGAATTAAACTCCTTAATTCATTAGCACCTCTCAGAATAGTGCCCCCTCTCCTGTTTATTACTCTAACATAGCTAGGCACACAAGAAGCAAGGGAAGTGTTAAGGGGATCTGAATCCCTCAGAAGACTTGAAGTTTCATGACTGAACCTAAGTTGATTGAAAAATACAGGGGCGCCTGGGTGGCTTAGTCGGTTAAGCGTCCGACTTTCGCTTAGGTCATGATCTCGCAGTTCGTGGGTTCGAGCCCCGCGTCGGGCTCTGTGCTGACTGCAGCTCAGAGCCTGGAGCCTGTTTCAGTCTGTGACTCCCTCTCTCTCTGACCCTCCCCTGCTCACGCTGTCTCTCTCTCTCGCTCTCCTAGAAATAAATAAAAAACATTAAAAAAATTAAAAAAAAAAAAGAAAAATACCATCTACCTTCACTCTAGGGTCTGTGGCAGTATCTAACAGCAATTTTCAGGAATCCTGTGTGTCTGGGGAGGTCACCAGGGACAGCAAGCAGAGCAGTTTGGTTGAGATCCCTCCTTTGGCCCTTTCTTTGAGGTGATTGCTAGAGAAGTCCTTTTGGTTTCAGTGTGCCTCTCTACAGGGTAGTAGCTAGAGACTGAAGCTTACATGCAGGAGGGTGCCTATAAAATAAATAGTTATAT
>NW_027527452.1:64787-69507 GCF_008692635.1 Crocuta crocuta | reverse complement strand
TCTCAGTTTGTCTAAACACTCAAGGGAAATTATGTTTTTATAGACTCTTATTTGGATAAAGTAAAATTTTCAAAACCTAAGTGTTGAAGACCTAAGTGATAATTCTGGATCTTTGTGTCTTATTGTTCTTCAATGTACTGTAAAAAGTATAACAAAGTCAGAAAATTTTCTCTTCCATCATTATTTAAATAGATTAGACTCCTCAGAATGTTCATAAGCACATTACTAATTCCTTGGAAATCTACTTTTACAGAGTGCATTTTATGTCCATTCTGTAAAAATAGAATTTTACTGGGTGAAGGTATATATATTCAGAGTCAGTTCATGAAACTCATAAGAAAATCATTCTCATGATTTTGTAATTTCATGACATACACACAGAGAATACCACAACACAATCCACAAGCAGGCAGTAAGAAACAAAAAGGCCTCAGTAATAAAATATTTTCATTTATTCAAATTCTAACAATTATTTATTGAACAAGTATTATATGCTAAGAGTTGTAGGAGATATAAATACAAATGTGGGCAAAACAGATAAAATTCCTGTTCTTTTATGTTCTATTATGTGTATTAAAGGGGGTGTGAGACAGACAATCAATAATAAATAAGGCAACATACAAGGTGACTTTCATAAAGAGACAGATGTTATAAAGAAAATGTAGTTCTTTGATACAGTGCCTATGGACCTGTGTGATGAGGCTAAGCCAGAATTAACAAGGTAATCAAGGAAAGCCTTTCTAAGAATGAGATGTTTGAGAGTTGGTACCTAAACAACAAGGGGTGGACCATGTGTAGACCACAGTAAAGTAACTACCAGAAAGATTAACAAGGGCAATTCCCCTAAAGTGGCAACCACCTTGGAATGTTTGGCAAGAATGGAGGTAGGAAGGATAGTTAGGACATTTTTACAGTGGTATAGGCCTGAGATAATAGCGGCCTTGAACTAGCAAGAGAGCAAAGGAAATGGAGAGAACTGAATGGGTTCAGGGTATATTTTGGTGATGGAGTTGGTAAAACTTGTAGATAGATGTATTGCATATGGGAGGTAAGAGAAAGAGAGTCATAAATAATAACTCTTATCTGTTTGGCTTGAGCAGTTGGGTGGGTGGTGGTATGCCATTAACTGAAGGTGGAAAAGACTAGAAGAGAAACATATTGAGATGTGAGTGGAAATCAAGAGTCCTGTTTTGTACATGTTTAGTTTGAGATGCCTATTACACACACAAAAATGATTGACAATAGTCATCACTATAAAACTCATGTTCATACAGAAGCTCCTTAGGTCTTCTGTCAGAGATATTTTTCTTATTTTATGCACAGATTAAACGAACTTTGTTCTCCAGTTTTTTTAACCACAACAGAATAAAAACTTGAGCTCTCCCTCTCTTTTGCAACAGATCCCATTTGTCAAACTGCCTACTGAAATTAGTCACTCAAACTAACATGTTCAAAGCTAATTCTATGATCTTCCTTTCCACACTTGTTCCTTTTACATCTTTTATCTTTATCAGTGATTCACCCCATGCCCCCAGCTTATTCTTAGACTCTGCCCCTCTCTCACCCCAATGTTTAGTGGATTACTGAGTCATGTCTCAGTTTCTCTCTGATATCTCTCTTGCTCTTCATCTAATCTGCTACTACCACTCAAGATCACGTTACTTCTTGCCTGGGTTAGCATATAAACATATGCTGCTATACCATGTTGTTAAATCACCATTCACCCTCTATATTTCGGGTAACTCTTGCTTATTCTTCAGAGTTAAGCTCAGAGGTAACTTCTTCAAGGAAAACTTCACAGACATCTCCAACTTATCCCCCACCCCATTTAGATTAACTCCTATTATATGACCCTATAGTGCCCCATAATTATCTTTATTATAGTATATATCACTTGGTGTTATAATAGCCTCTTTATTTGTCTCTTCAAATGCACTGTGAACTTGTAGATATCAAAGATTGTATCTACATGAGATTGTCACATCTACAATGCCCAACGTGGTGTCTGACATGTGATTGGTATTCAGTTTTCTTACTTTTTTCAAGTTTATTTATTTTTGAGAGAGAGAATGAGAAAAAGAGCAAGCAAGCGAGCAAGCAAGGTTGGAGTGAGGGGTAGAGAGTGAGTGAGTGAAAGAGAGAGAGAATCCCAGGACCCTTAACTGACTGAGGCACCCAGGTGCCCCTCAATAAATGTTTTTTGAACAAACGAAAGCTTGAAGCAAATTAGAAGGAAAATTCGGTTAAAGGGAAACTGACAAGAGTAAGTAATGATAACTTATATTTATATAAGTGAGGAAGGAAACAATGAAATAAGTCATAAAAATCTCAAAAAGTACCATACTCTGGGGTCATTTAGCATTGGGATTGAAGGTATTACACTGCATTATGGTTCTGTATTATAGATCATGTAGCATAATGCAGTCATTCCTATTAGTTTTAACAACACATGGAGCATCTAGAAAAGACTATATTTAGTTGTCTCCATTTAAGAAAGTATAGGAGTATGTACTACCTGATATGACTTATCACTGTTCTGAATCAAACCAGGTTGAGAAAAAAACGATTATAGACCAATAATTTTAAAAAATTAATGTTTTTTAATTTATTTCTGAGAGAGAGAGAGAGAGAGAGAGCGCATGAGCAGGGGAGGGTTAGAGAGATAGTGAGACACAGAATCAGAAGCAGGCTCCAGGCTCTGAGCTAGCTGCCAGCACAGAGCCCGACGTGGGGCTCGAACCCACTAACTGTGAGATCATGACCTGCTCTGAAGTCAGAGGCTTAACAGACTGAGCCACCCAGGCTCCCCTAGACTAATAATTTTAACACAGTCAGTTTTGGAACTTTTGTGTTTCCCTCCAAATTGATATGCAGGTTTAGATATAGACAAAGAATATCAGAACTGAAGCACAAACGAACCTTTTATTTATACACAAAGGTGCTACAGAGTTCACTTTCTGAGAGCATCCTAAAAATCTCATATACTAGACAAGAAAAGAAAACATTTCCCTAATTAGAAATGTCTTCAAAATGTCCATTATCTGTGTAAATAAAGTTGTTAATACTNTTCCTCTAAACCACTATACATTATACACTTTGGCCTCATTTTCCTGTCCCTGGTGTTTTCTCTAAAGCTCTTATCTCCAATTTACTAGCTCAATAAATTGCTATAGTATACAGAATATAGATAATAAAGATGTGAGCAACTATGAATCCACAGTAAGTGGTCAGCAATCTTACAAAGATTTATTAAGGAGTGATTGATGCCCATCACTTACAGGCAGCTGAAACAGGATGAATTGGCTATAATCCAATTGTGGATTACATCTTCATAGGATTATCTTTTGCAGGGATGGGTGTTTGGAATTGGGATGAGATTGGGGGAAGAGGGACTATTGCAAATCAATAAAAAAGAAAAAGCTATCTCCATTCAGAAGTCTTTTCTGTACATGTAATACTAATCAGACTCTCAAAAATATAAATTACTTGGCAGACCATTCCTTCTGTAGCTCAGGGGAGCGCCCCTCTGCCCCCCTCTGCTCGGAATCTCCTAGAACCCTGTACTCCCGCTGCAGTTCCGCGGGTCCATGTCATCCTTACCTCGCTCCAAGTTTAGATGGATTGCAGAGTGAAGTTTATGATCATGAAATAAAAGCTAAACAACAACAACAAAATATAAATTACTTTTTCTGAGAAGATAAAACTCTCATTAAGGTGAGAGAGAACTGTATGATTTCAAGATGGGCAACTGATAGATTTCTGTTATCCAGTGTAAGTGGGCCTGGAAGTGTGACTTGTTGTATAGGCATAGGACGGGACTGAGAGAAAAACTCCTTCCAAGGAGACCAAGATTCATTTATATCTTTTCAAGGTCAGGATTTTGTTAAAAAACAAAAATAAAAACACAAAAATACTTTATATGCAACAAAAAATTATTCTACCCTCAGTGCCTAATACTAGAAGGTCTACACATAGGAGTTGTCTGATAAGAGTTGACATGGAATCTACAAGTCATGAAGAGAAACTAATATTTATTTAGTGGTTACTATGTGCTATGCTTTACAGTTTTCCTTTTCTCTTTATCTTCACAAAAATCCTTTGAGATAGGTACTATTATCCCATTTTCCAGATGAGAAAATTAAGGGCTCCAGGAGGTGACATTAATTGCCCAAGATAACATAGGAAATTATGGAATTGTTATTCAAATGCGGATATCTGGACTCTAAAATCTATGTACTTTCCACTAAAATATGTAGTTCTGTTCACCTGCAAGCACCATATTCCTTTCCTTTCTCTGCCTTTTCACCCATGTTTCTTGTTAGGGAAATAAGTTTTGCATGTTGACTTTGCAAAATCCGAAGTGTGGATGTGGAAACATCTGGTCACAATTCTGTAACCCCAGAAATGCTTGGAGTTTGTACAAGTAATTTATAGCAGGATTGGTTTTAATGTGATTTGAGTACTGCATAATCTGAGGAGCTCAGAGAGCTCTCTCACCAGCATGCTGTCTGGGCCAAGGAAGGCCATATTAAAGGTTCTAGGTAGAAGTGAGAGCTCTGAATAAGTGAGAGAATAATCCTGCTGAGTCTTCAGTAATGTTGAGATAAATGTAAGATGCTCTCCTGGAAGGAGCTTTGAAGATGGAGTTACATTAAGGTCCGAGTATAGAATTATGTGGTTTATGAATACATTTGTTTCAGCCAAGTGTGGCACCTTAGAT
>NW_027527452.1:54331-64628 GCF_008692635.1 Crocuta crocuta | reverse complement strand
TGGGTACTAATGGATATGCTATTTATAATCAGAACAGGGTTTTTAAAAGAAGACAAATATCAGAATGCATTCAATGTTTTATACTGGAAAAATGACAATATTTCTTTCAACTGAGATAGAAACCAAAATATTTCAGTTGTTCCTGTGACACTAATGAATCACAGATATGGTGAGCTTGCCAAAGGCACAGAAATAAAATGTACTCTTTGTTGAGCCTGAAGAGTGTCAGGATAGAAGTATATTTTTATTTAGGCTTCAACTTTGAATAAATGAATGAATGAATGAATGAGAAATTCTTCTATATTCTTCTGTTCCTCCTTGAATCCTGAAAACATTTTCTCANATGTAGTATTCCATGGTATAGATAAACCACATCTTCTTGAATCAAGAGTCACATGCTCTACTGACTGAGCCAGCCAGGTGCCCCTGTAAATCTACTTTTTAAACTATAAATCTTATGAAATCTAAACACATATCAAGTATTTCCATTGACTACTTGGCTTCCAAATTGAGATACATTGAAAGCATAAAATGCACACCAGATTTTGAAGACNAAGTCGGACGCTTAACCGACTAAGCCACCCAGGCGCCCCGAGAAGTTACTATGTTCTAAACACTTTCTAATGTAACATCCACAAGAATCATGTAGTACTGGGCACTATTATTGATATTACTTTACAGATAAGGAAATAGGCTCAGAGAGCTTACATTTATTGATCTACATCACACAGTTAGAGCCTAGTGATTTTAAATGACTCCTATAACTATTGCACTGTTGTTTAAGGATTATGTATATAGAGTACCCTTAAGTCCAAGTCCAAGATAAGAACACAGGCAGTAGTAGAGATAAAGAATTATACTCAGTTTTACTTGAGGAACCAACATTTAACAGGACATTTAACTAGAACCTTAAAATGCCTCATAAGCACCTAACTAACAGTAGTAAGTATCTGGTCCAAGGCTTGTTTGTATAAATAAAATATAACTTATGTAAAGTAACTATTGTCATTGATTGTTACACCGTAGAGGTGAAAGGGCAAGGCAGTCACCTTTCTATATTATATCTACACTAAAAGTACCTCATTCTGCTCAAAAACCTTTAAGGCCTTCCTAATGCCCAGAGAATCAAGTTCTGATTCCTTATCTTCATGTTGAGGGTCTGCCATATAACGGACACAACAGAACTTGGCAATTTGATTTCAGACTATTTATTTATGCTCCATACTAACTGCAACACTTGCTAATCAAATATGCTATGTTCTTAGTTGTGGTCTGTGCTTTTACTTAAATCGTCTCCTTTTTCTGTTGACCTCTGGAGATTATTTCCCTTCTGCTCCTTCTATGCCCTGCTCTCCACCAAAATCTCTACCTGTCAAAACTGTGTCATCCTCTAGTGGTCTTCTCAAATACCATTTATTAAAAATAAGGTTTTATTTTTATTTTATTGAGGTATTTTATCTTATTTACACACAGTTTTACCTTAGTTTTAGGTATATGGATATAATGTCCTGTCAGACAACAGCTTAAGTACAGAGGAACAAATAGTTTGGAAACCCATTTACTGATTGTAGAGTACACCTCTCTCAGAGCATTTCTTACAGGTGTGGCTGGAGGATCATTGTAGTGAAGGATAGCAAAGGTTTTTTTTTTACGTTTTCTTCATATTACTTCTTTAAACTTTTTTAAAATTGAGACACAATTGACATAAAACATTATGGGTACAGTGTACTGATTTGGTACTTTTATATATTACATACAATATGATTGCCACCACAGCATTAGCTAGCCCCTCTATCATATCACATAATTATAATTTCTTTTTTGTGGTGAGAACAGTATTATTCAGCCATGAGAAAAAAGAAATCCTGCCATTTGTGACAACATGGATGGACCTTGAGTTGAGGTAAGTCAGACAAAGACAAAGACAAATACTGCATGATATCATTTATATAAGGAATAGAAAAAAGCTGAGCTGTAAAACCTGAGTATAATAATGGTTACCAGGGACTAGGGTGAGGGAGGGGANTAGATAAATTCTGGAGATTTAATGTATAGCATATTGATTGTAGTCAGCAATACTGTATTATAAACTTCAAACTAAGAGACTAGATCTGTGATCTATTTGGAGTTAATTTTTGTGAAGGGTATTCAAATATCACTTCTTCCTGCAGCCTTTTCAGAGTACCCTCTACCATGAAGTGGATATGACTTCACCCTCCTTAGAACATACTGAACATTTGTTTTTTCTTCTCTCGTGGTTGAGGTGACCATATAATTTATTGTTCAAACTGGGATACTTTTCAGAGTGAAAGAGTGAGCTACTAATAATTATACCAGAACAACAGAAAATAACTGGAACTGTCCTTGTGGACACATTAATTATAGTGCATCTTATCTTACCCATATTTTAGTCATTTCTGGACTTAACCCAAGGATTTTTGTGAACTTCAAAGGTTTTTATCAACTCCTTAGCATCATCTTCCTACTTCCTGAAGTTCCCAACATGATATTTTTTTAAAATGTTTTTTATTTATTTTATTTATTTCTAGGAGACAGAGAGAGAGACAGCATGAGCAGGGGAGGGTCAGAGAGAGAGGGAGTCACAGACTGAAACAGGTTCCAGGCTCTGAGCTGGCAGTCAGCACAGAGCCCGACGCGGGGCTCGAACCCACGAACCGTGAGATCATGACCTAAGCGAAAGTCAGACGCTTAACCAACTAAGGCGCCCCTCAACATGATATTTTTGAATGTACATAGAAGCCCTCTTATCTAAAGTGATTCTACTTACTTAGATAATTGAAAAAGTTAGGTAAAGGAAACATTAAGTAAACATGATACCTACTTATCTTACACATTATGTTTTTTCTCAAAACATGTAAATATTTATTTGTTCACTTATCTTTTGATCTAGGATCTACCAAGTCCTTTTCTTTAAGAGTGAGTTTATTGACTGGTACTCCATGAACTCTTTTTGCAGAAACACTTGTAAGGCATTAACTGATTTTCAGAGCAGTTTTTTAAAAGTAGAGTGAGATCCTAAAGATACTTGCAAGGTAATAATCCTCTACTAATTTTTTTCCAATAAAAAACATACAATTACATAAAAATTACCATCTTAACCATTTTAGGTATGCAGTTCAGTGTTATTAAATACATTCATAATTTTGTGCAACCATCACCATTTATCTCCATAACTCTTTCATCTTGCAAAATGAAATTTTATACCTATGCACATCTCCTGGCAACCACCATTTTATTTTTGTCTCTGATTTTGACTACTCTAAGTACTTCATGTAAGTAGAATCATACAGTATTTGTCTTGTGACTGTCTTATTTCATTTAGCATAATATCCTCAAGGTTTATCTATGTTGTAGTATATGCCAGAATTTCGTTACTTTTTTAGGTTGAATAATATACCATTGTATGTATATACCACACTTTGCTTATCCATTCATCCATTGTTGGACATGTGGGTTGTTTCCACTCTTTAGCTATTGTGAATCATGCTGCTGCTATGAACATGGGTGTGTAAATATCTCTTTGAGACTTTGCTTTCAATTCTTTTGAGTATATACCCAGAAGTAGAATTGATAGATCATATAGTAATTCTATTTATAATTTTTTGAGACATACTGTTTTCCACAACAGCTGTTTTTACATTTACATTAATAATGCACAAGGGATCAAATTTCTCACATCCTCTCCAACACGTTATTTATATATTTATTTTTTGATAGTAGCCATTCTAATGAGTGTGAAATGGTAGCTTTTGGAGTTTTCATTATTTCCCTAATGATTAATGATGTTGAGCATGTTGTCATGTGCTTATTGGTCATTTGTATCTCTTTTTTGGAAAAACATGTATTAAGTTCTTTGCCCATTTTTGAATTGAGTTGTTTATTTTTTGTTATTGAGTTTTAGGACCAGTCTCTCTATTGTGAATATTAACCCCTTATCAAATATATGATTTGTAAGTATTTCTCTCATTCTGTGGATTATTGCCTTTTTACTCTGCTGATATTGTCTTTTTATGCACAAAATTTAAAAATTCTCATGAAGTCCTATTTGTCTTTAGCTGGTCTTTCCAAAGATCTTAATGTAATTTTTCAGAGAAACAAATCTGTTTCATACTTCATTTATTTGCATAACATTGTATTAAACTACATAATCAAAGAACAATTATAAACAAGTTTTGTAAACAATCCCAGTTGACTCTTGGTAAGCCTAGAGCACTTTGTGTGGGAGCAGAAGCACATGACAAAACTAGAGATTAACTTACCAAAAGCAAAGGGTCAGTGAACCTCAGATATCAGTTAGTATGTTTCACAGAGGGTGTGGAGAAGTTTTGTTAATCTGGTGTGTTAATTAAGTGGAGATTTAGTTAAGACAACATTTAGTGTATAAGGTTCTAGTAAATGCTTGTTGAGTTTAATCTAATTTAAATGAGTCTTTAGGAGGAAACTTTTCCACCCTCCATTTTATTGGCAATTTATCCACTGTGTCTGAAAGAAGAAATGCACATCAAAGGACCCATTTTATTAAAATTTAAATTTCAACCCTTGTTCCTCTTGGCATGGTTTATCCTTCCTCAGCACTTATTTTTTTCTCCATAGTACTTTTCACCATCTGATATACTAAATATACAATTTACTTAGCTATTACTTAGACTTACTTAGTCTATTGTCTGTCATCTTACACTAGAATCAAACAAAAGTCAATAAGTGCAAGAATTGGGGGCTCTTTTATTCGCTGATGTGAATCCCTAGAGCCTAGAAATGGTGACTGAGATATAGTAGGTGCTCAATAAATATTTTTGGAACGAATACATGGATGATAGAATGGTTTTATAGTATCTCAAAGCTGCAAGAAAAGTTTGAGATAATCTAGTTCAATCCTTTTATTTTATATAGATATAGCATAGCATGGAAGTTTGGTGTGGGACACATATGTAGATCTAGGTTCAAATTAATTGCTTACTTGCTGTGTGATTTTGGGCAAATTACTTAACGTTTCTGTGCCTCAGTTTCCTCATATTTAAAATGGAAATAATAACAGTGACCTATTTTGTAGGGAAACTGAGAAGATTCAATGGTGTTATGCATGAAAAACAGTATAGTGCCTAAAACATGGTCGTTTTGTATCAGTCAAGCTTAAGAAATTGAGATAAGTTCAACAATTGACTATAGAAGGAATTTAATACAAGGAATTGGTAATTAGGGGATGGATGAGCTGGGAACAAACAGGGAATGGTAAAGTAATCCATAAACTAACAACAGTAGCAAGCTAGAACTCAGAGGGATGAATAGGAGATGGTGATATTACCAGAGCCCAGAGGCTTAATCATCTGTGGTAAGCTTGAAACTTAGTGAGCCTATCTATCAGGAACTGAATCTATAAGGAAAATTCAGCTGCTATAGGAGATGCCATCCCAGGTGGAGAGGGGCAAAGAGAAATACCCTGGTTTTTCCTTCCTAGTACATAGAGTCCCTCCAATTTCTCCCATTGACTGAATCTAGCTGTAAACCAACTCATGTGGGAACGTGGAAAAGGCAACCTGAGGAGTCATCCTCCTTTATGCCCTGGAAAGATACAGAACAGAGCCTGGAAAGGATGAGGAATGGCAAGCAGCTTAATTAACAAGAACTATTATTGGCCTCACTAACACAAAGCAGAGCTAACCGGCTAGAGGCGGTCTGTTACATAAGCGAAAATGTGCTAAATGATGAATCAGAACCAGATTTTGTCATGTTCAACACCATTTACATTAGTCATGATATGACTGACTCACAGGGGATTGACTGGATATTTTAACCCTATGAAATTCAACATATTGTGTTTCTGGGTTGGAATATTATGTGTTCGCTCTGTGCATAAGCTTTTTCCTACCCCTAAACTTAGGCCACTTCCTAATTTCACAGCTAAATGTTACTCACAGTCCCATAAGTTCCAACCAAAATTAATGTAAACTGAAATGTTTACTTTTTTTGACTCTTAAGCAGCCCAATTATGGACTAAATTTAAATTAAAAACTCAGCATGAATCAGATGGCTTATGTCTCTGTGTGATGGCTTTTATATTAAATGGTTTACATGAATGCTGTTGTTTATCTTAGAAACAGGTTGTCATGCATATTAATGAGACCCAGGTGTTAACTTCATGCTGTTTTCTTTCCAACAAAGAAATCTTTACATTAAGTTAAAGTGTTTTTACAAGTATTTGTTGTAATAATTATAAGACAACATTTTATGCATTGCCGTGTTTACCAGGTTTATTTCCTCATTCCAGCCCACTTCATAATTCCACTCCTTTCCCACTGCACTTTTGCTTTTGTATGCTGAAGGCTTCCAGCCAGAAATGACAGTAACCTGAAGGTCCTGAAGAGCTCAGGAAGGACAAACCTTCCTCCAGCAGCTCTTCAGATGGCAAGACTTCATGTTCATCTGTGTTCTGCCCCAGGTCATCTTATATGCTCCCACTGTGGTTTTCTCCTTCTCTACCAGGAAGGGAGATTGGCCAAGAAATTGCAGGCTAGAAGAACCCATATCTTTTGTAATTTTATATTATTTCCTTAGGGTTCTTTCTTTTTACTCCTTAGATCATTTCTGTGACTTCTCTGTAGCTCTCCAGCTTTTCTTAAAGTTCAGAAACCCATCTGGTTGGAGTTCTCTAAGAGGAACTGACCAATGTTACACATAGCAAGACAATAACTTTGTGGTCTTGCACATCTTAGAGAAAGTTCTGTGAGCAGCAATAATCTACTTAATTTTCTGAGATCGATATTGTGGGTTTGTGTTCAAAGAAACCACCCTCTGAATGAATGGTGGGCATACACCTTTCTCAATTTCACAGTTTTTGAGCACCACTATATGCTGGGCATTATGCTATGTTCTGGGAATATAAGCATATGTAAGACATCATCCTCATTCTTGGAGAATTTGTAGTCTCACAGAGGAGACTTATACATAAAGTTTTAAAAAGCATAGTACTGTTTTTAAGGTACTCATTGGCTAATTCTGAATCTCTGTAAAGGCACCCAAAGCAGCCTTGGGTAGGGATCCTACAGGATATAATACCTGGAGTTAAGTCTTGAAGAAATAGGAGTTATTTGGGAGAAGAGGTGAGGAAAGGGAATTCCTGGAAGAGAGCAATGTGAAAAAAAAGGAGGTGAGAAGAAACGTGGTCTATTCAGCAGTCCAATATTAACTATGGATTTATGAGTGAAGTACACGTTATTGAGAAAGCAGTGGGGCCAGGTTGTGAAAGACCTGTTTATCCTGCTATGAAGTATGGGCTTTTACCTTGAATTTAATCTTGGGGCAGGGATATGATGTAACGGGTTGAGGAGGGATGGAAGGGTTTAAGAAAGAGTATGTATTTTCTTTGAGGTTAGAAAGGAAGAGATGGTATGAACAACACCTTATCTTGAAATGGCATTTTTTTCCTCTAGATTTTTCCAAAGCTGACATATACAGCCTGAGGCTTCTGTCTGTTTGTATGGGTGTGTGAAGATTTTTAATTATGAAAATTAAAAAAATAAGAGCCAAAATCCAAAGGACTCAATTTTTTTAAAGTAACATTTATTGTGTTTTTTATTCTGATTCAAAGTAACACATGTTCATTTTCAAAATGTGGAATGTACAAAAATGTGCAAAGGAGAAAATTTAATTACCAATAATTCTGATATTCAAAGAATATATTGTAAAAAAAGAATATATTGTTAATTTTTGGAGCCTTTCTTTCCAGTTATTTCTACACACACACTCATACATACACATACATGCATTCAAACCCACATACATATGCATTGTACAGTGTTGGGATTGTATTAAATACATTGTTTGTAACCTTTTTTCTCCACTTAATCTTATATAGTATTTTTCCAGGTTATTAAATATTATTTTACAAAACCTTTAATAGTTGCATAATATTTCATTAATCTTATATGCACACTATTTATTCCTCCTTTATTGTTAGACATTCATTTTTTCACTATTATACATAATGCTGTGATAATCATGCCAGCACATAAATATTTATGTAACTTACTGATTATTTTCTTCTTGGATGAATGCTTAGAGGTAGTATTGATAGAAAAAGGGCCTGCAAATTTTTGAGAATTTTAATAATGTTTTGCTAAATTGTCTTCTAGAAAACTTACTCTATCCTTACTTCCACTTGTTATAAATGTTTGAAAAAATGCTCCCTGTTTCTCCATATTTTTGCAAATTTTATGGGTGAAACTGTTATCTTATTTGTTCTAATTTATTTGATCACTAGTGAGCTTTACCAACTTTTCTTTTTTAATTTTAATGTTTATTATTTATTTTTGAGAGAGAGAGAGAGAGCCAGCAGGAGAAAGGCAGGGAGAGAGGGAGACACAGAATCCTAAACAGGCTCCAAGCTCTGAGCTGTCAGCACAGAGTCTGATGGGGGGCTCAATCCTCTGAACTGAGAGATCATTACCTGAGCTGTAGTTAGACATTCAATGAATTGAGCAACCCAGGCGTCCCTACCAACTTTTCTTATATTTGCATGTAATTTATATCTCTTGTATGAATTTCTTGTGTGTATTCTTTCTGAATTTGTTATTGGTCGCTATTTACTCATTACTGGTTTTTAAAAGTGTTTATATAGGGGCACCTGGTGGCTCAATCAGTTAAGTATCACACTCTTGATTTCTGCTCAGTTCATGATCTTACAGTTTGTGGGATCTGGCCGCATTGGGCTCTGTGCTGACAGCATGGAGCCCACTTGGGATTCTCTGTCTCCCTATCTCTCTGCCCGCTCCCCCACTCTCACACTCTCTCAAAATAAGTAAATATTAAAATCAATAGAAGTGCTTATATTATAACAATATATTACTATTCATCTGTCCCTTATATTACATTTTCTCAGTCATTTAAATTTCTTTATTTATGGCAGTTTTTATATACATTTTTATGTTGTCAAATATATAAGATTGCATTATGGTTTCTTTTTTATCCTTAGATTAAGAATTCCCCCATTTTATGTTCAGATACCCATCATTCTTTCTTTTTATTGAAAAATATTTAAATTTCTACTTTGTATGTAATTTAGTTGATATATATTGTGAGAAAGGGACTAAATGTTTTTTCCCAAATAATACGCCAATTAGTCCAGTATTATTTAATGAATAATAGATCTATTCATTTGCCATACTAAAATGACATATTTATTGTATATAGAACACTCATTTAAATCCCTCTCCTTCTGGAATTATTATTCTTTTGATCTGAACTGTCTGGCTTCAATGCCTTTACAATTATTATAGTGTTATATATTTAATATCTGATTGTATATGTTTTTCTTTAATAATCTCATTTAAAATTTTAGCTATTCTTTCTGGTTTATTATCCCATATGACCTTTAGATGTATTTTGTTCACTTCCCAAGGTAAAATTTAATTGTGATTTTAACTGGAATTATGGCACATTATAGATTAAAGAGAGAGGAATTGATATCTTTATAATAATTTGACTTACCATCAAGGGTCATTATATGGCTCTCTGTTATTTGAATTTTTTAAAAAAGATATGTCCTCAGAACTCAATTTTGAAAATGCCTTGTAGACTAGGATAGACAGCTTGCATGTAAAACCTGTATCTTCATGTTGAGGATTAGTTGGTTCATTATCTGACCTGATGGGGCAATTTGACAGCTGCAAACACAAGGAAAGAAATAGCATGAGAAAATTGGTAAGGCTCTTTCAACATTTAGCCCCCAGTGTTCTTCAGATGTTCACAGTCGCACATATCCTCCTAGGTCACTTTGGGATTTTTATCCTGACAAAGGCACCCTGCCTAGTTTTATTACTATTATGGAAGAACCTGGAATCTCTCTTGTGAATAGCAATATGTCAACACTTTACTAATTAGAAGAGACATTACAACTAAAAAGAGCTAGAAAAGGGCTGGGATTTCAAGCAGAGACCTAATTTTAAAGTAAAAAATGTAGCCAGAAAACTCTCAAGTGATAAGATTCTCTAACTTGGATGTTGCATTCTCAGACCCACCCAATCAGTGCTAGACACATACACACACACACACACACAATTTGTTGTTTGAGTTATTGAAGTAGGAAACTTTTCATTGTTCAGAAGAAAAAAAATGTAACTTGCATTACTGTATCAGTTAATCTTATTTGAAAATTGGAAATGTTAAAAAAGATTCTTTATGCAATTAGGGAAATACTAAGATTATTGGCCTGATAACCTTTGGAGATAAGTTGGAAGTGAGAAAACCCAAATTCTGAAGTAAATAGGCAACAGTGGAAAAG
>NW_027527452.1:30905-54036 GCF_008692635.1 Crocuta crocuta | reverse complement strand
GGTAAAGGTCATATTAATGGTTACTTCAAAGAATAGAATTCCATTGACCATATTAGTTTGGTTATGTATTGGGGGCCATAATTATGCTCATTAGAGGACTCTAATCTAATCTAATCTAATCTAATCTAATCTATAGTAGTTTACACTCTATGCAAATAAGTATCAGGATTCTTTTTGGATTGATGTAATACCATCATATAGGTATCAAAGAATATGTCTTGTTGAGAAAGGACAGAGAGACAGGACTTCTGGAATGGTGGAGTAAGGACCTCCATAAATCTGGATGAACCTTGAAAACATTATGCAAAGTGAAAGAAACCACTCATAAAAGATCACATATGTATGATTCCACATGTATCTAGGATATGAAAACCTATGTAGAGAGAAGGTAGACTACTACTGACCTCAGATTTCTTCTAATAATTAACTGGTTGCCGAGGTTTAATGCAGGACATGGAGAACAGGGTGGGATGGGGAGTGATTGCATACATGTAGGATTTCCTTTTTGAGGTGATGAAAATTTTCTAAAAGACAGTGGTGATGGTAAATATGGTAAAAACTACTGAATTGTACATGTTGGGTAAGTTTTATGGCATTTGAATTAAATGTCAATAAACTTTTTTTTAAAAAATTATTTAATTATTTTTAAAAATTACATCCAGTTTTTCAGCAAGATGGCGGAGAAGTAGGGAGCTCCGTACACTTCACTTGCCCCCATCTCTCAAACAGAGAAGGCCTGAAGCCTTATGACACTGAGCTGAAGGAGTTTGGAAAGAGGAAGAGACAGAGTACACTGGGAAAGCAACCTCATAAGTGTGTGAGTGCGAACTGGAGAAGATAAAAGCAGGCCAGGACCGGAGACATGGAGGGAGGGGAGGGAGCCCCCCTCGAGAGGAGCTGCGGTGCATTGAGGGGAAAAGAAAGAATAGCTGAAACTGCTCATAGAACTGTCCTTGGAGGAGAGAAAAACCTTGGCTTGGACGGAAACTGTTCTTAGTTCTAGCTGGGATGCTGACTCTGAACTGGGTACCCCTGGTCCCAGGCGGCACAAGGAGAAACTGCTCTGCTGTCCTTTGGCTCAACCCCCCGTGGTGTGGAAGCCGCAAACANCGGGGAAACAGCCAACCAGCAGGACTGTGTCTCGGGCAGTATCAATAAAGCGCTTGGACTGGGACCTGGAAACGAGGCGGAGCTTGGGATGTAAAACATGGCCCAACTTGGCTGCACCCGCATCACAGGGAGATCGGACCCAAGGGAGCAGTTTGCAGCGCTTTGTTCCAGGGGGAATGGGGTGCCGCCATTTTGCTCCCCACAACCACCAAGGTGGGACCTCAGGGAGTAGCCAGTAGGAACACAGTGGAGGCTAAGACCTGCCTACACGAACCATGCCCATCCCTGCTAATGAGCTCTTTTTTTTTTTAAGTGGAGCCCAAGGCAAGACCAACATGGATGCACTTCCATGATTAATTCTAGATCAATTCTTTCTATTCAGATATATTTTCCTCTTGTTTCACACGTATCTCACCCCTCTCCTGGACTAGACACTCTGGTCATTGTATTGCTTAGTCACATTTAATCCATTCTCTAGTCATATATTCTACACCTCCACCACTACCTTTCTATCTCTCTCTGGAATAATCAGACTATATTGTTTTTCTGAGTAACACAACCCTCGTTTCTTTCTCTTTGCCTCTTTCTCTCTGAATTAAGCCTCTTAGTCTCTCTGCCTAGTCATTGTCCAATTTTGTTTCTCCTCACCCTGACATTTCTCTCTGTGTATGTGCTCTTCCATCACTACTGCATATACCCTGCTCTCTATTTGTAGCTAGGAATTCTGGCTTTATACTTTTAGACTGTCCCTTGTCTTTTGAGTTTTTCTTCTTTCCTTTTTCTTTTTCCATTTCGGTTTGCTCATTTGTTGCGTTTGTATGTGCCTTTTTTCCTTGTATATTTATCTGTCTGTATTCTCTTCCAGGGCTACCTCAAGAAACAAGCCAAAGTACACATGGTGGAGAGTCCCAAATACCACTACAAGTAGGGAGATAAAATGATGAAACAACAAGGGAGAAAAAGAGTCAAAATTAAAAGAACATTTCCTGAATGGACAGGCCCTAGACAGTCAATGAGCCATGCTTAGTATAGCAGTACTCACAGATGCACACTGCATAACAAGCGTTTAAAACTAACAAGAGACAGAAAGCTAGCCAAAATGAAGAGATGGAAGAACTCACCTCTAAAGAAATTCCAGGAAGAAGTGACAGTTAAACAAATGCTCAAAACAGATATAAGTAACATAACTGAACAAGAATTTAGAACAATAGTTATAAAATTAATCACTGGGCTTGAAAAAGCATGGAAGATATCAGAGAAGCTATTGCTACAAAGACTATGGAGCTTAAAAATAGTTGTAATGAATTAAAAAAATGCTATAAATGAGGTGCATAATAAAATGGAGGCGTTCAATGGGTGGATTGAAGAGGCAGACAGGAGAATAGGTGAATTAGAATACATAACTATAGAAAAAGAGGAAGCCAAGAAAAAGAGAGATAAACTGATCCAGGAGCAAGAAAGGAGAGTTCGAGAACTGAGCAATACAATCAAACAGAACAATATCCATAGCATGGGAATTCCAGAAGAAGAAGAGAGAGGGAAAGGCGCTGAAGGAGTACTTGAACAAATTGTAGCTGAGAACTTCCCCAATCTGAGGAAGGAAACAGACATTGAAATCCAAGAGGCATAGAGAACTCCGCTCAGATGTAAGTTAAATCGATCTTCTGCATGACATATCATAGTGAAAATGCAAAATATAAGGACAAAGAGAGAATTCTGAAAGCAGCTAGGGATAAAAGGGTCCTAACAAACAAAGGGACTCCTATCAGAGTAGTTACAGTCCTATCTACTGAAACTTAGCAGGCAAAAAAGGAATGGCAGGAAATTTTCAATGTGATGACCCCCCAAAAACATGTAGCCAAGAATCTTCTATCCAGCAAGCCTGTCATTCAGAATAGAAGGAGAGATTAAAGTCTTCGCAAATGAAGAAAAAATAAAAGTATTCATTACCACTAAACCAACCCTACAAGAAATCCTAAGGGGAACTCTATGAGGGAAATGTTGCAAGGAACACAAGGTACCACAGACACCACCACAAGCATGAATCCTACAAAGAACACAATGACTCTAAACCCATATTATTCAATAATAACACTGAATGTAAATGGACTAAATGCTCCAATCAAAAGAAATAGGATAGCAGAATAGATTAAAAAAAAAAAAACCCAAATCCATCTATTTGCTCTCTACAAGAGACTANAGTCAAATGATCCTGTCAATAGATGCAGAAAAAGCATGTGACAAAATACAGCATCTCTTCTTAATAAGGCCCTCGAGAAAGTCATGATAGAAGTAACTTACTTAAAGATCATAAAAGCCATCTATGAGAAGCCCTCAGATAAAATCATCCTGAATGGGGAAAAACTGAGAGCTTTCCCCCTGACGTCAGGAACACGATATGGATGTCCACTCTCACCACTGTTGTTTAACATAGTGCTGGAAGTCCTAGCATCAGCCATCAGACAACAAAAGGAAACTTATGCATCAGAATTGGCAAAGAAGAAGTCAAACTTTCGCTTTTTGCAGATGACATGATACTCTACATAGAAAACTCAAGAGACTCCACCAGAAGCCTACTAGAACTGATCCAAGAATCAGCAAAGTTGCAGGGTATAAAATCAACGTACAGAAATTGGTTGTATTTTTACACACCAACAATGAAGCAACAGAAAGAGAAATCAAGAAACTGATCCCATTCACAATTCCACCAAATAAAATAAAATAAAATACCTAGGAATAAACCTAACCAAGGATATAAGACATCTGTATGATGAAAACTATAGAAAACTTATGAAGGAAATTGAAGAAGACACAAAGCAATGGAAAAACATTCCATGCACATGGATTGGAAGAATACATATAGTTAAAATGTCATTACTACCCAAAGCAATCTACACATGCAATGCAATCCCAATCAAAATGGCACCGGCATACTTCTCAAAACTAGAACAACCTATCCTAAAATTTGTATGGAACCACAAAAGACCCCGAATAGCCAAAGTCATATTGAAGAAGAAAACCAAAACGGGAGGCATCACCATCCCAGACTTTAGCCTCTATTACAAAGCTGTACTCATCAAGACAGTATGGTATTGGCACAGAAACAGACACATAGACCAATGGAACAGAATAGAGAACTCGGAATTAGACCCACAAATGTATGGCTAACTAATCCTTGACAAGGCAGGAAAGAGTATCCAATGGAAAAAGACAGCCTCTTTAACAGATGGTGCTGGTAGAACTGGACAGCAACATGCAGAAGAATGAAACTGTATCACTGTCTGACACCATACACCAATATAAACTCAAAATGGATAAAGGACCTGAATGTGATATGGGAAGCTATCAAAAATCTAGAGGAGAAAGCAGGAAACAATCTCCTTGACCTCAACTGAGGCAACATCTTACTTGACACATCCACAAAGGCAGGGGATTCAAGAGCAAAAATGAACTATTGGGATCTCATCAAGATAAGAATATTTGCACAGCAAGGGAAACAATCAATAAAACTAATAGACATCTGACGGAGTGGGAAAAGATAGTTGCAAATGACATATCAGATAAAGGGCTAGTATCCAAAATCTATAAGGAACTCACCAGACTCCACACCCGGAAAACAAACAATCAAGTAAAGAAATGGGGAGAAGATATGAACAGACACTTCTCCAAAGAGGACCTCCAGATGGCCAACAGACACACGAAGCGATGCTCAGCATCCCTCATAATCAGGGAAATACAAATCAAAACCACACTGAGATACCACCTCACGCCAGTCAGAGTGGCTAAAGTGAACAAATCAGGAGACTCTAGATGCTGGCGAGGATGTGGAGAAATGGGCACCCTCCTACACTGTCTGTGAGAATGTAAACTGGTTCAGTCACTCTGGAAAACAGCTTGGTCGTTCCTCAAAAAATTAACAATAGAACTCCCCTATGACCCAGCAATAGCACTGCTGGGAATATATATAAGGGATACTGAAGTGCTGATGCATAGGAGTACATGTACCCCAATGTTCATAGTAGCACTCTCAACAATAGCCAAATCATGGAAAGAGCTTACGTGTCCATCAACTGACGGATGGATCAAGAAGATGTGATTTGGGGCATCGGGGTGGCTCAGTCGGTTAAGCGTCAGACTCAGGCTTAGGTCATTATCTCATGGTTCGTGAGTTGGAGCCCTGGGTCGAGCTCTGTGCTGACAGCTCAGAGCCTGGAGACTGCTTCATATTCTGTGTGTGTCTCTCTATCTGCTCTTTTCCCTCTCATGCTCTTTTTCTCTCTCTCTCAATAATAAATATAACATTAAAAAAAAGAAAATGTGGTTTATCTATACAATGGAATACTACATGGCAATGAGAAAGAATGAAACTTGGCCATTTGTAGCAACGTGGTTGGAATTTGAGGGTTTTATGCTGAGTGAAATCATTCAGGCCGAGAAAACCATATCATATGCTTCCACTTATAGGATGACTAGGAGGTACTTAATGGAGGACCATGTGGGAGAAGAAGGGAAAAAATAATTGGGGCGAGTGAGGGAGACAAACCATGAGAGACCCTTGAATACTGAGAACAAACTGAGGCCTGATGGGGGGGAGAGAGGGGAAGGAGGGTGATGGGTATGGAGGGGGGCACATGTTGGAATGAGCACTGGGTGTTATAGTAATCCAACTTGACAATAAATTATGAAATTATGAAAAAGAAAGAAATGAATAAACTTAATCCAAATAACTAAGTAAATAAACTTAATCCAAAAAAGTTACATCCAAGGTAGTTAGCACAAAGTGCAACAATGCGACAATGATTTCAGGAGTAGATTTCGTAATATAGCCCCTTCCCCCTTCCACAACCTCTCCAGCAAATCCTCTATTTGTTATCCATATTTAAGAGTCTCATGTTTTTGTCCCCCTCCCTGTTTTTATACTTTTTGTTTTTTGCTTCCCTTCGCTTATGTTCATCTGTTTTGTATCCTAAAGTCTTCATATTAGTGGAGTAATATATTTGTCTTTCTCTGACTGACTAATTTTGCTTAGTATGATACCCTGTAGCTCCAATCACATAGTTGCAAATGGCAAGATTTTATTCTTTTTGAATATATATACATAAATACACACATATATGCCACTTCTTTATCCATTCATCTGTTGATGGACATTTGGCTCTTTCCATACTTTGGCTATTGTTGATATTACTGCTATAAACATTGGGGTGCATATGTCCCTTCAAAACAGCATACCTGTATCCCTTGGATAAATACCTAGTAGTTCAATTCCTAGGTTGTAGGGTAGTTGTATTTTTAATTTTTTGATGAAACTCCATACTGTTTTTCCAGAGTGGCTGCACCAGTTTGCATTCCTACCAGCAGTATAAAAGCAATCCTCTTTCTCCACATCCTTGCCAACATATGTTGATGCTTGAGTTGTTAATGTTAGCCATTCTGATGGGTGTGAGGTGGTATCTCATTGTGGGTTTGATGTGTTTTTTCCTGATGATGAGTGATATTGAGCATTGTTTCATGCGTCTGTTAGCCACCTGGATGTCTTCTTTGGAAAAGTGTCTATTCATGCCTGTTGGCCATTTATTCACTGGATTATTTGTTTTCTTCGTGTTGATGTTGGTAAGTTATTCATATATTTTGGATACTAGACAATCTGATATGTCGTTTGCAAATATCTTCTTCCATTCCGTCAGTTGCCTTTTAGTTTTGTTGATTGTTCCCTTCGCTGTGCAGAAGCCTTTTCTTTTGATGAGGTCCCAATAGTTCATTTTTGCTTTTAATTCCCTTGCCTCCAGAGACGTACTGAGTAAGAAGTTGCTGCAGCCAAGATCAAAGATGTTCTTGACTGCTTTCTCCTTGAGGGCTTTGATGGCCTCCTGTCTTACATTTAGGTCTTTCATCCATTTTGAGTTCACTTTTGTGTATGGTGTAAGAAAGTGATCAAGGTTCATTTTTCTGCATGTCTCTGTCCAGTTTTCCCAGCACCACTTGCTGAAGAGAATGCCTTTATTCCATTGAATATTCTTTCCTACTTTGTCAAAGAATAGTTGGCCATACGTTTGTGGCTCCATTTCTGGGTTCTCTAGTCTGTTCCATTGACCTGAGTGTCTGTTTTTTTACGCCAGTACCATACTGTCTTGATGCTTACAGCTTTGTAATACAGCTTTAAGTCTGGGATTGTGATGCCTCCTGCTTTGGTTGTCTTTTTCAAGATTGCTTTGGCTATTTGGGGTCTTTTCTGGTTCCATTCAAATTTTAGGATTGTTTGTAGCTCTGTGAAAAATGCTGGTGTTATTTTGATAGGGAATGCATTGAATATGTAGATTGCTTTGAGCAGTATTGACATTTTAACAATATTTGTTCTTGCTACAGGAGCATGGAATATTTTTCCTTTTGTGTGTGTGTGTGTGTGTGTGTGTGTGTGTGTGNTATGGTGTAAGAAAGTGATCAAGGTTCATTTTTCTGCATGTCTCTGTCCAGTTTTCCCAGCACCACTTGCTGAAGAGAATGCCTTTATTCCATTGAATATTCTTTCCTACTTTGTCAAAGATGAGTTGGCCATACGTTTGTGGCTCCATTTCTGGGTTCTCTAGTCTCTTCCATTGATCTGAGTGTCTGTTTTTTTACGCCAGTACCATACTGTCTTGATGCTTACAGCTTTGTAATACAGCTTTAAGTCTGGGATTGTGATGCCTCCTGCTTTGGTTGTCTTTTTCAAGATTGCTTTGGCTATTTGGGGTCTTTTCTGGTTCCATTCAAATTTTAGGATTGTTTGTAGCTCTGTGAAAAATGCTGGTGTTATTTTGATAGGGAATGCATTGAATATGTAGATTGCTTTGAGCAGTATTGACATTTTAACAATATTTGTTCTTGCTACAGGAGCATGGAATATTTTTCCTTTTGTGTGTGTGTGTGTGTGTGTGTGTGTGTGTGTGTGTCTCTTCTTCAATTTCCTTCATCAGCTTTCTATAGCTTTCAGTGTATAGATTTTTTTCACCTCTTTGGTTAGATTTATTCCTAGCTATTTTATGATTTTTGGTACAATTGTAAATGGGATGGATTCCTTGATTTCTCTTTCTGTTGTTTCATTGTTGGTGTATAGGAATGCAACTGATTTCTGTGCATTGATTTTATATCCTGCCGCTTTGCTGAATTTCTGGATCAGTTCTTGCAGCTTTTTGGTGGAATCCATATAGAGTATCATGTCATCTGCGAAGAGTGAAAGTTTGACCTCCTCTTGGTTGATTTGGAAGCCTTTTATTTCTTTGTGTTGTCTGATTGCTGACTCTAAGACTTCCAGTAGTATGTGGAATAACAATAGGAAAAGTGGACATCCCTGTCTTGTTCTTGACCTTAGGGGGAAAGCTCTCAGTTGTTCCCCATTAAGGATGATATCAGCATTGGGTCTTTCATATACGGCTTTTATGATCTCGAGGTATGATCCTTCTATCCCTACTTTCTTAAAGGTTTTTATCAAGAAAGGATGCTGTATTTCGTCAAATGCTCTCTCTGCATTTATTGAGAGGATCATGTGGTTCTTGTCCTTTCTTTTATTGATGTGATGTATCACATTGATTGTTTTGTGGATATTGAACCAGACCTGCATCCCAGGTATAAATCCCACTTGGTTGTGGTGAATAATATTTTTGATGTAGATTTGGATCCAGTGGGCTAATATCTTGTTGAAGATTTTTGCATCCATGTTCGTCAGGGAAATTGGTTTATAATTCTCCTATTCAGTGGGGTCTTTGTCTGGTTTTGGAATCAAGGTAATGCTGGCTTCATAGAAAGAATTTGGAAGTTTTCCTTCCATTTCTATTTTTCGGAACAGCTTCAAGAGAATAGGTATTAACTCTTCCTTAAAAGTTTAGGAGAATTACCCTGGAAAGCCATCTGGCCCTGGACTCTTGTTTTTGGGAGATTTTTTTATTACTAATTTGATTTATTTTTACTGGTATGGGTCTGTTCAGCTTTTCTATTTTCTTCCTGTTTCAGTTTTCATAGTTTATATGTTTCTAGGAATTTGTCCATTTCTTCCAGATTTCCAATTTAATAGCATATAATTGCTCATAATATTCTCTTATTATTGTTTTTATTTCTGCTGTGTTGGTTGTGATCTCTTTCATTCTTGATTTCATTTATTTGGGTCTTTTCATTTTTCTTTTTGAGCAGACTGGCTAGTGGTTTATCAATTTTTTAAATTCTTTCAAAGAATCAATTTCCGGTTTTATTGATCTGTTCTACTATTTTTTTGGTTTCGATAGCATTGATTTCTGCTCTAATCTTTATTATTTCCTGTCTTCTGTTGTTTTTGGGTTTTATTTGCTGTTATTTTTCCAGGTCTTTGAGGTGTAAGGTTAGGTTTTGTATATGATACCTTTCTTCCTTCTTTATGAAGGCCTGGATTCCTATATATTTCCTTTTTATGACCGCCTTTGCTGCATCCCAGAGGTTTTGGGCTGTGTTGGGTTTTGGATTTTATTATTTTCATTGGCTTCCGTGTACTTTTAAATTTCCTCTTTAACTTCTTGGTTAGCCTATTCATTCTTTAGTAGGATGTTCTTTAGTCTCCATGTGTTTTTTATCTTTCTAAATTTTTTCTTGTGGTTGATTTCAAGTTTAATAGTGTTGTAGTCTGAAAATATGCACGGTATGATCTCGATCCTTTTGTACTTGTTGAGGAGGGCAGATTTGTGTCCCAGTATGTAATCTATTGTGGAGAACTTTCCGTATGCACTGGAGAAAAATGTATATTCTACTGTTTTAGGATTAAATGTTCTGACTATTTCTGTTAAGTACATCTGGTTCAGTGTGTCATTCAGAGCCATGGTTTCCTTGTTGATTTTCTGTTTAGATTATTTGTCCATTGCTGTAAGTGGGGTGTTGACCTATTATTATGTTATCATTAAAATGAGTTTCTTTATGTTTGTGATTAATTGATTTATATATTTGGGTACTTCACCTTTGAAGCATAAATGTTTACAATTGTTATGTCTTCTTGGTGGATAGACCCCTTAATTAGGATACAATGCCCTTATTCATCTCTTGTTACAGTTTTTACTTTAAAGTCTAGATTGTCCGATATAAGTATGGCTACTCTGGCTTTCTTTTGGTGAACATTAGCATGATAGATGGTTCTCCATCCCCTTACTTTCAATCTGAAGGTGTCTTTAGGTCTAAAGTGAATCTCTTGTAAACAGCATATAGATGGGTCTTGTTTTCTTATCCATTCTGTTACCCTATGTCTTTTGATTGGCACATTTATTCCACTGATGTTTACAGAGAGTACTGAAATATATGAGTTATTGTCATTATGTTTCTTGTAGAATTGGAGTTTCTGGTGGCGTTCTCTGGTCTTTTCTAGTCTTTGTTGCATTTGTTTATGTTTTTGTTTTTGTGTTTTGTTTTGTTTTTCATCTTTTCTCCCCTCAGAGAGTCCCCCTTAACATTTCTTGCAGGGCTGGTTTAGTGGTCACAAACTCCTTTAATTTTTGTTTGTCTGGGAATCTTTTTATCTCTCTTTCTATTTTGAATAACAGCCTTGCTGGACAAAGAATTCTTGGCTGCTTATTTTTTCAATTCAGCACATTGACTATATCCTGCCACTTCTTTCTGCCACATTTATGTGGATAGGTTCACTACAAATCTGATCTATCTTCCTTTGTAGATTAAGGATTTTTTTCCCTTGCTGCTTTCATGATTCTTTCCTTGCCTGAGTATTTTGTGAATTTGACTATGATATGCTTTGTTGATGGTCAGTTTTTGTTGAGTTTTATGGGCGTCCTCTGTGCTTTTTGGATTTTGAGATCTGTCTCTTTCCCCAGGTTAGGAAAGTTTTCTGCTACGATTTGCTCATGTAACCCCTCTACCCCTATTTCTCTCTCTTCATCTTCTTGGACTCTTATTATTCTGATGTTGTTCCTTTTTAATGAATCACTAATTTATCTTATTCTTAAATCGTGCTCTTTTGCCTTAGTCTCCCTCTTTTTTTCTGCTTCCTTTTTCTTCCTAAGTTTGTCCTCTATATTGCTGATTCACTGCTCTGCCTCATCCATCCTTGCCACCGTGGCATCCATTTGAAATTGCAGCTCAGTTATTTCATCCTGACTAGCTTTTACTTCTTTTATCTCTGTAGAGAGGGAGTCTAATCTATTTTTGACCCCAGCTAGTATTATTACTAAATTCTGGTTCAGACATTTTGCTTGTATCTGTGTTGGTTAAGTCCCTGGCTGTCGATTCTTCCTGCTCTCTCTTTTGGGGTGAATTCCTTCATTTTGTCATTTTGAAGAAAGAAAAGGAATTAATAAGGTAAAAAAATTAATTGAAAACAACACACACACACACACATACACACAGAATCAAATAAATGATGCTAGATCCCAGGTGTGTTTTGGTCTGGTTATTGAAAGGAGCTTGATTGATTAGAGAAAAAAAGAGAAACAATTAAAATTAAGAAAATAAACACACCCACCCACCCACACACACACACACACAGACACACACACAAATCAAATAAATGATGCTAGACCCTAGGTTTGTTTTGGTCTGGTTATTGAAAGTAGCTTGATTGATCAGAGAAGAAAGGGAAAAAAAAGTTTGAAAATTTGAGAAAATGAATATGATGAAATAGAATAACTTGAAATGATGGAAGTAAAGTAGAATTGAAAAATTTACAAAAAAGTAAAAAAATTAGTAGAAAAAAATAAAATATTTTAATAAAATTTGAAAATAACAATTTTTTCTTTCTGTATTCAAGTAAAAGAAGCAAAAAAGAAAGCAAAAAGATAATTGAATAGATGGGCTAGCAAATAGACTGAAATTATGATTGATATTATATTGTTTTCCCCTAGAAGGCAAACTATTAAGTACTTTATAGTTCATTAACTAAGCAGGCGGGGAGATTTGTGGTGTTTCTGAAGAGCGAGGTTGGCCCAGTTGTGCGGGGCTTAGTGTAATGTCTCTGTTCTCCACTAGATGGTGCTACTTAATTTACTGTGGTGGATTGTTGGTGTGCCTGTAGGTGTGTATACGCATACGCAGGTGGAGTGAAAATGGCATCACCCAGCTACCCAGTCTCTAGTATTGGAACTCTGTGCTCTCCCCCACCAGTAATTGCTCACCATCCTTTGTCTCCAGTTTCCATCCACTCCACACTTTTACACTGTCAGTGACCTTGCCGTTAGCTTGCCAAGAGGCACCTCCCTCCTGAGTTTTATCTCAAATGCAGCTGTGTTTCCTGACCCCTCATTTCTGAGGGACTGTGGTTTTGACCCACTCAGATCCTCTGGGGAAGGGTGTTACTGAGCAATGGCTGGGTGCTGGCCACACCCAGGAATGTTTGCAGGACTGTGCTGCTGCTGATGTCCAGAGACTGCAACTAGGTGCCAGCCTGTCCCAGAAAAAGATCATAGGATCGTGTAGTAGCAGCATTTCCAGGACTATGGAAAATATGCATAGCCTGAGGACCTCCTGGTACCACTCTGTTCTTGGGGATTCGCCCTTCCCACCAGAGCACCACTAGGTATTTGAGCTGTGGAATTTCAGACTCTATGCTCCCCATCTTTATAGAGTCTTAATGGAAATTAAACCCTCTCCTTTCTCCCTATTTAGCTCAGTCCTTGCAGCTGTTTCCACATTTTTTCTAGTTTTTCTCCAGCTGCTTTTTTGGTGGATGCTTTTCCCGTACTCTGCCTTCTCCCATCTTAATCCTCTCTCTACAAGCAAAAACAGTTCCCTGCCCTCCACAGCTTCTCTCTCCCCAGTTCACCTCTTTGCACCATGTACCTGCTGTATTCTGTGGTTCAGGTTGTGCAGATTATTGTGTTAATCCTCAAATCAGTTTTCTAGGTGTACAGGATGGTGTAGTGTTGATCTGGCTGTATTTCATGTATGCAAGATGGAAAAAAGACTTCCATGCTGTTCTGCCATCTTGGCTCTCAAAACCTTTTTTTAATGTTTTATTTATTTTTGAGAAAGAGAGAGAGAGAGAGAAGAGAGAGAGAGAGCACAAGTAGGGGAGGGGCAGAGCGAGAGAGGGATACAGAATCTGAAGCAGGCTCCAGGCTCTGAGCTGTCAGCACAGAGCCCGATGCGGGGCTCCAACTCAAAAGCCATGAGATCATGTCCTGAGCCGAGGTTGGACACCTAGATGACTGAGCCACAGGCACCCTTCTCCAAAACTTTTTTAAAGAGATACAAAATAAGAATTTAGCAGAGGAGGAGTGGTTGAGCTGACACCATGGTTCCTGGGCAAGACCTAACTATTCTGGACCTTATTTTCTTCATCTATAAAAATGAGAGTAATAATATCAACATGAGAGAGTTGTTTTGCTAATTAAATGAGGTAATTTATAGCCCTTAACTTAGTAATTGACACATACTAGCTTTTTAAAAAAATTTTTAATATTTTATTTATTTCTGAGAGAGAGGCAGCATGTGAGCAGGGGAGGGTCAGAGAGAGAGAGAGGGAGACAAAGAATTCAAAGCAGGCTCCAGGCTCTGAGCTAGCTGTCAGCACAGAGCCTGACATAGGGTTCCAACCCAGGAACTGTGAGATCATGACCTGAGCCGAAGTTGGACGCTTAATCAACTGAGCCACCCAAGCACCCCGACACATACTAGCTTTAATAGGCCATTAAGAAAGAAGTCAAATTCCAAGTGACCCATTGCTAAGGTGGAGAAAATGTAGTTACAGTACATTCAAATGGGCAATCAGGATCAAGAATCCAGGAAGTCTGAATCAGCAGAAATGACATACATATGGGGCTGGTGCCCACCAATACCTAAAGTAAGTGTCCTTTGTTTTATCCTGTTTTTATACTGCTTTCTGGGTTGGATAACCCAGAGAGGACCATCAGATAGTGATTTCAATTAGAAGGAGATAAGGGCTTATAGGTTAGTTTACTCTTATGTGACAATTGAAGCAAAGATACTAGGGTTATCTTACACAGAGTTCTGGTTTTTCTAGTTAATTTTCCCATCAGATAGGAAAAGGTAGCATCTGCCATTTATCTTCTCTTCCGATTGTCACCAAATTAAGAAGTTCTGCATTTTCATAAAATAGAGGGAAAAACTGATTTCTCAGCTGAGAGTTGGCTTGGGAATTTGTTTTCCCATGTATGCTAGTGGGGAAATCAATCCTTATCTATTAGTCATCTCTTTGCCTCTCTTAGAAATGGAAAGTATTGGACCATCTTCCCCATTCTTGAAACCATCTGAGCTACCCACTTAGCTTTCTAATCATAGCAGCTTGCTTGGTCAGCTTCTCCTAGATGGTCTAGGGGAATGGGAGCATTGTTGAATGTTTGTCCTTGAGAACTTGTCTGAAAACAACATAGCTCTTTCTCTTTTGCCAATTAACTTAATGAGGCTCTTTAGGATGGCTCCACTGAGGTTTGGTAAAAGTGAGAAGGAATATTGAAACTAATTAAACTTCAGTCTTGGAAGAAAAAGCATAATGGTGGATTGAGTGTTACCACCAGACACAAAAGTAGCTCAGAACCTTGGCCATGATAGGCCATAATACAGCTGGCGGAGAAATAGAAGGCAGGTGGAATCCTGGAGCTTTGTAACTGGAGGCAAGAAACCTGCTAGTCAGACAAGTTTTGTAAATCACTTTCACTTCACTCATAGTGGTGCTTACAGGAAGCACCTCCTATAGGCCACAAAAGTTATGCTTTGTGGAATTTATACTGCCATTTTCATCTTTGTTGGGATAAAATGATTCAGGATTTTTTGGGTTCTTTAAAAGTTATAGACATATTAACCAGTTTCACAGGATTGCTAAAATCTGTCAGTCGTCTTGACTGATTAGTAAGTACTGTTCATAAGATACGGTATGTCAGTTTTTCAGTTTTGTATGGCAGTTTCAATGATGAAATCTTGGCTGCCTAGGATTTCTTGGAAGTAGTCCTCCAGTGAACTGAATCAAATCAGGAAGTTCTTCAGAGTTCTGTGAAGGGAAATCAACCCTTGGGAAGATCAAGGAGGGGCTCTTCATGGCACTAAAGCAAATCTGGTAAGACACAGAAGTATGGAGAAGAGAAAGATACTCTAGAAACTGGTGTCAAACAACGGCTTAGGGATTGAGATTGGTCTCAATGGGAGAAGATAAGTATGGCACTTGTAAATGCTGCTGGGATTATTTCAATTGATGTGAGATACTTTGGTAATGGATTGCTTTAAAAAGATTAATGCCTTATTCTTATTCTCTCACTTCAGGGAGACCAGGTGGCTAAATGGAAGAAGAAAGAATGCAAGTGTCCCTTATTCCCTGACCTAGCCTCTCTGGTGACTTCCTATTGCCAATTGGTCTTAACCTATTCAGTGACTCATTCATAACACTTGTGTGCTGAATGGGGTACTAGTCTCCCTTATTAAGGCTATTTAGAGAAATGGAAAATGTGAGCAGAAAGTTACAATTGAATATATTATAGTAAATTCTGCTTTTGGTGTCTCAAAGGCGAAAGCTAAATAACAAAACTCACTTAGCCCTCACATAATCCTGTGAGGTATCATTATTATTTCCATTATATAGATGAACAATCCATGGATCAGGAAAATTAGATAACTTGCCTAAGTTCACACACTATTTAAAGGATAGAACTAAGAGACACTTGGGTGGCTCAGTTGATTAAGTGCCTGACTTTGGCTCAGGTCATGATCTCACGGTTCATGAATTTGAGCTCCGTGTCAGGCTCTGTGCTGACAGCTCGGATTCTGTGTCTCCCTCTGTCTCTGCCCCTGCCCTGCTCATTCTCTATCACACTGTCTGTCTCTCAGAAAATAAATAAATAAACATTAAAAAATTAAAAAAGAATAAAAGATAGAGCCAATATTGGAACTTAAGTCAGTCAGATTGTGGAGTCCTCATCTTTAACCATAAAACGTTATTGTTTCTTTGTATGGGGAAGTGACTTTACCTGAAGCAAACAGGGCTTACCGAATATTTTGCTTACATGAAATATAGTTTGCTTATATAAAGTGAGGGAAGAACTCATTTTCAATTACCCATAATAACAACAAAATGGATTTTAGAGTTGTGTTTTATGGTTAACTGAGAACATTCATGGGTAATTGTTGTGTTCCTCATTCGCATGATGGTTGCTGTAGGATTACCATCAAAAGGGCAAGCCTCAATGCGCCAGCACTGTTCAGGCCTCACATTGGCTATTTCCACATTGGCTAAAGCAAGTCAAATGGCTGAGGCCAGACTCAAAGGATTCAGAATCAGTCTACCTTTTGGTGGTAAGGGTGGTAGAGGTGCAAAGGTGTGTGCATACAAGGATCTTTGGACAGATTGAGCCACTGTTAAAACAATCTACAACACCTCCTATTTCATGTNAGTAAGAAGTTGCTGCGGTGGAGGTCAAGGAGGTTGTTTCCTGCTTTCTCCTCTAGGGATGTCTCACTTGGTTTTAAAGCTTGCTCCTCATTCATATAGGATTGCTCCTTTTTCTCTGGTTCATATTTCTGTCTGTGCCTTTGCTTGTGCTATTCTCTCTACTTGGAATACACCCCACTACCCACGTCTCCTCACTCTACCACCATATGGTTGGTTAATATCTATTTATTCCTTAGAAGTCACTTCCTTCTTCGTTAATCTCCATTGTACCATGTGCAGACTACCATCGTTACACTTTATTATATCCATCTATTTACATATTTATCTTCTCTTACCAGGCTTTAATCCCCTTGGTGGAAAGTACTGCATTTTATTTTATGTGCCTTGAACTTGACAGTATACTTGTTATATAGCAGGATATATATATATATATATATGCTCCTGCCTAATGAAAAAATAAGTTAAGTGCTTCCCAGTATTTTGGTAGTTGTGGTGCTGCCTGTTTTTTTGTTGTTGTTCTTGATCCTGCAAACTGATATTTTAGCTGAAGTTGTAACCACTTGTTCAGTTTCCTCAAGGTTCTATAAGACTTTCAAAACTTAGGGTTGATTTTCTATTGAGACTTTGCAAGACCATTTTGAGATATGCAGAGATATTGTGGGATGTTATCAAGACTAGGATTGGGAAGCACTTGCTTAGATGGGCACTAGCCATAGCTATTGCCCTACTTTGCTGAGAATAATTGTTCATATCTCATATTTGATCTGAAAATACAAAGCCTCACAGATACTAAGTGCTAAGCCAAGTACCAAAGGGGAAGGTAAGAGTGTTGCCTAGCAATTAAACATGTGTATCATACATGATATTTGTGTTTCTGGATGACAGAGGTAAGAGAGATAGTTAACATGCTGAAGAAATATGGTGACAGCTATTTGTACCCAGAGATAAGAAAATGAAGTGTTGCTCATGATGTACAGGAGGTGCTGAGAATGGTAAAAGGTCTGTGAACTTGTATGTTTTCATGTCTGTCAACAGATATTTTTCTTCATCTTTCAAAGTGTCAGCCTTTTCATAAGTAGTCTTTATTCTTCACCCTCTTTCAAAAAACAAAAAAATCAACCCAGCATTTAATAGCCTTTGCTGAGAAAGAAGTGATCACATTCCAATGAGTCAGATACTCACTTAGCCTAGCCTGGGAGAGGCTCTCACTTAGAAGGCTGCCATAATGGACCCACAGAGCTTTGATCGCCCAGGAATTTCAAAAGCTTAATGGTACCAGCTCATTGTTTTCCAATGCCATTCTCTTCAACAAAAGAAGCAGTGGCTTTCTTCACCTCTGCAAGCTTCATTGTCTTTTGTCCCTGCTCAGGCTTTACCTCCAGTAAAAGCATTCATGTCATCTAATTCACCTTCTGGTTGGATGAGGGTACTGTCTTTTTCCTCCAGTGATAGAGGCCTATCCAATGGAGATGTTCAGGCTTTTGAAAAGAACTGGATATTTGAAGAAAGGTGGAATGCGGGGAGAAAGGTGTAAAGCCAAATACTATATGTTATTTTTTAGCATATGACCTTCAAAGCTCACAGAAATTCTTGTTACAGCTTAACATTTCTAAAGTCTCAGACTCTAAAGAAGCTCTTTGTGGAGCTTTATTTTTAAGGATGTGAGGACTTGATTTTAATGGGTCACATTACCCCATATTGGATCTCATTTACTACTTGAATTTTTGCAATGAGCAAGGCCTTTGCAAAGCCACAAGTGCATGAAAATTGGCTTCATCTTTCTCAGCTCTTGTCTTCTAGTCAGCTTTACAAGGTAACTGTCTCCAAACCAACACTTATTATTGCCTGTCACATTTTGAAAGTGCTTCTGAAAATCTTATGAACAGGAGCTTTCCCACGTGAAGCCATTAACAGAACTCAAAATAGTTTATCAGCACAAGTTTGGGAGATGAATTGGATGCTGAAGAGCAAGGCAGGTAGTAGAGTGATGTGGGTAACTGACTTCCTCTAAAAGGTTGGTGGATGAAGAGAATTAGGAAAAGACTGGATTTGACAGTAATAAATGAGTTCCTGAGAGAAATGGATGTAATTTTTGTAAGAATCTTCCAAAAAACAGTAACTAGCTTTCCTAAATATTCTAGAGTTTTATTTTATATACACAAGCATTTAACTAATAGTATAATATACACATCATTCTGCCCTTTGCTTTTTTTCACTTAAGATATTTTGGAAATATTTTGGTGTCAGTATAGAGAGGACTTCATCATTCTTTTTGACAGATGTACAGTATTCTATTTAATAAGCATGCCCCATTTTTTCAAGTAAATCCTTATTTATGGAATGCATTTTTGCAATATATAGGAGAATGCCTAACCCTGTAGCCTCACCACATTATGAGTTATCAGATTTTTATCTTTGCCAATCTAATATCTAAAAAGGTATATTTAAATTTTATTGTATAACTCTATTATTATTAGTGAGGTTGCACATTTTCCCCTATGTTTAAGAGCCATTAGGATTTCTTTTTCAGTGATCTGTTGCATTCTTTGACCATTTCTTTTGTTTGTTGTTGTTGTTGTTCTTTTAATATAGTGTACTAATCTTTGGAATTTGAATCTATTAAGAAGCCTTCCTCTGATGTACAAAATGAGATGCAGAATCCTATCACATTCAGTGTAAAATACTGAGCTTCACGCTGTCAGAAGTAGAGCTAGGTCATGGTGAGAAGAACATGGGAGGAGGATGTCTTCATAAACATAATCATGTTTTTAATTTCTAAGAGCTTTTTCTTGTTCTCTGGTTATTTTTATTTGTAGCATACTGTTCTTGGTTCATAAATGCACTATCTTTGATCTCTCTGGTGTTATTAATCATTATCTTTACTATCAGCATTTTCTATTGCCTATTTACAAAAAGACCTTTTTTGTTAGTGTCCTTCCTAAAATGTTTAGTGATTCCTGGCTGTCCTTTATGTTTAATTGTGAGGCATTAGTAAATATGAAAGGACAGGAGTGGATATGTATCTGTGGGTAGTACTTGACAACAAGTAAAATTCACACTGGATAATGATGTGAAGACAATCATTGAGGTGCCTGGGTAGCTCAGTCTGTTAAGCATTTGACACTTGATTCTGGCTCAGGTCATGATCTCACGGTTTATGAGTTCAAGCCCCATGACAGAAATCCCAAGCAGGCTCTGCATTATCAGTTTGAACTCACAAACTGTGAGATCATGACCTGAGTTGGAATCAAGAGTCAATGCTTAACCGACTGAGCCAACCAGGCGCCCCATGAAGACACAAATTTTTAACTAGGAGTCCATTAATATCTATCTATAGATCTTTTCTCATGGGCTGTTCAGTGCCCCTGAAGAAGTATCCTTCACTTTCTTGCCTGAGAAGTATAATCATGTCTTCTGGTATTGTGAGAGATGCATGAGGAGAAAGAGCTGAGGGTTTTACTATTTGGCATGTGGACATTCATTTAATACCTTTTATTTCAATAAGATCTTTTGTTTACTTCTTCGACTGTTCCTGGGATCCCCAAGTCCAGATCCTGTCTGGTTTAACCTTATTGGAAACTGATCTGGGTGGAGTAGGAAATAGTTGTCTGTCAGTGGCCCCATTCTCTACCTCTTCCTTCAGTAATATCTTGTATCTCTAATTCTTGAGCCTTTCCAGGATTTTTGAGGCCAAGATAGGCTTGCTACTTGATGACTACTATTATTACAGGTTTAGATTTCAAGTTTATCTGGCCTGGCAAGTCAGCTACCACTTAGTCATCAGCTTTCCACTGGCCTGGTATGTTTTCTAACTGCCAGAGGCTCAAGAATGTCTCTTGTACGCGCTTTGGCATGTTTTGCTGCCTTGTCTGCTTAAAATTGCAGAGCTGTTCTAGACAGCACTAATCTAACTGCCTCAGAGTGAATAACTGAGTAATTTTACTCTCATGTAAACCCATGATTTTTCTCTAAAGGTACAAAAGGACAGAACTATAGCATGCTAGAGGTGGAAGAACACTTATAGATAATTGGTCACAGAGTTTCTCAAGTTGTGATCTATGGAGCATTTATTTGTTAAAGTTGTCTGAGAGAAAAGATTTCTGTGATCAGATGAATTTAGGAAACTTTATAGCAGCCCTACTTTGAGATTTCACAAAATATATGTCTTTAGTCTCTGAGAAGTTTGTAGAAACTTCCATTTCCAGACTTTGCCGAGTTGGCACAAAAGGAACAATTTTACAGAGGCCAAAAATAGTTGAAAACAGGAGAACCTCAGGGGTAATCTAGCCTTCAAACTAACTTTTTCTGCCTCAGGGCTTTTCTTGAATTTTAGAGGCCTTGAGCTTCTCCCTTAAAAACTACATTTGGAGTGGGGAACAGGAGGTAAAGCCTAGAGCCAAGACAGATGGTTTTTATAGGAAATCCCCCAAATAAAGACACACCCTCAATGTGATGGTGAATGATAACTAGCTAGTNTCAGAACATCAGACTTAGATTGTTTAGAGTTCAAACACTTAATAAAGAGGTAATTTCAATTTTATACAGATTATTCTAGAGAAAGTAAAATAGGGAATATACCTCAGCTTTTTCTATGGAGCCCTAAAACCTCAATAACAAAATTAGATAAGAACAATTAAAGAAAGTAAAATTATAGGACAAAGTTGTTCATGAACACAGATGTAAAAATCTTAAGAAAAATATTATAAAATTAAATCCAACAAGATATAAGAAAGACAATATTTCAGAATGAAGAGGGGTTATCCTATAAATATAATGTCATTTTAGTATTAGAAAATAAATTAATGTAATTTATTGCAGCAACAGATGATAATATATGATGATCTCAATAAATGTGAAAAAGCATCAGGCAAAAGTCCATTGATTTAAAAAAAAAAAGCTTTTGCAAACTAGAAATAACAGGGAATGCCTGTAACCTGATGCAGGGAATCTGTAAGTCTTAACACCAAACGTCATTTGTGATGGAGAAATATTGAAATTATCCCTTTAAAGTTAAGAAAGAAGATAAGGATGCTGACACTCATTCCTTCTGTTCAGTATTATGTTAGAAGTTTTAGCTATTGTACAAAAACAAGGGAAAGAAATAGAAGATATAATTTGAAAGGAAGAAATAAGCTGTCACTATTTGTACATTATATGATTTTGTACTATAAAGAGCTTCAAGTATATAAGGATAAATTATTTGAAGTACTAAGAATTTTAGCAAGATTGACAGATTAGACAGAAATATATTGCATTTCTATTCACCAGGAACAATTAATAGAAATGTTAGAAAGTATAATAAAAAAGAAAACATTTGATAGCAATCACAAAATAAGGAATCAATATATTTTTTAAGCTGCAAGCCCTTTATAGGAAACATTGTAAAAATGGCGAAATATACTATGGATAGGGAGATTCAATACTAGCAATTAGTGAATTCTCTCCAAATTCATCTATAGTTTCAACACAATTCCTCTCAAATTCTCAAAAGAATTTTCTGTGGAACTTGATCAGCTGCTTCTAAAACATATGGAAGAGCCAAGAGCTAGTAATAGCCATTATACTCTTAAAGAACAAGAGACCAGGGGGTGGGAGTGGGGCTTCTCTCTCCAAAGCATATTATAAAAATATAGTAATTAAGAGTGCATAGAAAATAAGACCAATTTTATTGAAGTATAGCATACATACCATAAAATGCCCCTATTTAAAGTATATAGGTTAATGAGTTTGGACAAATGTATACACCTGTGGAATCACTACCTCTTTACACAATTGACTGATTCACCCAACCCTCAGTCCCTGGCAACCACTGATCTACTTTTTGTCACTTTAAATATTTTTGGAGTTACCACTTTTGAAACTCACTTAAAGTTGAACTTTTGCATATCCTATGATCCAGCAATTTGACTTCTAGGGATATAATTTAGAAAAACCTCTTGCACATGTGCACAGGAAGCAGGCACTTGAGTTGGGATCATTGCTACTTGTATCACCTATCCTTGCTGTATGTTGCTCTTGCTGCTTGGGTATGCTGCCCCTCTTTCACTCACTTTTTCCTTTGCCTTTTTTTTTTTTTTCATTTTCTCCCTTTTTAATGTTTATTTACATTTTAAAAAATTTATTTATTTATTTATTTATTTTTACAAATAGTTTNTCAAGGTCCATCCATGTTGCTACCCATGGCCAGATTTCATTGTTTCTCATTGCCATTAGTATTCCATGGTAAAGATAAACCACACCTTCTTGATCCATTCGTCTGTTGATGGACACTTACAGCACTCTCAACAGTAGCTAAAACATGTTTATTTACTTTTGAGAGAGACAGAGCCAGAGCGTGAGTTGGGGAGGAGCTGCGAGAGGGAGACAGAATCCAAGGCAGGCTCCAGACAGCACAGAGCCCGACGCGGGGCGAGAACCCACGAACTGTGAGATCATGACCTGAGCTGAAGTTGGACGCTTAACAGACTGAGCCACCTAGGCACCCCTCTTTTTAATTATTTTTAAAAATAGNCATTCCCACCAACAGTGTAGGAGGGTGCCCGTTTCTCCACATCCTCACCAGCATCTAGAGTTCTCTGATTTGCTCATGTTAGCCACTCTGACTGGCGTGAGGTGGTATCTCAGTGTGGTTTTGATTTGTATTTCCCTGATGAGGAGGGATGCTGAGCATCGTTTCATGTGTCT
>NW_027527452.1:20644-26250 GCF_008692635.1 Crocuta crocuta | reverse complement strand
CTTCTCCCCCTTGTTCCTCCGTCAAGTTCCTCCTAATCCTCCTATACGTGCAAACATATGATATTTGTCCTTCTCTGCCTGACTTATTTCGCTCAGCATAACACCCTCAAGGTCCATCCATGTTGCTACCCATGGCCAGATTTCATTGTTTCTCATTGCCATTAGTATTCCATGGTAAAGATAAACCACACCTTCTTGATCCATTCGTCTGTTGATGGACACTTACAGCACTCTCAACAGTAGCTAAAACATGTTTATTTACTTTTGAGAGAGACAGAGCCAGAGCGTGAGTTGGGGAGGAGCTGCGAGAGGGAGACAGAATCCAAGGCAGGCTCCAGACAGCACAGAGCCCGACGCGGGGCGAGAACCCACGAACTGTGAGATCATGACCTGAGCTGAAGTTGGACGCTTAACAGACTGAGCCACCTAGGCACCCCTCTTTTTAATTATTTTTAAAAATAGTTCCAGTGTAGTTAAAATACAGTGTTATATTAGTTTAAGGTGTACAATATAGTGATTCAACAATTCCATATATTTCTCAGTGCTCGTTAGGATAAATGTGCTATTAATCCCCTTCTCCCATTTCACCCATCTCCCTACCCACTTCTATTCTGGCAACCATCAGTTTGTTCTCTATCATTAAAAACCTGTTTCTTGCTTAGTCTCTTTTTTTCCTTTTCTTTGCTGTTTTGTATCTCAAGTTCCATATATGAATGAAATTATACAATATTTGTCTTTCTCTGAATGGTTTATTTCACTTAGCTTTATACTCTCTAGATCCATCCATGTCATTGCACGGTAATTTTTCAGTCTTTTTTATGGCTGAATAATATTCCATTATCTATATCTATGTATCTATAATCTATAACATCTGTATACATACATATATACCACATCTTCCTTTTTTTAATGTTTATTTATTTTTTGATAGGGAGCAGGAGACAGAGCATGAATCAAGGAGGGTATGAGAGCAAGGCAGACACAGAATCTGAAGCCGACTCCAGGCTCTGAGCTGTCAGCCCCAGCCTCTGACATGGAGCTTAAACTCATGGACCATGAGATCATGACCTGAGCTGATGTTGGATGCTTAACTGACTGAGCCACCCAGGCATGCCATACCACATCTTTATCCATTCATCTGTTGATGGACACTTGGGCTGCTTCCATAATTTGGCTATTGTAAATAATGCTGTTATAAACATTGAGGTGCATGTATTCCTTTGAACTAATGTTTTTGTATTTTTTTGGTAAACACCCAGTAGTGTGATTACTGGATTATAGAGTAGTTCTATTATTAACTTTTTGAGGAAACCCCATTCTGTTTTCCAGAGCAGCTGCACCAATTTGCATCCCGCCAACAGTGTATGAAGCTTCCTTTTTCTTCACATCCTTATTTTGTGTGTTGTTGACATTAGGCATTTTGAAATGTGTGAGGTGATACCTCATTGTATTTTTTATTTGATTTCACTGATGATCAGTGATGATGATCATCTTTTCTTGTGTCCTTTGGTCATCTGCATGTCTTTGGGAAATGTCTGTTCATGTCGTCTGCCTATTTTTAACTTGGACTGTTTTGTGAGTTTTGAGTTTTATTAAGTTCTTTATATATTTTGGATACTAATGATTTACAGGATATATCATTTGTAAATATCTTCACCCATTCAGTAGGTTGTCTTTTAGTGTTGTTGTTTCTTTTCCTGTGCAGAAGCTTTTTATTTGGATCTAGTCCCAATGTTTATTCTTGCTTTTGTCCTACTTTCCTCAGGAGACATATATAGAAAAATGTGACAGTGGCTGATGTCAGAGAAATTACTGCCTGTGTTCTCTTCTAGGATTTTTATGATTTCAGGGTGCACATTTAGGTCTTTAATTCATTTTGAGTTTATTTTTGTGTATGGCATAAGATAGTGATCCAGTTTCATTCTTTTGCATGGAGCTAGCTGTTCAGTTTTCTGAGCACCATTTTTTAAANCCACACTGTTTTCCAGAGGGGCTGTACCAGTTTACATTCCCACCAACAGTGCAGGAGGGTGCCCGTTTCTCCACATCCTCGCCAGCATCTAGAGTTCTCTGATTTTGAGCACCATTTGTTGAAGTGACCTTCTTATTCCCATTAGATATTCTTTTCCTGCTTTGTTAAAGATTAATTGAGCATATAATTATGGGTTTATTTCTATGTTCTGTCCTGTTCTATTAATCTATGTGTCTATGTTTGTGCCAGTAGCATACTGTTTTGATTACTATAGCTTTGTAATATAGCTTGAAGTCTGGAACTGTGGTACCTCCAGCTTTACTTTTGTTTTTCAAGATGGATTTGGCCCTTTTGGGTCTTCTGTGGTTCCATACAAATTTTAGGACTTTTGTTCTAGTTCTGTAAAAAAAAAATGCTATTGGTATTTTGAGAAGGATTGAATTAAATGTGTAGATTGCTTTGGATAATTTAGACATTTTAACAATATTTGTTCTTCCAATCCATGAGCGTGGAATATCTTTCCTTTTCTTTGTGTCATCTTCAGTTTCTTTCATCAATGTTTTAGTTTTCAGAGTACAGGTCTTTCACCTCTGTGGTTATGTTTATTCCTAGATATCTTATCATTTTTAGTGCAATTGGAAATGGGATTGTTTTATTAACTTATCTTTCTGCTGCTTCATTATTGATGTACAGAAATGCAACAGATTTCTGTGAAAATTTTACTTCTTCCTTATCTATTTGGATGCCTTTTATTTCTTTTTGTTGTCTGATTGCTATGGCTAGTACTAAGTTGAATAAAAATGGTGAGAGTAGACACCCTTGTCTTGTTACTGACCTCAGGGGAAAAGCTTTCAGTGTTTCCCCACTGAAGATTATGCTACATAGCCACTATTCTTCAAATGATCTCTATTTTTTTGCTTCCTCTCTTTCACCTGCTGAACCTACTATCGTCTGTTTCATTTATATCATTTTAGTACATTGGCACTTTACTAAGATTACTGATGAACTCCGTGTTGCTAAATTAGATAAACAGTCTTCCGTGCTTGTATATCCTTGACATCCCTTGCAGCATTTATTTCTGTGGATCACTTCTTTCTGGAGAATTTGTCCCTCTTTGGCTTCTGTGAGTTTATTCTTTCATGATTTCCCTCATTTCTCTCAAGCAACTCCTTTCTCTAAGTCTCTTCCTTAATGTTGATATTTCTTTGAGTTTTTCATACTTAATTCTGTTCTCTTTTCACTCTACATAGTCTCAGTGACTGATTTCATCCTCTCTCATGACCCCCAAATCTGATCTCTTCAGTTCAGGGCTCTCACCTTAACTCCAGATGCAAATCCTTAACATCCCTATGTAATCCTTATGAAATCATTCAGCCTGGTCAAACCTGAATAACAGGTTTGCAGAATGGGGAAGAGCTGAGTCAGGGTCTTTAATGCCTTTCCATTTAAACTCTGACCTCATCAATACCTGCAATAAACTTCCTGTTTTCTGGTTAGATGGATGCTAAAGTTCAGCTTCTTCAGAGCTGGCTGTGAATCCTGGTTCTCTTAAAATGAGACATTGTCCAAGTCACTTAAACTCTCTGATCCTTAGTGTCCACATCCATGAAATGGAGATCATAATAATAGTATCTTTCGTATAGAACTGTGGTGAAGATTACATGAATAAATTATTAAATCACAGAAATTCCTTTGTACTGACTGTGACACTTAGTGAGCACTCTGGTATTTCAAATTATTATATATCATTGTTATTGATATTTTTGTTTTTATGTTTTTGAGGCTTAATCCATGTTCTACTATTTACAGGATGTTATAAGACTTAACTTTATCTTCTGTAAAACAGGAATTAATATATCACCCAAATGATACATATTTTTCTTTGATGAGCATGAAATGAAATAATGCGTGATTCTATAAACTTTTTTTGTAAAGAGCCAGGTGGTAAGTATCTTCAGTCTTGTAGGCCATATGGTCTTTGTCACAGCTATTCAAATATGCTATTGTGGCAGTGAAGCAGCCATTGACAATATGCAAATGAATGTGCATGGGTGTGTTATATCATTTTTATGTTCCATGAGATATTACTCTTCTTTCGATTTTTTTCAATGAGCCATTCTTAGCTCTCTGATCAGGCAAAAACAAGTGGGAACTAAATTTAACCCAAATGTTATAGTTTATTGATCCCTGAAATGATGCATGCAAATTGGAAATTCTAGGAAAGGAGTAGAAGAATTTGTATTCACTTGACTAAGAAATAGTTCTCTATCTGGGAAGGTTTATTCAAGCAAAGGGGACAGCTGGCCTTCTCTTATATTGAGGCTATCTCTGGCCACTGTCATCCTTGTTGTATGGGAAGAAGGAGATATTGTAATCAGTCTTTGGCCTCTTTGAAAGCTCTGCCTCTATAAAACGTGCTCCCCTAAAAGTATCCTTGCATTGGACCAACAAGATCAGTAGTTCTTCTTGGAGAAGAGCAGAGAGTGGATATTCAACGCTTTTTAATTTAAAATTTGACCTAGTCAGAGAATTAATTTCTGTGCATCTTTCCCTTTCTTCTTGCCACAAATGTTAATGGATAGGTACTATTTCCCAGGAACTGTGGTTGGTACTAGAAATACAAGGAGAACAACACAAACAAGATTGCTGCCCTCATGGAGCTCACATTTGGGTGGGGGTGACAAACACTGATAATTATTGGGGGGGTGAAGGTAACTGACATAGTTTATTTAGATACTTCACCTTTCTTAATCTTTATGATTGCTTCTGATACCTATATTTGTTTGGCTACTTGACATCTCCATTTGGATGTATCGCTAGCTTCTCAAACTTGGGTCACTCCACATGGAATTCTTGATTACCTCCATACTACCTCCATACTACTTCCAAAACTGTACTTTGCCCAAGTCTTTCCCTTTTTAGACAACTGCAGCACCATCTACTCAATAATTTAAGCCAGAAATGGGGGATCATTTTTATATTTTCCTCTCTTTCTCAATTCTCACGCCTGATCAACCACTAAGTTCTGTCTCTTTTGTCTCCACAATATATTCAAAATTTGAACGCTTTTTACAACTTGTGGCATTTTAACACCCTTCTCCAAGTCATCATCATCTCTAGTCTTGACTACTGCAACAGACTACTATTTGGCATCCTTCTTTCCATTCTACTCCTCCTGCTGTTTACTCAATAGGCATCAAATCAGATCATATGCCTCCTGCCCTTAAAATCCTCTAATAATTTCCCATTGCATCTAAAATAAACCCTAAATTTCTTATGATGGCCTATCACTTCTTGCATAATCTGGCCTCTACCTATTTCTCTAATCTCATTTTGTGCTAATTCCCCACCCTGACTCCATTACTAACTCTGTTCCAGTCACACTGGCCTCTTTCTTTTCCTTAGGGACATCAAGCTTCTTCCTGCACGTGGGCCTTTGCACTTTTGTTCTGTCTTCTTAGAATGTTTTCTCCAAGTTTTGTTCATGACTGACTCATTTTTACTATTGGGGTCTCAAATTTAAAGGTCATCTCTTCTCAAAAGTCTTAACAATCTCATCTGAAATAGACATGTACCTTCTCATACCTAGTCATTATCACATTGCCATAATTTGTTTTCTTTGTAGTGGTCATCA
>NW_027527452.1:19951-20611 GCF_008692635.1 Crocuta crocuta | reverse complement strand
TCTCTGCTTGATATTATATATTTATTTGTTTCCTTATTTATTACTTGTCTTCACCTATTAGATTGTAGGCTCCCTGAAATCTTTTCTGTCTTTAAGAGTCTTATTTTAGGTATATAAGGTTTAGGTACCTATGAGACGTATTAAGTAGCAATATCAAATAGGCAGTTAAATATATTATCTAAAATGCTTAGGCCAGTGCCTAACACATAGTACATACCCAATACATGTTAGCTGTCATCAACAACAGCAGCAGCAGTAGGATCATCATTATCATTGCCATCATCTAAGTCATTAATTGAAAATATATTTAGTCATCTTACATCTTATATCATCGCATCAAACAACTAACGATTGAACTAAGTAGCTCTTTTAAACTTCTTGATGCAACTTTCAGGCAAAAAGTAGCCTAAGAATTTAGCAGCTCTCTAGGATTTGTGTTGCAGAAATGATTGCCTTTTTTAGGGTAGGGGGATGAGCCATCCTATAGTCAGCTTTGGTGTCCCTCAAGAAAACTAACTCAGAGATAATTTGGGTGGCATTTAGAAACTTCCTCCCACAGCACTGTTGCTACCAGACAGATGGAATGATGTGTTTTGAGGTTGTGCTTGTGTTTCCTTAGGCAGGGGCAACTTTTAAAGGATGTTTCTTCCCTGTCGGTTT
>NW_027527452.1:18805-19907 GCF_008692635.1 Crocuta crocuta | reverse complement strand
TGTCGGTTTCTTCCTTCTGCTTTTAATTACATATTATTTTACCTTTGTGTTACTGACACCTGTATTTATACAAAGCACCAGATAAAATGTGAAATGCATTAATGTATCAGCACGTTTCAGTACTTTAAAGGAGCCTAATAAGCCTAAGTAAACTTTCCATTTTTCATGACATTTATGCTTAATGTAGTAATAAATATGAAGCTGAATCTTGCCTCTATTATCTTTCTAGGAACAGTTGCCTCAGAACATCCTTGAGAACAAGAAGAAAATAATCTATTGATCCATGCTAAAGCCTAATCACCTATGTACCTACTTTCCAGAAAAACAGAGGCAGAAATGGATAGATAGAACTCAGTGGATGGGTCTTGGTAGGCAAGAATTATAATGGAAGGTAATAGTATCTACTGACTTGGAAAGTACACGAAGTTCCATATTTTAGTGCCAGATTCAAGTTTCAAACACAAATTTTGGTCTGTGAGCTTGGAATGCTATTTAAATTCTCTGGACCTCTATTTCCTCATCTACAATGTGAGAAAAATCCTTACATCTTGGGCTTGGAAGAATAATTGATATGGTAATATTTTGGGAAATGTAGTTATAGACGCTCTATGAGATTTTTTTTCTGCTTTTCCTGTCTGCTCATTTCTATTACTTCATTTCAAATATTCCTCAACTTCTGTACCGGCTTCATTGTTTTAACAACAATATTATTTCCTTTCATTTAAGTAGATGGCCAGTACAACACCTTGACCTTTTCTCCAACTATGCAATTCCTTTCTACTCCACTTCAGTCAACCACAACCACACCTTGGACATTTCTTAGCTTTGAATTATTTCAGCTCTTTGATCCCAAATTCAGAGCTACTGGTGTCATACCTCTGATCCCTTAGCTCTCCTGCCATTTCAATCACATTGATTCTGCTCCTCTGATACATATTACAACCCTATATCATAACTACAACCCTAGATATTCAGCTCTTCCCACTTTGTGGGAGCCCGACAGTGACCACAAGAAAGCCTGGTTAGGGACGCAGGGATGTGCCTGCACACGGGGCTCCCTGCCTGGGCAAAGCATGCCTGCAAACAGGGTGCTCTGCCAGGA
>NW_027527452.1:3407-18721 GCF_008692635.1 Crocuta crocuta | reverse complement strand
TCTCTGCTTGATATTATATATTTATTTGTTTCCTTATTTATTACTTGTCTTCACCTATTAGATTGTAGGCTCCCTGAAATCTTTTCTGTCTTTAAGAGTCTTATTTTAGGTATATAAGGTTTAGGTACCTATGAGACGTATTAAGTAGCAATATCAAATAGGCAGTTAAATATATTATCTAAAATGCTTAGGCCAGTGCCTAACACATAGTACATACCCAATACATGTTAGCTGTCATCAACAACAGCAGCAGCAGTAGGATCATCATTATCATTGCCATCATCTAAGTCATTAATTGAAAATATATTTAGTCATCTTACATCTTATATCATCGCATCAAACAACTAACGATTGAACTAAGTAGCTCTTTTAAACTTCTTGATGCAACTTTCAGGCAAAAAGTAGCCTAAGAATTTAGCAGCTCTCTAGGATTTGTGTTGCAGAAATGATTGCCTTTTTTAGGGTAGGGGGATGAGCCATCCTATAGTCAGCTTTGGTGTCCCTCAAGAAAACTAACTCAGAGATAATTTGGGTGGCATTTAGAAACTTCCTCCCACAGCACTGTTGCTACCAGACAGATGGAATGATGTGTTTTGAGGTTGTGCTTGTGTCCTTAGGCANTTTCTTCCTTCTGCTTTTAATTACATATTATTTTACCTTTGTGTTACTGACACCTGTATTTATACAAAGCACCAGATAAAATGTGAAATGCATTAATGTATCAGCACGTTTCAGTACTTTAAAGGAGCCTAATAAGCCTAAGTAAACTTTCCATTTTTCATGACATTTATGCTTAATGTAGTAATAAATATGAAGCTGAATCTTGCCTCTATTATCTTTCTAGGAACAGTTGCCTCAGAACATCCTTGAGAACAAGAAGAAAATAATCTATTGATCCATGCTAAAGCCTAATCACCTATGTACCTACTTTCCAGAAAAACAGAGGCAGAAATGGATAGATAGAACTCAGTGGATGGGTCTTGGTAGGCAAGAATTATAATGGAAGGTAATAGTATCTACTGACTTGGAAAGTACACGAAGTTCCATATTTTAGTGCCAGATTCAAGTTTCAAACACAAATTTTGGTCTGTGAGCTTGGAATGCTATTTAAATTCTCTGGACCTCTATTTCCTCATCTACAATGTGAGAAAAATCCTTACATCTTGGGCTTGGAAGAATAATTGATATGGTAATATTTTGGGAAATGTAGTTATAGACGCTCTATGAGATTTTTTTTCTGCTTTTCCTGTCTGCTCATTTCTATTACTTCATTTCAAATATTCCTCAACTTCTGTACCGGCTTCATTGTTTTAACAACAATATTATTTCCTTTCATTTAAGTAGATGGCCAGTACAACACCTTGACCTTTTCTCCAACTATGCAATTCCTTTCTACTCCACTTCAGTCAACCACAACCACACCTTGGACATTTCTTAGCTTTGAATTATTTCAGCTCTTTGATCCCAAATTCAGAGCTACTGGTGTCATACCTCTGATCCCTTAGCTCTCCTGCCATTTCAATCACATTGATTCTGCTCCTCTGATACATATTACAACCCTATATCATAACTACAACCCTAGATATTCAGCTCTTCCCACTTTGTGGGAGCCCGACAGTGACCACAAGAAAGCCTGGTTAGGGACGCAGGGATGTGCCTGCACACGGGGCTCCCTGCCTGGGCAAAGCATGCCTGCAAACAGGGTGCTCTGCCAGGAGGCCTGCACACAATATCCAAGTTTAATGGTCCGCTCGCAAACGAGGGAACATGCCCTCCTTAGAAATAAGGAGGAGGCTGGAATTGTGAGCAGGCCTCTTAGTAAACATGTTGTGGTCGCTTCCTCCCTTTGCTCCCCCCTGTCCTTGAAATGTGTTTGGCTACTTGCCCTTAAATGGTAAAGGAATGCATCTTGTAGATTTCAGTTTGTATCCAGTTACCGGGGTATAAAAAAAACCGCAAGAGGGGCTTGCGTAGAATTGTTCCTCTGGCCGGAGTTGTGTCTGTGTCTGTCTTTTGTGTGTGTCTTGTCCTTTGTGTCATTTCGTCCGCAACACACTTCACATTGTTCTTCCTGTCTGTCCTTACCTTCCTACCCACCAGAAACCCCACAGTTAGTTAGTCATGCCACTGACGGTTGCTCCAGTATCCTTGAACTCTACATTCTAACTTTGCCACATGCTCACTAGGCCTCTCTCCACCTTTAGTCATGCCTGTTATCTGCTTTCTCAGTGTTGGGATGTTGATAGCTGTGGAAGAAAGGCACAAACATTTATTTGATAACTGCCTGCAGAATAATGCTATCTGGTCTTGTACCTTTATACTTCATCTACTCTCTACCATTACTACTCTATCAGCAATTATTCTAATTATCTTTGTGGACATCCTATCATATTCACCACAACGGATGTTCTAGATGTTTTCTGTGTATAAATTCCCAATCCCAATCCCCTGCAGATGATCTTGCTTGGTACGTTATGAGAAGATGAAGTCTATCTACCATAGAACACCAGATATTTCCTGCTTTCCATATATTTTATAAATACTTTCTTCATTTCCTCAGAATTTCTCTGTATCTTCAGTATTCTGTAATTTTCCCCTTTCAGTCTCGGCCAAAGAATTGATCCTCTTCTTTATAAGGCTTTCTTTTTATTCCCTTAACCTGAGCATTTAAATTTCCTTTTCCTTACTAAAGTAGGGCTGTACTTCATCAATTTCTGCTCATTCTCTAGTATCATCAGTATTTCTTCATTACCTTTTATTCATATCTTCTCTAGGTTGAAATAAAAGTTTCTCTATCATTAAGAGCTACTTTAAAAAAAAATCTCTTTGCTTCTTTTTATTGTCAACTCCTGAAAATAAGAGACATACTATCTGCCTCTTTTCTTACAACACACTCACCTTTTCATTCTTTTTAAAAATATATATAATTCCAGTATAGTTAGCATATAGTGTTATTTTAGTTTCAGGCATACAATATAATGATTTACCAATTCTGCATATTACTCAGTCAAGATGAGTGTACTCTTAATCTCCTTCACCTATTTCACCCATCCTCCCACCTCCTCCCTTCTGGTAGCCATCTGTTTATTCTCTATAGTTAAGAGTTTGTTATTTTGGTTTGCCTCTTTTTCTTCCTTTGTTTGTTTTGTTTCGTAATTTCCAAAATATATAAAGAACTTATATAATCCAACACCAAAAAAACCCCCAAATAATGCAATTAAAAGATGGGAAGAAGACAAGAGTAGATATCTCTCCAAAGAAGACATCCGGATGGCCAGCAGATGCATGAAAAGTTGCTAAATATTACTTATCATGAGGGAAATGCAAATCAAAACTATAATGAGATATCACCTCACATCTGTCAGATGGCTAAAATAAAAACCACAAGAAACAAGTGTTGGCGAGGATGTGGGAAAAAGAAGCCCTTGTGCATCGCTGGTGGGAATACAGACTGGTACAGCCACTGTGGAAAACAGTATAGAGGTTCCTCAAAACGTTTTCACTCTTCAGTCTGACTTCTTTACTTAATGCCATTCACCAACCCAAACAGGACTTCTTTGAGAATACTATTTAGTAGTATTCCCCTATTATTTTCTACTCCTACAGTTTTTTCCTTTCATAATTATAATAATTATATTTGATATACATTTATTTGCTTGTTTGAGTGTTTATTTTCTGTCTTTTTCACTAGACTGTATAAGCTACAAAGACAATAAGTATATAATTCTATTTATAAATGTATTACACAGGACTTGGCACAGTGTGTGGCCCATGGTAGGCCCCCAGCAAATATTTGTTGAATGAATTATGATTGAGTGCATACTCAAATGAAATGCTTTTTTCTGTATGTTACCAGGTTTCCATTCCAATGGCTTTCTCCCAGTTTTTATCTGACTAGATTTTTCTGTAGCATTTGATATTATTCAAACTCTCCTCTTTGCTCTTCCTTGAAACAGTCCCTTCCTTGACTTCTGTGGCAACAATGGGCTGGTTTCTCTCTTCTTTTTTTCCCTTCTTTTATGCATATTTTTCCTTAACCTCTATCTATGGCTGTTTTCTGATAAGCTTATGTTGGTCATCCCTGTTATCATCATAGTTGCAGTTGTTTCTCCTCCTGTTTCCTCTTCCTCTTCTCTCTTGTGACTTAAGTAATCAGTCATCCAGTCATGTAGAATCTTTTTCCTTTCTCTGTACCTCCCATACTCTCATATTTAGTTTTAATTAATTGAAATTTAAATTGTCTCCAGGAGGAAGATATAGAGAATGCTCCTTTAGAGGTCTAAGGCACATGAGTTTGTGCAAACATATTGTTGGTCAGATGTACAGGTGGGCTCAATAGAGCAGGGGCAGTGGAATTTTAGTCAGGAAGGTAAAAAATTTGGGAAGTTAAGGGAGTGGCAAGGGACATGTAGTCAGAGATTTGACTGAAATTAGATGCAACAGGAACATTTTTTCCCTAGAAAGTAAATTGAATCAACAAAAGTTGACAATCAAGTGCTACTTTTTGTAGGGTGTCTGATGGCTGGAGGGTTAGGTCAGTCTTTTCAGATATTAGAGGGTTCTGGACTATTTTAAGAATAGGATAAAAGTAGTGTGTGCCTGTCATATATTTTTGTTAGAATTAAGTAAGATAATGCAAGTAGAGTACTTAGAGCACAGTATCTGGCACATAGTATGTGCTCAATAAATAGTAGATATTTCTATTATTAACTACCTGTATATAATATAGTTGTTAAGGGCATAGATTTCGGAATAAGTAGATACGGGTTCCAATCTTGCCAGTATGTGACCTTAAGTCTCTTTAATTTTGTAAATCTCAGTTTCCTCAACTCTAAAATGGGAATAATACCCAGCCCATGGTGACTTTCTGAGGCTATAAGCATTTTAGGCATATCATACAGTATCTTGCATGTTAGTATATATTCAACCATGATGGATTATTATTTTATCTGTTATCTGTCTATTATGTACTGACACAGGAGGTATTGCTACTCTTTTAGGATAGATGGGTATTCTTTTGAAGCTTGGACAGCAACTCTTTCTTCCAGGAAACCTCTGGAAAAGGGCCAAATTCAATGATGGTTGTCTGTTATTTTTGTCTGTGTGTTTGTTGTTGTTGTTGTGGAAAGGCTTAATTAACAAGGACGTGACTGTAGATTGCAAGTTTTTGCACCATACCTTTTCCATTTCATAAAGTATTAGATAGATTCCTTGGCCTTAGAGGCCAGGAGTCTAGATAAACCTGTATTTTTTAGACCACCAGACTAATAATTTTGACAATGAAGCAGAGGCCTAGAAAGTGGATAGAAAATGCCATGAGTGGGAAGGAAATACAGAGGCATTCAGGTGATTACTCAAATTAGTTTGAAGAGGTTTTTGAAGACTGTTATCACAGTGTCTTTTCTAGCCCCATGGTTTCAAGCTACATCTAGGATGTCAGTAAGAGACATAAGGTTCATTGGTAGAGAGAAGTAAAATTACTTTATCTCAGTGGTGACCAATGTAGCATCAAATAAGTTATTTCTGGAACATTTAGATGATCTGAAGATAGGTACTGGAGACAAATGGGATTTTGACACAGAATGTAGAAGGAATGGTTTAGCTAAAAGTGTGATATCGACTGGAATTCCAAAGTCTAAAATAATTTGGTTAGAATACGTATAGAGGTGTAAATGTTTTGATTCCCATTCTCTCATCCCAAATTTATTCCTTCTCTAGTATCCATTTTAGTAAAGGTCACAACCATCTACCCAGTTGTTCAATCCAGAAAATCCATTATCCTTGATTTCTCTCTCCCTCCAAAACTTTCCAGTCCTGTCTGTTTCCCATATATATCATAAATTCTATCGCTTTTCCACCTTGACTTCCACTTCCGTAGTTTATTCCTCCATCATCTCTCATCTGAACCACTGTAATAACTTCCTAACTGGTCTCCCTGCTTCCACTCTTGCCTCCTTTACAATTTGTCCTTCGGAATGATCATTTAAAAATGTAAATCACAATTTGTCTCTTTTCTAATTTGTATTTTAATAACACATAGAATAAAATAGCAGCACCTGGGTGGCTCAGTAGGTTGAGCATCCAACTTCACCTCAGGTCATGATCTGCAGTTCTTGAGTTCAAGCACCACATCAGGAACCTACTATGGGTCCTCTGTCCCACTCTCTCTCTGGCCCTCCCCCACTTGTGCTCTTTTGAAAATAAATTTAAAAACTTTTTAAAAAGAAAAACCTTTTAGTATTTTGCTAACAATAATATTTTTTTTATTTTTTTGTAAGAAAGAAAGAAAGAAAGAAAGCTTTACTAATAAATAAAGTAACACCTTACTTTTACTAAAAGACCCTCTAAGATTTGGCCTGAACTCAACACTATCCACCTTGTTTATTTCTTTCACACTTATTGGCTACTTTCAATAAACAAAATGTTCTGTCTTTCAGTATCTTGTATTATTCTTCCAATATTTTCATATCTGTCTCCTTCCAATCATTTAGGTGTCAGCTCACATGCTACCTCTTCAGAGAGATTTATTCTAACTATTGTACAGTTAAGCACTCTCTTCCTCATCACTATGTTTTATTTTCTTCATGTCACTCATCACTTTTGAAATGAGTATTTTTTTAATCTATTTAGTTGTTTGGTGTTTATCTCTCTAACATGATTGTAAGATCCATGAAAGCAGGAATAAGTATTTGAACTAAACTTTTAGATTTAAAAGGAGTTTGCAAAATGGATATATGAAAAATGGGACTGTTTCAAGAACTGAAAACCACTGACTCAGAACTTCTAAAGTATATAGGCACAAGGTGAGGTAAGCAAAATAGAAAACGGTGGGAGATATAGCAGGGGCCAGTTTGGCAGGGACCAGATTATGAAGGATCTAGTATACCACCCAAAAGACTTTGGATTTTGTACTGTAGCTGATTAATCCCCATTGAATGATCATGAGCAGGGAAGTAAATGATCAGATTTACTTCTGGATTGTGTTGTGAGGATTACTCTGGAAACATAGTGGAGGATGGATAGGACGTAGGTGAAGAAAGCAGAGGTACACCAGTCAGGATGTCATTGGGAAAGTGTGAGTAAAAAATGAAGAGTATAATAACTAAGTAGTGAGAGTAAGAGGAGAAAGAAGAAAGGGCAGAGCTGAGTAGCATTAAGGACACAGCAGCACAAGGACTTGGTGACCTTTAATGAGGGAGTCACTTAGGGTGGGCAAGGGGAAGTGGTAGGAAGAGGAAGAGAAGGAGAGCAGGAGGAAGGGAATAGGGGAGTGGGCAAGGGATGGGAGGTGAAGAGAGAACAGGAGAGGAGGGGAAAGACTAGGGTGACTCTTGGATTTCTATATTTGGACTGAGAGGATGGTGGTGCTACTAGCTATAGGGAATTAAGGAGAAGGAACAAGGTCAGAAGTTTGAAATTATATTTTCAGTTTTGGTTATATTGAATCAGCAGTAATATTAGTAAATAGCAACAATAATTAGAATTTATTGAATGCTTACTATGTCAGTCCTGTGACATGTTACATTCAGTAGCTCATTTAATTCTCACAGGTAGGTACTATTTTCATTCCCATTTTATAGGTGAAAAAACTGAGGCATTCAAGGCCAAATTGCTTGATTATAGTTGTAAGTGTCAGAGCTAGAATTTGAATCAGAGTTCACATTACAAACCAGAAGGCTAGATTGCCCTTCAGTGTGGAACATTACAAGTGATGGTATCTAGCAAGTATTTACATGCATGAATATGAATTTTATAGGAAATCTGGGCTTTACATTTGTATTTGGGAGTCATAAGCATATAGCATATAGTAGACACTTTGGGAGTCAATGAGATCTCCTAGGGAGAATAAGATAAGAGACTTGGGTGGAATCCTGAGGATCACCTATATTTAAATATGGATAAAGTAAGGAAGCCAAGAAAGAAGACTGAAAAAGAGCAGCCAGAGAGGTAGGAGGAAAACCAAGGGAGTATGTCATCATAGAAACCAAAAGAAGAGGAAACATAAGGATGAAGGGAGTTGTCAAACATCACATGTTTCTGAGAGTTAAGATAAGAACTGAGAAGGCTCCATGTATTTGGGAAATGAGGAGGACATTGGTGACCTCAGTGAGAACAATGTCAGTAGATCAGTGAGAGTGAAAGCCATGTTTTAGTTTGAAGAGAGAGTTGGTGGTGAGGAAGAAGAGATACCAAGCACAGATTACTTGCTTTCGAACCTTGTTCATGTAAGCAGAGGTGATGGACAATGTAAAGAAGGGATAGAGTATCAAAGGAGGTAGGAATTTGTTTAAAATGAGCAAGATTTTTAGATTGTCATTTGTGTAGGAGAAGGAGCCAATCAAATATTTAAATTAAGGGAGAGATAAAGGCTCATCATTGGAGACAGATGACGGGATTAAGAGCACAGGTGGAGGTCTGGCCTGAGTTAGAGGGATGGCCCCTTTTAGAGAGATAAGAAGGTAGGCACTAGTACAGATATAGTAAAGTAAGGAGGGAGGGGCTCAAGAAGTTGAAGGAATTTATACCCAGTGTTTTTTGTTTACTCTGGGCCAGGAAATAGACCCTCTGCTGAGAGAATCATATTGGGAGAGATTTGGGGGCAGTTTGTGATGCAAGTCTTCAATTGTTAGTTTGGGATTAATGTTTACCTAGCTGTCGAGCAGGGTGACATCAGTAAATTTGTAGTGTGTGGCCCATCTGGCCAGTGTTGATCAAGAAATCTATCATTTCCTCATCTCTGAAGGCGGCCATGGGCTCTAAGCTTGGAAAACAGAGCATCTGACTCACTTATCTTCTCCAAGTGGGGAAAAAATGTCTTTACCTTTGTTATTCAGAAACAAGTTTGGAATTCTTCAGAAGGAACCTTTAATAGAGAATTGGTGGGAGGAGCCAAAGAATATAGGCATGAACAGCCTTCAAGAATATAAACTCCTTATTTGAACTACCTCTCACATGGTTCAAAAGATCAACTTGATTAACCCAAATTTCAAGGAGCTCACGTTCCTTTTCCTCCCTTTGGCCCATTTTTACAGATTTTCGGTAGCTTTCCTTTTACTGGTGTTGCATCATATCACATAATCACTTTTTCATAATCCTTTGTTAATTTCATGTTCCTTGTTCCTCCACTGCAGATGATTCACTCCCTTCCATCTGTAGCCTAAATATCGCTTACTGTGACGGTTAGTTTTATGTGTCAACTTGACTGGACATGGTGATGCCCAAATTAAACGTTATTTCTCTGTGTGTCTGTATGTTTATAGATTAGATTAACATTTGAATTGGTGTACTAAGGAAAGCAGATTGCCCTCCCTAATGTGGGTGAGCATCATCCAATATGTTCAGGGTCTGAATAGAAAAAAAAAAAGTAGAGGAAGGAGGAATTTACCTTTTTTTTCCTGCCTTATTGGCTGAGCTGAGCTGGGCCATTTCATCTAATCTGCCCTCAGAGTGGGATTTACACCATTGGATTCCCTGATTTGTACATCTTTACAAAATTTTAAAAATGTTTTATTTATTTCTGAGGGACAGAGAGAGAGAGACAGAACCCAAAGCAGACTCCAGACTCTGAGCTGGCTGTCAGCACAGAGCCCAACGCGAGGCTTGAACCCACGAACCGTGAGATCATGACCTGAGCCGAAGTCGGACGCTTAATGGACTGAGCCACCCAGGCGCCTCTGATTCTTACATCTTTAGGCTCAGATTAAATTATACACCACTAGCTTTCCTGGGCCTCCAGATTTCAGACAGAAAATTATGTGATTTTTAGGCTGGCAAGNACACTAGCCTCGTGTAAAGGACCTGAAACTCTGAGACAGTACCATGATTTAAATCCCAACTCTGAGGACCATGGGGGAGGGGAAAGGGAAAAATGGGGAGAGGGAGGGAGGCAAACCATGAGAGACTCTTGAATGCTGAGAACAAACTGAGGGCTGATGGGGGTGGGGGAGAGGGGAATGGGGGTGATGGGTATGGAGGAGGGCTCTTGTGGCGATGAGCACTGGGTATTATATGGAAACGGACTTGACAATAAACTATTTAAAAAATAAAACTAAAATTAAAATAAAGAAAATTATGGGATATTGCAGCCTCCATTACTGCATGAGCCAATTCCTCATAAGAACTCCCCTTTAAAAATCTGTCATTTATCCATCTATCTCTTTCTGATTTCCAATGGTTCTGTTATTTTGGAGAACCCTGGCTAATACACTTATCCTTGAAGCCTGTAATAATATTCCCCTTCTCTCAGAAGACTTTTTTTTTAATGTTTTCTTTATGTTTTTTACATTTATGTATTTTGAGAGACAGAGCGCAAACGGGGGAAGGGCAGAAAAAGGAGACACCGAATCCGAAGCTGGGCAAGCTGTCAGCAGAGAACCTGACGAGGGGCTCAAACGCATGAACTGCGAGATTACCTGAGCCAAAGTCTGACCCTTAACCAACTGAGCCACCAAGTGCCCCTCTCGGGAGCCTTTCTGCCCAAGGTTATCCTGTGGTAGTCTCTTAAAGTTGTTCAGCACCTTGGGGCGCCTGGGTGGCTTTGTCTGTTGGGCGTCCGACTTTCGCTTAGGTCATGATCTCGCGGTTCGTAGGTTCAAGCCCCGCGTCGGGCTCTGTGCTGACTGCCAGCTCAGAGCCTGGAGCTAATTTCAGAGTCTGTGTCTCCCTCTCTCTTTGACCCTTCCCTGCTCACGCTGTCTCTCTCTCTCTCCTAGAAATAAATAAAAAAATTAAAAATAAAAAAAAAAGCTGTTCAGCACCTTATAACAGTGGTGCTCAATCCTCACTAATCATTGTAATCATTGTAATTATCTGGGCAGAATCTGATTCAGTTAATCTATGATGGGGCCTGGGCTTCGGTACAAGCTGATTGCGGTGGTCAGTCAATGTTGAGAAGTCCTGTCTTAAAATAGTTCAGAGGAGGAGTGCCTGAGCAGCTTGGTAGGTTAAGTGTTTGACTTTGGCTCAGGTCATGACCTCACAGTTTGTGAGTTCAAGCCCTACCTCAGGCTCTGTGCTGACAGCTCAGAGTCTGGAGCCTGCTTCAAATTCTGTGCCTCTCTCTCTCTCTCCGCCTCTCCGCTGCTCACACTCAATCTCTCTCTCTCTCTTTCTCTCTCTTTCAAAAATAAACAAACATTAAAAAAATAAAAGATAACTCTGGAGAATAGAAAAACAAATTGAAAAAACAGCTAGAATTTTTCCTTTGTTCGTTTAGTCCCTTGTGTGACTTTTGACAATCACACTGACTTTGGTCTTTGACTTCCTTTTGTATTCTTCAGTCTGCTGCTGTGCCTTTGCTCTGTCTGACAGGCCATGCAATACCTGCCTGGTTTGATCTGCCTTAACTTTCAGGTTCCTGTTACTATGTCTGTCTTTGAACCAGGCTGCTTACCTGCCTCTAGGTTTTTAGCTATGATCTTCCAAGCTTCCAGGCTTGCCTTCACTTGGAATTTGATTCCATTTTTATCTCTGACTCTGGCATGTCATGAGAATCCTCTCCACTACCCTGCCACCTCCCAGCAGCTCAAGTTTGGGACTTGACAACTCCATAGTTTTGAATTTCCTCAGCATCCTAGAATGTTCTCTAGATCACTGCATCTTAACATTGTTTACAGTGTGCATTAAAATAAGTCTACAGTGTTTAGTACAAATATATCTAATCATCCCAGCTCTACCACAAGCTCCTTGGAGGCAGAATTCAGGCTTTTACTGGTAGGTGCTAGCACCTAGAACAGAGTTTGACACCTAGTAGTTACTCAGTAAGAGTGCTAGGTTTAGTTTATAGACTTGTAAACTTATGAAGTTAGAGAAGGTTTGGGTTCCAGAGATAGTGAAGAGCCTGGCTTGATGTCTCTCTACCAGCACATCTCCATTGTCCTCACCTGATTCTAGGCCGTGTTTAATGATCTGATTGGGACTCATTGCTATTTGATCTAATATTGATTTCTCAAGTATTGATTAGATTGTTCCACTAGCCTACAACTGTGCTGACATGAGCAAGGAGAGAAGATTCTTTTTGTGAGAAATAAAAAAGGCTCATGGTCTTCTACTTCATAGCAGACTATTGGAAAAGGTATCAAGCTGATGATGGAAATCCTGTTCTCTTTCTATGTCATGCCCCAAACACCTACTTACTGGTCTCCTGTTGTCTGTAAGCCCTCTGGCCGGGGTTTGCCATGCTTGGTGGCATCCCAAGATGAGAAGCTGACTTTCCCCTTTTAATTTTCCTTTCCCTTCAATAAGTTTACAGTTTTCTGGCTGATGGTAGCTTGAAATGCCATTCTTTCTGGAGTGATACACATTTTAAAAGAAGCTGCTTCAAGGCAGAAAAATTGGAAATTCTGTCAATAAAGAAAACAAATTGAGGAAATCTATTTTTTCCCTAGAAGGAGGGAGAATCAGCCATTCTAGCGCCCTTAAACTACATTATGTTCAGTGCAGCTCTGTAGGCCATCAAATAACAAACAAGAAAAACTAAAAATTTTCAGCCAAAAGCGATTTGGTGACACTTAGATTATAAACTAGCTTTTCCAATGTAAGTCAAGCCCCTTAATTTTACAGTGAAGAAACTGAGGCTCAGAGAAGGAAAGTGATTTGTCAAGTATTACTTTGAGGAAAGTCTAGACTCTAGGCCTCTGTTGTTCCAGCAGGATGATAGTTATTTGTATTTGGCTGTTCTGATCTTGACCACTGTTTTTGCAAAAAGTTGATATGAGATCTTTAGGGTTATTTTTCTCCACAAATAGGAGAGGTACAAGAGAGTGTTTTGGTTTGTGTGCAGATGTTCTTATTGGAATCTGTACCAAAGTGTCACAAGAATGAATGCATACTAATTGCCAGGTTGGAGTACAGCAAAACTGAGGTGAACATGTTGTGCCTGGCAGCTGGATTAATGAAGCATCCACAAAAAGGAGAATGGAGATGTGAAAAATGGTAGTCACAGATTTCCTTTTCAGAGTTTTCTATGTAAGAGCTTTTGGCTTCAGTTTAAGAAGGGAACTTTGGAGAAAGACTCCCTTTTGAAATGGGCCAGGGAATCCCAGACAAGGCTGTATAAAGCATATGGGTACCCAAAGAGGCCCATCTCCCAGTTACTTCCATCTCAAACAGGCCAATAATCAGAATTCTCATTTGATGGGTTTCTGAAGTCTTTTCATCACATTGTGGGTTCCAAGCAAACTAAGCCTTCAAATACAATTTCAGTTTCTTGATGTAGTAGAGCAGCAGCTAGGGTCTGTTTCCATCACTTTGGAAGAGTGGAATAGTTTGGGAGCCTTCATTCCTCCTCTGCACTTTTGGTTTGGAGAGAATGTGGTAGAGATGGGGAGAAAGCATAAGGTCAGTCTCAGATGTGATTTTTATTTTTGAACAGTGAGTTTTATAGTGGTGGATAAAGATGTTAGAAGCCTTTTAAATCTTCAGTGTTGATACTTCCCAAGAAATACCTAAAGTATTTGCCCTAATACTACTAGTTTCCCTGCCTATTCCTTTATTGCTCATTGTTCATCTCACAGCCTCTGGTAACAGATGTAATATTGCAGACAACCTCTGAATGCCCAGCCTTTAGCATTGAACACATAGGAGCAGTTCCCTTTGACCCCCACCCCCCTACTTTGCTAATTGATATGGTCTATTAGGGCATTGTAGTCACTGGGTCTATTTCAAATCAGCTGACCAACCCTGAGCTTCAAATCTTCATCTCTTCCTGGAAGTGCAGAGAGCAGCTCTCAGGTTTCCAGGGAGAGGAAGAAGCAGGGTGGTCCTTCTCTGGCAATTGGAATCATATTCTTTGACACATTTTCCTAGAACTCTGGTGCAGGAATCCTTCAGGATTAAATCAAAGGCTTCCTTGACTGGATAAAGTAGCACACCACCTCTGGCAATTCAGCTGCTAAAGAAAATGAAGTAAGGTTGGATAAGGAAGCAAAAGGATGGGAACAGTGTCATAGCAAAATCTGTCTTGCTGAACAGAGATTCTTACTTGCAGTATCACACTGGGCATGGAATGCTGTGAGTGCTGCCACCAGGAAAGAGCAGATGGGGGAGCGACATAACTCTCAGCAACCATGACTAGATATAGACATATAAAGAGAGGCTAGAGGTGGTTTTTTGAAGTCAGTATGAAACAGAATTTATTCAGAAGCACACCCAAACTTCCTGAGATTTTGGAACAGATGAAGCAGAAAAGGTGCAGAGCAGTTTCTCTAAACTGTCAATAACAGTGAATCTAAAATTCATGAGTTTAAAATCAGAATACAGCATATAGACTTGAGACTAAGTGTGAACTAGGGCTAATATTCAGTTGAGAGATTTACCTGTTCTAGACTCTTCCTTCAGCTACCAAGATGTGAAGTTGGTTGTGTGTATCCATAGAACTAGGCACTTTGTTTAAAGTATGTGTTTCAATCTCTCTTTCATTATTTATGGTGATTTGGTTAACTGGATTGATTTGGTGTCAATTCAGTAGGAAGTGAGCATAAGATAGTTGATGGTCACCACAGCCTATTTATTAGTTTGATTTCTATTTTAAAATCTCTGAGAAAGTTTAAAATCATTGATATTAGAGTAGACACAGTAAACTATTAGACATTTTAAAAGTTTATTTATTTATCTTAAGAGAGAGAGAGGAGGAGGGGCAGAGAGAGAGCGAGAGAGGGAATCCCAAGCAGACTCCACGCTGTCAGCACAGAACCTGACATGGGGCTCAATCTCACAAACCGTGCGATCATGACCTGAACCGAAATCAAGAGTCGGATGCTTAACCAACAGCCACCCAGGCACCCCATAGACAAATCTTTAAAATAGTTTTTAAGTAGCTTTACTTAAATGAGTAAGAAGGGAATGCTTTTCTTTTTTAAATTNAGCGACGAAACCACCCAGGCGCCCTGGGAATGCTTTTCTAACTTGAAATCAGAATGTCTGTTATCCTTAAATTAATAATAAAAATTACTTTGGCCAACCCCCTGTGTGATGTTCTCTGTTTAAGAAGGGATTTATCACTAAGATTTGGCAGGAAAAAAAAGAATATGCAGGAAATGGATTCTAGGGGGGCGTCTGGGTGGCTCAGTCTGTTAAGCGTCTGACTTCAGCTCGGGTCATGATCTCACGGTTCGTGGGTTTGAGCCTGCATTGGGCTCTGTTCTGACAGCTAGCTCAGAGCCTAGAGCCTGTTTCAGACTCTGTATCTCCCTGTCTTTCTGACCCTCCCCTGCTCATGCTGTCTCTCACTCACTCTCTCTCTCTTTCAGAAATAAATAAAAGATTTAAACAAACAAACAAACAAAAAAGGAAATGGATTCTAGGAAGGGTTCAGC
>NW_027527452.1:1944-3383 GCF_008692635.1 Crocuta crocuta | reverse complement strand
TCCAGCAATCTCTTTAGCTCCAAGGACTCCAAGAAGGAATAAGAAAGATATCTAGGTATGAAGCTTCAGGCATGCTGAAGGCATAGAGAAGTTGTAAAGCAAGGAGATGAGAAAAACAAAACAGTGAAGCAGAGAGAGATCCCAGAGAAAAGGCAGAGAGAAGGTAGTAAAAATGGGTCAAGGGTCACCCAAAGTGCTAATAAGTTAGATTTTCTAAACTTGTTTTAGACTTTTAGAAGTATTTGAGGCCTAAAAATGGTCTGGGAAATTGATATTCTTCAAATGTTGATGGCATCAATCTGGAGACTGACTCTTTAAAACATCTTTGGCACCTGTCATTTTCTATCACCACCATCACCCCTACTTTGTTTGTTTATTTATGCAACAAATATGTGTGCTTCACATCAATAAACAGAACAAACAAAAATCACTCCACTAGTAGACTTTATATCCTAGAGGGGAAGGAAGATAACACAGGACAAAAGATAATTTCAAATAATGGTAAATTATTTGAAGAAAAGAAAACAGGAGTATGTGATAGAATGGCACACAATGCATGTGTGTGCACACACTTGTACTAATTTAATCTGGATAGTAAGAGATACTCCTCATTACCTCTTACTTGGACTATTGCAATAACTTACTAAAGGGTCTGTCCCTGTTTTTTTCCCCAGTCTAGTTTGTCTTGAGTGCTACTACTTAATTTTCTTGACTCAAGTATACATTTTATCATATCACACCCTATTCAAACAAACAAAAACCACAATTCTCAGTGGTTCTCCTTTACCTTACATATTGAGTCATAGTGTTCAAGAGCTGGAAGGAAACAAAAACAATCTAATAGTTACGCCTTGTAGGTATAAAATTGGGAATGACTTACCTAAAGTCAAACAGTGGCTCAGTGAGGCAGAGCTAGGGTCTGGAGACAGGTCTCATAAATCAAAATCTAATATATTGGGGCAGCCTTAGCCCCATTAATAATAGCCAAAAGTGATATACCAGAAAGGCTAGGATCTGGATGAGATGTCCCTATTCTTAAAACTCTACTCTGACCCTTTCTTTATAGTTCCAGAGCTATCAACTTAGTCCAGGCACCTATCACTTCTAATTTGTATGATCACAATAATTTCATAAATATTTTTATTCTTAGTTCATACCACGTCTTTGGGAGACAGCATAGCATAATGATTAAAAGGATGGGGATTAAGGAGTGTACTTGTCATGATGAGCACTGGTTGATGTAAGGAATTGTTGAATCACTATATTGTACACCTGAAATTAATATAACACTGCATGTTAAATATATTGAAATTAAAATAAAGTTTAAAAAAGGGTAGGCTCTGTCTTTAATAATCTTATAGAAAGATATTTAGCAGTTCAGTTCCTACCTCTGCCACTCACTAGCTAGGTGGTCTTGGGAAAAGTTAAATAATCCTCTG
>NW_027527452.1:578-926 GCF_008692635.1 Crocuta crocuta | reverse complement strand
ATTTGTATTTCCCTGATGAGGAGGGATGCTGAGCATCACTTCGTGTGTCTGTTGGCCATCTGGATGTCCTCTTGGGAGAAGTCTCTGTTCATATCTTCTGCCCATTTCTTCACTGGGTTGTTTGTTTTTCGGGTGTGGAGTTTGGTGAGTTCCTTATAGATTTTGAATATTAACCCTTCATCTGATATGTCATTTGCCACTATCTTTTCCCATTCTGTTGGTTACCTATTAGTTTTGTGGGTTGTTTCCTTTGCCATGCAGAAGCTTTTAATCTTGATGAGGTCCCAATTGTTTATTTTTGCTCTTGATTCTTTTGCTTTTGGGGATGTGTCAAGTAAGAAGTTGCTG
>NW_027527452.1:0-569 GCF_008692635.1 Crocuta crocuta | reverse complement strand
GGAGGTTGTTTCCTGCTTTCTCCTCTAGGGTTTTGATGGTTTCCTGTCTCACATTCAGGTCCTTTATCCATTTTGAGTTTATTTTTGTGTCTGGTGTGAGAAAATGATCTAGTTTCATTCTTCTGTATGTTGCTGTCCAGTTCTCCCAACACCATCTGTTAAAAATGCTGTCATTTTTTCCATTGGATATTCTTTCCTGCTTTGTCAAAGATCAGTTGGCTGTATACTTTTGGGTCCACTTCTGAGTTCTCAATTCTGTTCCATTGGTCTATGTGTCTGTTTTTGTGCCAATACCATACTGTCTTGATGATGACAGCTTTGTAGTAGAGGCTAAAGTCTGGGATGGTGATACCTCCCGTTTTGGTTTTCTTTTTCACTATTACTTCGGCTCTTCGGGGTCTTTTGTGGTTCCATACAAATTTTAGGGTAGTTTGTTCTAGTTTTGAGAAGTATGCTGGTGCAATTTTGATTGGAATTGCATTGAATGTGTAGATTGCTTTGGTATTAATGACATTTTAACTATTTTTATTCTTCCTATCAATGAGCATGGAATGTTTTTCCATTTCTTT
>NW_027527451.1:43329-47761 GCF_008692635.1 Crocuta crocuta | reverse complement strand
TAATTTGACAATAAACTATTTGTAAAAAAAATAAATAAATAAACAAATAAAACCCTCCCTTGGAAAAAACAAAACAAAACAAAAAAACCCAAAAGGGATGAAGAAGGTCATTATATAATAAATACAGGGTCTAACCACCAGGAAAAGCTAACAATTTTAAATGTATATGCATCGAATATGGGAGCACCAAAATACAAAAAAGAATTAATGAAAACAGAAACAATCTCATGGATAAGAATGTGATAATAGCAGGGGACTTTAATACTCCACTACAGCAATGGATAGACTATCTAAACAGAAAATCACTAAAGAAACAATTGACTTGAATGACACATTGGATCAGATGGATCTGACAGATATATTTAGAACTCTACATCCTGAGACTATGGAATTCACTTTCTTCTCAAGTGCACATGGCACATTCTACAAGATAGATCACATACTGGGTCATAAAACAGCCCTCAAAAAATATAAAACGATTGAGATCATACCATGCACACTTCAAAATCACAATGCTATGAATCTTGAAATCAATCACAGGAAAAAGTCTGGAAAACCTTCCAAAAACCTACCAAGTAGGTTAAAGAACACCCTACTAAAGGAAGAATGGGCAAATCAGGCAATTAGAGACGAAATTAAAAAATACATATAAAGAAGTGAAAATGAAAATATAACAATCCGAACTCTATAGGATGTGGCAAAGGCAGTCCTAAGAGGAAAATGCACTGCACTCCAGGCTTATTTCAAGAAATTAGAAAAAGTGCAAAGACAAAATCTAACAGCACACCTAAAGGAACTAGAGGGAGAACAACAAGAGCACCCCAAATCCAGTAGGAGAAGAGAAATAATAAAAATCATGGCTGAAATAAACAATATAGAATCCAAAGAAACCAGTTGAACAGATCAATGAAACCAAGAATTGGTTTTTGGAAGAAATAAAATAAATTGATAAACCTCTAGTCAGACTTCTCAAAAATAAAAGAGAGAGCATGCAAAGAGACAAAATCATGAATGAAAATGTACTTATTATAAACAATTCCTCAGAAATACAAGAAATTATCAGGAATTACTATGAAAAATTGTATGCCAACGAACTGGACCACTTAGAACAAATGGAAAATTTCCTAAACACACTCACTACCAAAATTCGTATGGGAAGAGATAGAAAATCTGAACAAACCCATAACAAGTGAAGATATTGAATCAGTTATCCAAAATATCCCAGCAAATCAGAGCCCTGGGCCAGATGGCTTCCCTGGAGAAGTCTACCAGACATTTAAAACAGAATTAATACCCATGCTGCTCAAGCTATTCCAAAAAATAGAAATGGAATGAAAACTTCCGGACCTATTCTACAAAGCCAGCATCACTTTGATTCCCAAGCCAGACAGAAACCCAGCAAAAAAAGAGAAATACAAGCCAATATCCTTGATGAATACGGATGCAAAAATTCTCAACAAGATACTTGCAAACAGAATTCAAAAGACATAAAATGAATTATTCACCATGATCGAGTGGGATTCATTCCTGGGTTACAGGGCTGGTTCAATATTCGCAAATCAATCAATGTGATACATCACATCAACAAAAGAAAAGATAAAAACCATATGATCCTGTCAATCTTAGATGCAGATAGAGCATTTGACAAAATACAGCCTCCCTTCTTAATAAAGACACTCGAGGAAGTCGGGATAGAAGAACTTATGTAAACATCATAAAAGACATTTATGAGAAGCCCTCAGCTAACATCATCCTCAATGGGAAAAAAAACTGAGAGCTTTCCCCCTAAGATCAGTAACACTACAGGGATGTCTATTCTCACCACTCTTGTTTAACGTAGTGCTAGTAGTCCTAACATCAGTAATCAGACAACAAAAGGAAATCAAAGGCATCAGAATGGGCAAAGAAGAAATCAAACTTTCACTTTTCGCAAATGACATGATATTCTACGTGGAAAATCCTACAGACTCCACCAGAAGCCTACTAGATCTCATCCATGAATTCAGCCAAGTTGCANCTAGGAATAAACCTAAGCAAGGATATAAGAGATCTGTATGATGAAAACTATAGAACACTTATGAAGGAAGTTGAAGAAGACACAAAGAAATGGAAAACCATTCTATGCTCATGGGTCGGAAGAATAAATATAGTAAAAATGTCATTNTACTACCCAAAGCAATCTACATATTCAATCCAATCCCAATCAAAATAGTACCAGCATTCTTCCTAAAGCTAGAACAAACTATCCTAAATTTTATATAGAACCAGAAAAGACCGCGCATAGCCAAAGCAATATTCAAGAAGAAAACCAAAACGGGAGGTATCACCATCCCAGACCTTAGCCTCTACTACAAAGCTGTCATCATCAAGACAGTACGGTATTGGCACAAAAACAGACATATAGACCAATGGAATAGAGAACCCAGAATTGGACCCACAAATATATGGCTAACTAATCTTTAACAAAGCAGGAAAGAGTATCCAATGGAAAAATGACAGCCTCTTTAACAGATGGTGCTGGGAGAACTGGAAAGCAACATGCAGAATAATGAAACTAGATTACTTTCTCACACCATAGACGAAAATGTACTCAAAATGGGTAAAGGACCTGAACGTGAGGCACGAAACCATCAACAACCTGGAGGAGAAAGCAGGAAATAACCTGTTCATGTTGTCTAGGCATAATTTCTTTTATTGAGGTATAATTATCATATAACATTATATTTATTTCAGGTGTACAGGATAATGATCTGACGTTTGTATATACTTGTTGGCTTAATGATTTACAGCACTCTGCTCTCAAAAGTGTCCTAATTTGGATGAGTTACATGAGCACCCCCTTTATTTGCCATTGATTTGTATAACTTGTTTTCATAGTATCTCAGGATTTCCCTGTATCTAAAAGGTTGCTTTGGAATGCCTCACAGAGCCCAGCTGAGGTAGGGAGGCTGGAGGCTAGAGTACAAATGAGCTTAAGACAGCCCTGGAGACCACACCTGGCTTTCTAGGAGCTTCCTGTCCATTTTCATAGAAAAGTACTAAAGAACCCTCTCCACCTATCAAGTCTGCAGGGTACTCAGCTGGTGCCAGAGAATGTAGGTTGGCAGCGGGCTATTTGGGGGAGGGGGTCTCCAGAACCCCTGAGGTTCCCCAGGCTGCCAGAAACTATCTGAAGGCTCCTGTGCCTGTCTTGGCAGCAGGCTGTAGGTGAGTACAGGCAGCTGGGGCTCTCGGGAGCTGGGGTTGTGACCTTCGTGGGATACCTGCCCAGCCGGTATTATGCTAAGTGAAATAAGTCAGGCAGGTAAAGATAGATACCATATATTTTCACTTATAGGTGGAGTAGGAGGAACTTAACGCAGAACCATGGGGGAGGAGAAGGGAAAAAATACTTTGGGTGAGGGAGGGAGGCAAACCATGAGAGACTCTTGAATACTGCGAGCAAACTAAGAACTGATGTGAGTAGGGGAGAATGTAAGAGGGATGATGGGCATGAAGGAGGGCACTTTTTGGGATGAGCACTGACTGTTATATGGAAACCAACTTAACAATAAACTATAAAAGAAAAAATAACAAAAAAAATACTGAGCACCTGAATTTTGAGAAATGCACCTCAAAGGAAAAAGAAAACTAGGAAATTAACCCACAACTATATGATTGATTAATGTTTCACAAAGCAGGAAAGACTATTCAATGGAATAAGAAATGTCTATTCAGGGGCGCCTGGGTGGCTTAGTCGATTAGNTCTTTGGTAATTTTGATAGAAGCATTCAAAATAAACTGGACCATTTCCTTACACCAGAAACAAATTTAAATTCACAATGGATTAAAGACTTAAATATGAGTTCTACTCCATACCAATCCTAGAAGAGATTAAAGGTAGTAATCTCTTTGACATTGGTCATAGCAACATCTGTCTGGAATATCTTTTTTGCATGCTTTCTTTTTCAATGTGTTTTATGTCTTTTTATTCAACGTGACTATTGTATTAGAATAAATTAAATGAAGTATTTTTTATTCATTCTGTCAATCTTTTTCTTTTATTAGAGAGTTTTATGCATTGGTATTTGAAGAAATATCAGGGACTTCTGCCATTTTACTACTTGTTTTCTTTATACTTGATAGGTTCTTGTCTCTCATTTCCTCCCATCACTACCTTTTTTTGTTTGTTTACCTTTTGGGGGATTAAGTGCTGTTATTATGTTCACACCTTCTTTGTATAGATATTTATTTCTGTGGTTACCAAAGAGATTACATTTAACACTATGAATATATAACGGTATAATTTGCATTTATACCAACTTACCTTCAAAAACATATAAAAACTATGCCTCTACACAGTAACATTTACTCCTTTTCTGTTGTTAATGTCACAGATTACATTTTTATAATTTATGTGGAAGTAATTATTTATTATACATTTTAATGCTGT
>NW_027527451.1:42014-43286 GCF_008692635.1 Crocuta crocuta | reverse complement strand
GTGCAAACTAAAATCACTATAAGAGTAGCTAATAATCAACCTTGTACTACCTTTACTGGTGATCTTTAATTCTTCTTGTATCTTCAGGTTACTATCAAGTGCCTTTTTATTTCAATCTATAAGACACCATTAGCATTTCTTACAGGGAAGATTTAGTCTCAACAGTCTCTCCAATTTTTAAAAATACTGATGTCTTTATTTTTGCTTCATTTTTGAAAGGCGTTTTTGACTGAACTAGAATTCTCAATTGATATATTTTTCTCTCAATATTTTGAATATATCAACATATTGCCTTCTTTCCTCCAAGGTGTCTGATGAGATCTATTCATAATTTAATTGAGAATGACTAAGGAGTACCTGGATGGTTCGGTTGGTTAAGCCTCCAACTCTTGATTTCAGCTCAGGTCATGATCTCACAGTTTGTGGCTTTGAGCCCTGCTTTGAACTCTGTGTNCGAACCGCGAGATCATGACCTAAGCAAAAGTCGGACGCTTAACCGACTAAGCCACCCAGGCCCCCCTCAATGATTTCTTTTAAAAAATTATGTTTATTTAATTTTGAGAGAGAGACAGAGTGTGAGCAAGGAAGGTGCAGAGAGAGAGAGAGACTCAAAATCCGAAGCAAGCTCCAGGCTCTGAACTGTCAGCACAGAGCCCGACGTGGGTCCCAAACCCACAGACTGTGAGATCATGACCTGAGCCGAAGTTGGATCCTTAACTGACTGTGCTACCCATGTATCTTCAGTGATTTCAATTGACCTATCTTCCAATTCACTGCTTTTTTTTCCTGCTTGTTTAAATATCTCTTAAGCCCCTCTAGGGCAATTAGCATTTTAGTTATTGTACATTTCAGCTCCTAAATTTATTTTTTATAATGTCTGTATCTTCACTGGGTATTTTCATTTTTTTATAAATTGTTTCCCTTTGTCTATGTTCTTTCTTTATCTCCTAGAGCATCATTAGTCAATTGTTTTAGAATTTTGTCCTATAACTCCAATGTCTTGGCTTCCTAGAATATATTTTTTGCCAATTTACTTTTCTTATTTAAATGGACCATGATTTTATGTTTCTTTGTATGCCTAGTAATTTTTTTAAAATTTACATTTATTTTAGAGAAAGAAGGAGACCAGAGAGAGAGGGAGACAGAGAATCAAAAACAGGCTCTGCATCATAAGTGTGGGGACTTGAATTCATGAACCATGAGATCATGACCTGAGCCTAAATCAAGAGTTGTAAGCTTAACTGACTGAGTCACCCAGGTACCCCATGCTTG
>NW_027527451.1:41722-41918 GCF_008692635.1 Crocuta crocuta | reverse complement strand
CTGGGAGTCAGATTTTCTCCCTTCCCCAGGGATTATTATGTTGTTGTTTTAGCTGTTGTTTTTATTGTTTTGTTGTTGTTGTTGTTGTAGTGTGTCACTGTACCAAGTATCAGACTGAGGTGAAAACTTAAATTCTTCTCAGGTGTTCTGTGAACCTGTATCTGTCCCAGAGTATATGTGGTGGATTTCTAAACCT
>NW_027527451.1:38762-41610 GCF_008692635.1 Crocuta crocuta | reverse complement strand
TTCTAAACCTACCCCCCACATATGCATGTTTTTTTTTTTTTTTTAATGTCCAAAAACAGGACAGCTCCTTTAAATCTCCTGAAAGATACTTTAGTCAGTTGGGGCTTACATAATGACAGTCAGATTCTGTTCCTGCCTCTCATTGATCAGAATTAATAACCCTTAATCAGAACACAAAACCCCAATATTTGAAGGACAGAGTTCTTATTGCTTAACCTGCCTCTGCAAAAGCATACCAGAACTATGTGCCACTATCATCACAGATGCTTAACACAAGTGTAAGTGGGCAAATGGGTAACCATTATCACAGTGAAAGTTAAAAATAAACTTTATTAACCACAATTTACCAGCCATGTTTTCCCTGGAAGCTTCAAACATTCAAATAGACTCCAGAGTTCCAAAATAGTAGCTTCAGACAGATTATGCCAGTACAACTGTTGTCCCAGTGGAGAGACATATTACTGTTGCTTTCTACTCTGCTATATTCCATGACATCATTCCTTGTCACTGTTTGTGTGTGCGTGTGTGTGTGTGTGTGTGTGTGTGTGTCTTGCTTTTTCACCTCAACTAAAGGAAGGCAACCGAGGCAGTATTTCTGGAGCTTCCTATATTTAACTTACTACCATGTACTCCTATCCCAGATAAGCTCTTTTATCTACATATTGTTACAACTATCCCTTACTTCATCGTGGTTTGTTTTATATAAAGTTTTTTCTCCTATTATCTTTGTTCTACATATATTAAAACTTCTGTTCCACAAGGGAGAAATAAGGCTCAGATAATTTAATGATTTCCTCAATATCACATAACCAGTAAGAGTGCAAGGCAGGCTAGAGAAAATATCAGTTCTTGTTTATCCAAGAGCTTGACAAATGGAAAAACATGCACGTTTGATCTATTAGACCATAATGCATTAAGCTAAGATGGATGTGAGAAGATGAAGATTTAGCAGGTATTAACAGATATCCCTGGAGACTTTATTTTTTTCCAGACCTCTTCTGGGTCTATCCATCAATTAATATAATTATCTTACATATTTTGTTTACTTACAAAATTTCTACCCGTCATTCAAGACTAATATCATTCACGTTATGAAACCTCCCTAAATCCTAAGCAGGGTGCCATCTTTGCTCCTCGCTGTGATTTTTATGTAATTCTTGTTAACAGAAAATCATATTTTATTATGATTATTTGTTCACATGTGTGTCCCTCTACTGCACAGTAAACTCCTTGAAAGGATGGCCTATGTTTCAGTCATCTCTTTTTCTTCAGTTCTTATCACTGTTTCTTATACATAATCTATGGAGAATGAACGATTTCTGTGTCTCAGTTTCCTAATCTATAAAATGGTGATAAAATTTATATCTATCTCATATGGCTACTGTGAGGAGTAAATAATGTATTTTATTTCATTTTTTAATGTTTATTATTTTGAGAGAGAGAGAGAGAGAGAACGAGCAGGGGAGGGGCAGAGAGAGGGAGACACAGAATCCGAAACAGGCTCCAGGCTTTGAGATGTCAGCACAGAGCCCAACAGAGGGCTTGAACCCACAAACCATGAGATTATGGCCTGAGCTGAAGTTGGACGCTTAACTGACTGAGCCACCCAAGCGCCCTAAGTAATGTATTTTAAAGTGCTTAGAACAGTGTCTAGAGTCTATAGTTAGTGACTAATAAATGTTAATTATTGTTATTGTTATCAATATTACAATGATTATTAAATTTATGTTTAACTATATTGGAAAAGTAAGGACAAAAACCCAGTTTTCAAAGTCTAGGGTGTATTCTACTACTCCAGCCTCCTTGGAGGTCTCTTGCTGCCTGTGGCTGCTAAGCCCTCATCATCACTACTGCTTGGTACTGCTTCAGTTGAGCCCAATCTCTAGGCATTGCATCATGTTCAGAATCTTTTAAAATTCTTTTTCTTCTATTAATCTATTCAAGCTTTTAAAATATTCTGAGTTTTCCTTTCTATTAGTAAAGAAAGTATATCCAAAAAAAGAAACAATGTTTATCAACAAGATTTAATTAACTAAAGACAAATTCTTCTCTAGTTATTATGTATTTTTAATCACCTACAATATGTAAAATAACCTGATATATTGAATCAGATAAAAATCACAATGCTTCCAGAAGGTCCATTTTGGTGAAATATCAAACAGAAAATTCACAAAATATTTAACAAACTAGATTATTCCAGTCTTCCAATTCAGGACTTTTAATTTTTTTAATATTACTCACATTAACTAATTATATTTCACACCACTACTACAAAATGTGCATATGCAAATCCACTTTCCAATTTATTCATGCACAAATAGGTTAAAAATTAAGATTTCACAACCTGTATAACCTTAACACACTGTGGTATTTTCTACTTTATTCAATTTCATTTAAAAATGCTAGTCATATCTTCTTAAAATGATTTTATGAACCATTATTGTATGGCTGTTTGCTTTTCAAAAACTCTGTTCTTATTCAACCACCTCAATTTCTGTTATACAGATGATAAAACTGAGTCCAAGAAGATTTATTTGTTATTTCACAATCCATGGTGGAATAATAACAAAATACTGGGACAGTAAATTCTGACCACTTCTCTGAAATCTAGGAATCCTTATATAATACTTAGAATAAATTTTAGTGCTGCTTCAATGTCTAATATAGATGACACTCAATATGTATTTGGTAAACAAGTTTTTTGAATCAGTGAACACTATGTAGGTAGGGACTTTTCAGCACTACTAACAATGGGGCATACTGGGAAGAAGTGGAAAAGGAGTCCCTGTAAATTTATTAAAATTAACAATTATTAGAAGTATGATTGGAAATCAATATAGTGGAACAA
>NW_027527451.1:36603-38628 GCF_008692635.1 Crocuta crocuta | reverse complement strand
TAAAATGCTTTGAGGTTTGGTTGTTTTGTTTGCTTACTTTTAAATTAACCATTTCAAGCTTGAATACCTAAAACTTGAGAAGGAGAACCCAATGTTCATTTGTGTTGACTTTTTATAAAGCTTGATTTATATAAGATTTAAATAAAATTTGCTACAAAGATGCAAAAAACCCCACCCAACTTTGTTAAATCCTAGGATTTAAGAAATAAAAATTTAGGGAGCTAATAGGATACTGAAATGTTATACAGTTTTGGGGGAATTTAGAGCACCTCAGAATTACTGCCTAAAAGACACCTTCACTTTTGGTGGCAGCATCACAAATGACTATTCACTTTCAATATTGCATTAACTGCTTCTGTCATATAAATGTTTTCCCTGTTTTTATGCCATTTTACCACAATGAGTTATCCCAGGGTCCAGGAATTTAGACCAGGTTGCAAGTTTTTTGCTATATAAAATGTCATTTTAATTAAAATAGCAATACTAGTGACTGAAAGGTAAGGACTTGTTTTTGCCAATTTATTTTTTTCAATTTTGTTTTCTGCATTTGACTGGTANTATTCCATTCATTTGGAAAATGTTTACAACATTTCCAATGGGCAATTTAGTTGGTTCAAATAAGTAATTGTTTGCAAGACATGACAGAATTTTTGTTTTATTTTCCTTTAAAAATCAACACATGGATACTCTAATACAGATTAATACAGATAAAATTATTAAATTACTTTTTAACATCCTTAGATTATTGATTTTTTTTCCCAAAGCAATGTGGCATTCACAAACTCCCAAGGGGATTAATTTGTTTTAAAATGTAATGAATGAAAGTAAACAATTAAGAATGTGGTTGTGAAAATAGCCAGTAAGACCAAATTTCCAGATGTTTATGAATGTCAACTGCACCCAGGGAGAATGGTTTTAATCTTTCTGTATCTGTATATTCTTAGTTTATCACTTACAATTTAGTTTCAATAATTATATTTTATATATTCTGCACCCTTTCTTCCTAGAAAATAAACTAGCACCTCACTTTCCAAAAACTCTTCAAAAGCAGTTTTTATGTATGTGAAACTAAAATCAGACTTTTATGAATGAAGGATAGTAAAGGAAGAAAATTAATTACAATAATCACAATCAAATGAATTTTCTTAAGTGATTCATNGTTTTTAATATGAATTTATTTCAGAAAATAAAGACCCATGAAATCATCTTTGTATAATTTATTTCTCAATTTAACAATATGCCTGTGCTTGACCAGAAAGAGATATTTCTTTCTTCAAGACGTTGTTAGTAAAATTTACTTGTCCAGAAATCATCAAACTGTCAGGAAACTGCAGCTTTGCAAATATAAAGTTCAGCACTTTTCCCAATACAGGAGGCTTTCCTGTACATCAGAGAGAATTATTTTAAGATTGGGAAGGCAGATGCTAGTGCTATTTTTATCCTTATTGCTTCATGAGTTTATGTATTTTAGAGTTAAGGGAAGTCTGTATGTTATAATTTGAGTAAAGAAACTTTGTAAATCAAAGAGGTTTTGTAAATCAAAAGCAGGGAGAAAGAGATGAAAATGCATAAAATTGAGAAAGGGTGACTATCGAAAAATATAAATATACAGAATAAATAGAAATAGAGAATAGAAAGAATGGTGGAGGAAAAGGGAACCTAAAATAAGAAAGGAGGAATGAAGGGAGGAAAGAGGGAAGAAAGGAAAAGAAGAATGAAGGAAAGAGAAAAAAGAAAAAGAAACAAAGAAAAGGAGGACGGAGGGAAAGAAAAAGAAATAGGGTAAAAAGCTGAAAGGGAGGGAGAAAACAAATAATAGATGAATTTATTTTTCACTCAATCAAACGATGTCTAGTTCTAATATTATATTACCAAATAAAACCATGACTATCTTTCCTTGAAAGAAAATTTGGGGGATCTATTTTTATACCAAATTAATGATATTTTAAGATACTGATCTTCATATTGTATGATATTTACTGTCATTTACAAGAAACTTCTTTATAAAGTAATCTATAATTATCT
>NW_027527451.1:28548-35367 GCF_008692635.1 Crocuta crocuta | reverse complement strand
TTTGAGAATCCTTTGAAAATGACCAATTGTGAGGTGAGTTCAAAGGGCCCACATGGGGTTCAGACAAGCAGTGAGAAATTGGCTAGTTTGTATCTGCAGTTTCCAGCCTTGACTCAGACCATAGGAATGTTCCTATTTTTTTCTTTTTGATTAGCTGAACTGAGGGCGGTCTGAGGATGGCTTTAGCCTTGAACAGTCTGAGGCTTTTCCTGGGACTGGGACTGGGGCTACGTGCAGCCCGAGGTTCCTCTTAATGGAGGACTTAATTTTTGGCTCTTCACTTTAATTATAGAACTGGCAAGGGTTGCAAATATAATAGACATCCTAGGAAATATTAGCACTAATTCTACTTTCTAAAACAAATGATAGGGGCTCCTGGGTGGCTCAGTCGGTTAAGTATCTGACTTAAGCTCAGGCCATGATCTCATGGTTTGTGGGTTCGAGCCCCTTGTCGGGCTCTGTGCTGACTGCCAGCTCAGAGCCTGAAACCTGTTTTGGATTCTGTATTTCTCTCTCTCTCTGACCCTCCCCTGCTCATGCTATCTCTCTCTCTCTCTCTTTCTCAGAAATAAGTAAGAAATTAAAAAAATTTAAAACAAATGATAGATACCACTAGATAAATACTCCAGAATTAAGAATGGAACAAGAGCTATCAATCAGAAGAGATCTCAATGATGTAAGACAGTAATAAAAATCACTAAAATTATTTATGCTTAATTTATGGGTTTCATATTATATGAGTAGGGAGAACCACAAAAAGTCTAAGAGGCAAAACATAAATCTGATTAAGGGACAAAAATTTAACCTATGTTTTCAGCCTCCCTTTTCGTTCCAAATGTGATATGCATAACATCTTGGGTGGAAATTATTCTTTCTCCCTATAGATTAGCAATTTTACCATTTCAGTAGTTATTCTCTTCATTAAAATAAGTAGCTGAAACTATGTTACAATTTCATCAAAGATAAATGTTATTTAAAGAATGAATATATTTTATGGAATATATCAAAGGAAACATAAATCATATCTTCAAAGACAAAGTATAAGTTTAGTAACACAGCACCAGGAAAAAGAAGAGCAAAACTGTTGTTTTCTAACTATTGGCTAAATAGGGTGACTAAGCTGAGTAAATATATAAACATTTATATTGGAATTAAAACTATTAACAAATGTATTTTCTTGTGGAGCCCAAATACAAATGTAGCTTTCTAATCAGTTCTAGGCAACTCAGCTTCTAACCTGAATGATATCTTACATTATATGCTTTGGCAGATCTCCAGGGTCCCATGGGAGAAAGCAATATCTCTATTTACATATCAAAGCAAACGAAGGATCAAACCCCATTAGAACTCTAAGAGGATGTGAAAATACTGTCTGAATTCAGTCTCAACAATTTCTTTCCAAAAACCAGTCCACTTCCTTTGTCACACAATGCTTAACACATATCTCACAGAAAGGCAACCAAGATAAGCCTAAGAAAGAGTTAAAATTGCTATGCTAATGGTCTTTGAGTTAGTTTAAATAACTGTTTTCAGTAAAGATATAGGGAAAGGAGTACTAAGTCCAAGGATCTGGGTCCATTGTAATGGTTTTACTGTTTGGAATATCTACAGAATTACACAGAGACGTGGCTAATTAGTTCAGCACTTCATGAAAAAGGATGAATGCCCCATAACCAAAAGGTACTTAAGGTACTTAACCTGATTTTTACTGACTATTGAAGAACATTTTAAATAACCATTTCAACTTTTGCATATTTACTAGAATGCAGTTCTCATTTTTAAGGAAGAAGTTTTCCATTTTCTGTTCAGGCTGGGATGTACAGTACAGTATGCAAAAACAAACGTTAAGCTAGTGGGGTTCAAGAGACAGCATACTCTAAATGTCTTCTCCAGACTCTCTTGCTCATATGACACTGAATGCTTCCTGTGAATATATGAAGATAGAGGCTAAAAATGTGAATTAAATAATCATAGTTCTCAAAAATCTATACAAAGCATTCATTGAAAGTTGATATTCTTTTTTTTTAGCTAGTCGTTTAAAGGGTTTCCACTAGTGTTCAAATATTACCTTTCACAATCAAATTGTGTCATTGTTTAACCATTCTTTTTTTATTTTAAAAATGTTAATTTAGTTTTGAGAGAGAGAGAGAATAGGGGAGGGACAGAGAGGGAGGAAAACACAGACTCAGAAGGAGACTCCAGACTACGTGCTGTCAGCACAGAGCCTGATGCCAGCCAAAATCACAAACAGGGAGATCATGACCTGAGCCCAAGTCTGACACTTAACCGATTGAGATACCTAGACACCCCTTTTGTTTAACCATCCTAAAACTGCATATTTTCCTTCACTGCATCTAATTAACCAGAAAAAGGTTTTGAAAATTTCATCTTCAATTCAAAATCTCCTTCTTCAATGAAATGACATTCACAACAGTAATTATAATGGTTCCTCATATTCATGATGCTTTTAATTCCTTTTAAAATTCCTTTGAGGAAGATAAAGATTAACAGTGGTCACTCCAGATGAAATTGAGACCAAACTCTTGTTTTCCCTTCCATCAAATATACTTTTCCTCTTCCTCCTCTTCCTCCTCTTTGCCCTTTCTTTGTGTCTGTCTATGTTTCTCTTTTCCCCTCCCCATAAACATTTATGAAGTCCTGGATGTAATTCAGGCATGTGTTAAAACACTTCCATACATTAATCTTTCTACAATTTTACAGTCTTGTAGCTAGTGATGTAGCGTAAGGTTAAGAATGTAAGGGCCCTCGTTGGGAAATTTTTTCTGAGTTTGTTATTTTTCTCTTTAATTATTATTACAAATATTTCTTGAGTATAAAGGGAAAAGTGCTAGGTACTTAAAATTCCTTACAACTTTTTCCTTGAAACTTTAGATATATGAATAACACATATCAGTATGTTCTATTGTTTACACACTCCTAAATGTTGGTGAATTAACACTATACAGCCTAAAATACAATACTAAGGTACCAAGAGTGATTAAAATTATTCCTGAAGTTGTTAAAATCACTGTATATTCTTTTAATGAATGTTTATTGAGGATCTACCGTGTGTCAAGCACTGTGATATATGATGAAGATAAAAATGAAGCTTAATAAGATCCTTGATCTCAAAAGATCAGTCTTAGTGAAAAAAAAGAAAGACAAAAAACATGATTAATGCAGGTCAGTGATAAGTCTGATAATAAAGGAATAGCAGGGTGTTATGGGAGAGACAGGAAGAGGCACACAATTTTGTGTGGAGGATAAGTCACAAATAAGATTCAAAGGGGAAATAGATTTTAAGCGTGAAGGACTTTTTCAGGTGGATAACAAATAACAAAAACAACAATAATAACAACTATCTTTTGCTGAGCATTTATTAGATGTCAGACACTAGACCAAGTATAATGATTATTATCTCTATTTTTCAAGTGGGGTAGCTGAGATTTAGGATGTTAAGTAGCTTCTCCAAGGTCACACAGCAAGTGAGTAGCAGCGGTAGAATCCAAATCCTGTTTTATCTTACTCTCTCTACATCACGCTACCATACTTTACCATTATTTGATAGTGGTTTTCCTAATATGGTCATGTGAAATGTTATTGTTTTAAGTTTATTTATTTTTGAGAGAGAGAGACAGAGTGTGGGCAGGGGAGGAGCAGAGAGAGAGAGAGATACACACACAGCATCTGAATCAGACTCCTGGCTCTAAATTGTCAGCACAAAGCCTGATGCAGGGCTCCAGTTCACAAACCATGAGATCATGACCTGAGCTGAAGTACAATGCTAAACTGACTGAGCCACCTATGTACTCCAATGAAATGTTATTTTTTAATCCAGGATTGTCTATTTCCCTAAAATTTTCCTTTATTTATATCGTGTTTTTATTGTAAGTTTGTTCATTAAAAATTAGTTTTTTTCTTTTTGTATATATAAATTATTTTCAGCAAATAATGATTCCACCCCTGAATGTCTCACAGGATTTTTGTGAGGGTTAAATGATACAAAAGTTTAAAAACATATATTTGAAAGTTTGACAAACTGAAAAAGTGCAAGTTATTATTTGTAACAGAAATTTTCTGCTCAAAAACTTCGTAGTTAAGTTCTGCATTTGCTCTAATGATTTCCTTGTGTCTGTTGATTTCATTTCTGTATGTGTTGGAGTTTTCATGTTCTGTTTCTTTGCAATTATATTGAATTGATTTATAATTATTATTTTGACTTGGTAATAATAACTTGATCACCTGTGAATAATATCAGTCTACTTAATCATTTGTAAACTGCTGCCATTAGTTGCTTTCATTTTCCACTCTAGTATAATTCGTAGATGCGTGTGTGTATGCATCTGTGTATGTAGTTCGAGAGTATATTACACCAGTATAAAGTTGAATTCAACTAACATAAGCTTTATTTTAGGTCACTAATATATGCATTCGATAGAGTTTAGGTCTTTGACATTTCCTGAATTTTTTATAAGTTTGCAGTACTGGCAGTTTATTTCCATTTTTTCTTTTTCTTTCCCTTTTCCAATAAATGGTGATTTGGGGGACACTTTTCAATGCAATTCTCTAAGAGCTAAACACATCTTTATGCGTTATTCATTTTTAGTTCATATACTTCCATCGATTTTTATACTGAAATATTTATTTCTGCATTATTAACAAGTTTCTTGTTCTCAGTCCTCAATATCTAGATTCTAAGAGTTACATCATTTAATAAAAAACTAGTAAATATCTAGTGATACCTTTAATAGTGATAAACTTCCATATTGTATATTTTATGTTAACCTCAAAAAGTACATAAGGTATATTAGCTCCAAAGATCAACAGGTTTAAAAAAATCTTAGTTTTACTATGCTTTCTCTTTTCCTCTGCATTTCAATACTAGATTTTAGAATTTTAGAATTTTAGAGTATGTAGCCATATCCTTTATTGATCCTGCCTGATAACAAGATGATGAGCATACTATACTCAGGCTCAGAATGAAGTGGTCCATACATTCCATATTATGTATTAATTTTCATGAAGTTAATTATTTTCTAAAATTCTCTCCTATATTGAATATAATGATTAATCTGTGTGAAGAAGGCTTTCTTTAGTCCAAACATACTACCCTGATTTAGTGTTTCGATAGAATTCCTTAGTTTACATTAGAATGTTTTTATTCAAATTAATGAAATAATTAAAATGGAGAATAGTAAATATTATCCTTTTTTTTCCAGGGATGTTTTCAGTTTGAGAAAATCATAATCTATGTTTGAGCAGTACTCTATAGGCTAGAAAAATCAAAATGAAATTTAGAATACTCTAATAGGCTGTGTACAGTTAGGTGTATAAAGACCCAAGAGTACAACAACACTAATTGAAAATAATACAAGCACTCCTATGTTTACTGCACCATCATTTACAATAACTGAACTATGGAAGCAGCTCAAGTGTCCATCCATAAATGAATAGATAAAGAAGATGTAGTATACACATACACACACACACACACACACACACACATTGTAGTATTACTCAGCCATAAAAAGACTGGAATCTTGTCAGTTGCAACAACATGGATGGACTTAGGGCGTATTAATTCTAAGAAAAATAAGTCACTCGAGAAAGACAAATACCATATGATTCCACTCATATGTGGAATTTAAGAAATAAAACAAATGAGGAAAGGTAATAAAAGAGACAAACCAAAAAACAGACTCAACTNGGGGGAGGGGGGAGATGGGCATGGAGGAGGGCACTTCTGAGGATGAGCACTGGGTGTTATATGGAAACCAACTTGACAATAAACTATGTGTAAAATAAATAAATAAATAAATAAATAAATATTAAAAAATTAAAAACAGACTCAACTATAGACAACAAACTGATGGTTATCAGAGGGAGGTAGGTGGGAAAGTGAGTTGAATAGGTGATAGGGTTTAATGAGTGCACTTGTGAAAAGCACAGGGTGATGTATACAATTGTTGAATCACTATATTGTACACCAGAAATTAATAGAATACTGTAGGTTAGCTATAATGGAATTAAGAAAGACAGAAGGAAAGGAAGAGAGAGAGAGGGCAGAAGGAAGGAAGGAAGTAAAGAAGGAAGGAGGGAATTAGGAAGGAAAGAAAGACTGGATTAGGAAGGAAATTAGGAAGGAAGGGAGGGAGAAAGAATCTTGAAATGTAAGGTTCTCATTCCTTACTCTGAGATCTTAAAATAGAGAGGAGACTATGAAAACCATGAGTGTGGGGCGCCTGGGTGGCTCAGTCGGTTACGCATCTGACTTCAGCTCAAGTCATGATCTCACAGTTCGNTCAGTGCATTCCCCTCTGTGGAATACAAAAATAACCAAAAGTGAAAAACAACTCTATCAGGTATTTTACAAGTGATCCCACATTCCCTTTCACCACTCCTGGCAATTTTCTCTAAATTAACTAGCTCCAAACTGGTTAAGGGAATATACCACAATAATTTGTATTTTACCTTCATGATGAATTTCCAATTCTCATATTATGAGAACTCATTCCAGCACTATTTGCTATTGAACTGAATTTACTAAGTTATATCCACATTAGAGATGCCCCAAGGAGCATACTTTTTGAAATATCTGAAATGCCTCATCATATGATAGTTTAGCTTACAAACATGCAGCATACATCCTGTAGACTACTTATGAATAAAGGTGCAGCAGATGTCCTGATTTCTTGGACTATGTACTCCTAAGAAAGTTTGGATAGATCATTCTTAGTCTACCCAAGATTTATATAGTTTAGAATTAATATATAGCGGGAAGAGGGAGTTAATTGTGCTAGTTAAAAATGAACATAGGAG
>NW_027527451.1:27873-28515 GCF_008692635.1 Crocuta crocuta | reverse complement strand
CATGGTTGGTGGGTTCGAGCCCCGCATCGGGTTCTGTGCTGACAGCCAGCTCAGAGCCTGGAGCCTGTTTCATATTCTGTGTCTCCCTCTCTCTCTGACCCTCCTCTGCTCTCTCTCTCTGTCTCTCTCTCTCAGAAATAAAAAGAACATTTAAAAATTTTTAAAACACTGAGGACTGATGGATGTGGGGGGAGGGGGGGATGGGCATGGAGGAGGACACTTGTGGGGATGAGCACTGAGTGTTATGTGGAAACTAATTTGACAATAAACTATTAAAAAAATAAAAAAAAATTAAAAATACAAACATTAACTAACTGTGAAAAAGAATCAAATCGCTGCTTTCTAAGTATATAAGCTGCTTTATAAAAAAATAAATAAATAAATAAAAATAAAACACTGAGCATAAATAGGAATCAGGTCTTTGGTTTGTTTGTACCCATATAGTATTTTCATAAATTTCTAAGAGAAAATAAAGATAAGACAAAAGATCTGTGAAGATAAGTTTTTCCTATGGTTCATAACCACCACATAGTATATCATCACATATTTCCCTCATGTTAGGGTTTATAGCAGAAACACATATTCCAAGCTTTCCAGTTTCAAAACTTCTTGGAAACATGGCAGAAAATATGTGGATAAGTA
>NW_027527451.1:26664-27865 GCF_008692635.1 Crocuta crocuta | reverse complement strand
GGTAAAATAGTCTCTGGCAATTAAAACTGGACTTTGCATCCATATTATTCCTGAGCAGAAATTGAAAGTTATCACAAAATAAGACCCTTTATTATATCGAGGTATGTTCCCTCTAAACTCACTTTTTAAAGAGTTTTTATCATGAATCGATATTGAATTTTGTCAAAATCTTTTTCTACATCTATTGAGATGATGATATGATTTTATCAACTAAAACTTTAGATTGCACAAAATCTGAAAAATTAAGCAATCTTTACATCTTGTAACATGAGATTTATTCCACATCTTTTAAACATAGATTTACTAAGTGAATACCACAAGCATGGTCTTGGTCCATAGTCCCTAGTGCTGTGGGACGCAAATAAACATATAAATAATATGGACCCTGTCCTTGAGGTACATACACCATATGTGAAGAGAATAGGTAAATACGCATTATTAGGCACTGAATAATTTATGAATCAGTATAAGCCAACATCACAAAGCATGAGAGTATATTAAAAACCAAAGTTGAGGCTTAAATTATTGGTGTTATGGGTGTTCAAAGAAGAGAGAGTAATGTGAGCTAAAGTAATTGAGGAAGGCATCTTGGAAAAGATGGGACTTGAACTGGACCCATGAAGTGTTTCTAGATGGTAAGGAATCATATAGATAAGAGTAAGGAGTGTGTTTTGGAAAAAAAATAGACTAGTAAAGTCTTAAAAGCTGTAATTCTTGGTCACAGGATCCCTTGTTGGAAAGAATCATTAACAAAGAGCAACAATAGACTAACATCTATAGACCCCTAGGTTAAATCAAATGCTACATTGGCTTGAAAAGTGACTGGTCTTATTGTCATAATTCCTGTGTTCTCAAATTACTTTGCTGGGAATATTTTATTACTTCCTAACCCAAAATCGTCATAAGTCAATAAATTACCACGTGGCATATTTTACAAATAAACAAAAGTATTACAGCTGAGCATATATAATACAACACAGAAAACTTTCATCTTATGCTTGTGAACGAGCTAGCCCTATTTATTTAGGAGGATCACCCACAGATGTTTCACAGAAGGAGAAGGGAAAGAGAGAGAAAGAAATCCACCCACTGAGAATATATTTAATATTCCTACCAAGGCATCTGTGTGAATGATGCAAGCTGTTTAAAAATATTAATTTTAAATGTGGCATTGTTTTATACAAGTATATAAAAAAGATAA
>NW_027527451.1:24890-26091 GCF_008692635.1 Crocuta crocuta | reverse complement strand
GGTAAAATAGTCTCTGGCAATTAAAACTGGACTTTGCATCCATATTATTCCTGAGCAGAAATTGAAAGTTATCACAAAATAAGACCCTTTATTATATCGAGGTATGTTCCCTCTAAACTCACTTTTTAAAGAGTTTTTATCATGAATCGATATTGAATTTTGTCAAAATCTTTTTCTACATCTATTGAGATGATGATATGATTTTATCAACTAAAACTTTAGATTGCACAAAATCTGAAAAATTAAGCAATCTTTACATCTTGTAACATGAGATTTATTCCACATCTTTTAAACATAGATTTACTAAGTGAATACCACAAGCATGGTCTTGGTCCATAGTCCCTAGTGCTGTGGGACGCAAATAAACATATAAATAATATGGACCCTGTCCTTGAGGTACATACACCATATGTGAAGAGAATAGGTAAATACGCATTATTAGGCACTGAATAATTTATGAATCAGTATAAGCCAACATCACAAAGCATGAGAGTATATTAAAAACCAAAGTTGAGGCTTAAATTATTGGTGTTATGGGTGTTCAAAGAAGAGAGAGTAATGTGAGCTAAAGTAATTGAGGAAGGCATCTTGGAAAAGATGGGACTTGAACTGGACCCATGAAGTGTTTCTAGATGGTAAGGAATCATATAGATAAGAGTAAGGAGTGTGTTTTGGAAAAAAAATAGACTAGTAAAGTCTTAAAAGCTGTAATTCTTGGTCACAGGATCCCTTGTTGGAAAGAATCATTAACAAAGAGCAACAATAGACTAACATCTATAGACCCCTAGGTTAAATCAAATGCTACATTGGCTTGAAAAGTGACTGGTCTTATTGTCATAATTCCTGTGTTCTCAAATTACTTTGCTGGGAATATTTTATTACTTCCTAACCCAAAATCGTCATAAGTCAATAAATTACCACGTGGCATATTTTACAAATAAACAAAAGTATTACAGCTGAGCATATATAATACAACACAGAAAACTTTCATCTTATGCTTGTGAACGAGCTAGCCCTATTTATTTAGGAGGATCACCCACAGATGTTTCACAGAAGGAGAAGGGAAAGAGAGAGAAAGAAATCCACCCACTGAGAATATATTTAATATTCCTACCAAGGCATCTGTGTGAATGATGCAAGCTGTTTAAAAATATTAATTTTAAATGTGGCATTGTTTTATACAAGTATATAAAAAAGATAA
>NW_027527451.1:24044-24303 GCF_008692635.1 Crocuta crocuta | reverse complement strand
AGGTCAATTCTGTACTGCCTTCAAAATCAGGTGTGAATTTTCTTCTCTTATATTATGGAGTCAAAGGGACTTAGATTTCCCAAAGTTCTGCAAACTCAAATAACAATCGGAGGGTAGTTTCTTGTTTCTTGCAGTGTATAATAAGCATTAAATGGAGGGAAGAAAGAATGCTTCAAATTTTCATTTCCCAAGATTGAAAGAACAGATTAATTACATGTTCTTCCTTGTGCCCACTTCCTTGCTTCCCCTCTAGCAGAAG
>NW_027527451.1:20644-24030 GCF_008692635.1 Crocuta crocuta | reverse complement strand
TGTATTGCATTTGCAACTTTGTGCTGAGAAAATGTTTGGGCATCTTTTGTTTCTGAAGTCAGATCAAAACTTTTCGGCTACCACATAAGAAAGATTGTATCCTCAGAGTTTAGAAGTTAGTTATATAAATAATATTTAATAGCATAATTTATATTATATAATACATAATTATTATTTGTGCAATACACATACTCACCTTCCAATCCAAAACCCTATTCTGCAAGTGTCATGTAAGCAATTTTCCGAATTCAATTTCATTAATGAAGAAACTGGACAGGATAAATTTTAGGTTAAAGTTGCAAAATTCCTGCCTTTTGTACTTGTGTTCGTATTCAAATCATTCAACATAGAAAATTCAGAAAATCTGTGGGTTATCTGCCTTTTGCTTTCTACTTCTCTGATGACTCTAAGGAGTCAAAAGAAAATATATAATGTATTATGTATCCAAGATAGAGCTTGTGGGAAGATTTTTACCAGCCTCAGTTATTAGACGACAGTTTTGCTCATTATGACTTATATGAACTATCACAGCATACTCATATGACCTAAACATCACTGAATCTTAGTTCAATGGTTTTCTTGTTCCATTGCACAGAACAAGCAATTTTTTTCTGATAATTACATACATCTATTTAATGCGTGGTTTATCCAAAAGTCACTGAATGAGAGGGGAATGTAGATACATTAATGATAAAATGGTCTTAATGCACATATACACATGTCAGTAGCCCATGAATACTGACTTGCTTAAGACACATAATCAGATTCAACATATTGGTCTCAGGCTTTGCTCATTTTGCATTCAGCTTCTTGGATATTATTTTCCATCGTAGTGCCCAGAGACTGGGAATAACTAAAATCAAGAATGAAGCTTAATTAGATTAATTGTGGTTTATCCTCCACATTGTATAAAACTTCTCTGTACCTGGTGTGATGTTATTCCCATAATCATTTCGGATAATCATGCTAGAGAAATTTTCAGTGGCTTTTCTCATGAACATTAATTCTGCTATTAGGAGTCTTAAGTTAGTTTGTTTATCGTTATAAGCCAAATATTTTAATATATTTTGCCTTATTTAGTACTCAAAAATGTTCTGAGGCACTATAGTAGACATTGATGATTACATATCCAACAACAATCCGGCCTTCTTCTTCCTNAATTTCCTTCTTGAGCTTTTATATTTAAAGAAAGTCAGTGCTTTTTCTAATCCAGGTGATGAAAGACAATATCTAGGTAAGATTAGTGATGGAATTTTCCTGGTCAGTGATCAGTCTAATTATAGGCATATAATGCACTTCTGAGCAATGAGACCTGAGAGAGTCTGTTTGGGAGCATCCTGGAAAATATTCTTTGGTGATTAAACAAAAAGAAACAGGCCCTCCTATTCTTGTTTTTATGGATATTTCCATGTCTGTACCTGATCTTGAGTGATAGAAAAGTTTGTTGGGATCTATGCTATAGAATATCATATATATCCAGACCACAAAAAGAAATTTATTAAAGAATACATGAACCTTTCTATCACTCAAGATCCAGTTCTCAGTCCTGGCATACAATGACCAATAACTCCAAAATCCACTCTTAGAGCTAGCACTATTGTGATCCCAGGGACACTCTCCTCCACATTCCTTATTCCCCATCCTTGAAACNTATACCCTATCCTTGAACCAAATGATGACTGCATTCAAATAACTTAAAGGTTTGTGGATTGTATCAATGTTGGACATAAGCCTTACTTTGGAGCGTGACAAGAATTTAGACAGAAAAAATACAGAGGCAAGTGAAACGGTAAATTAATTTGTAACATTATTTCTCTCAGATATTATAAGTGGCATAGATTCTTGCATAACACAGAATAATTTCCTAGTGGTACTGAACATGCATTTTTGTTTGTTTCTCTTCGTGTTCACATCCATGATTGTAGAGGTACTAATGATTCCCACAGTATGCGTATATAACAGCTGAGTAACAAAATTTTATACTGTTTAAAAATTCATATCACTCATATTTTCNCACAAGCATGATATCAATTCTTTATTTTAACAACTAGATAAGTATTAGAAACAACTTTTTATGGGGACGAGCACTGGGCGTTATATAGAAACCAACCTGACAATAAACTATTTAAAAGAAACNAGAAATTATAATTCATACTTTTTCTTTTACATTCAATATTTTTATATTTATATATTTATATATAAACATATATAAATATATTTATATCAATATTTTTAATATTTTAGAAAAAAATAAAAACAAAATATTTTAATTGTTGATGTTTATAGTTAGCTAGATTTGCATTTTTGCTGAAAATATATTCAAATTGTGTATTTGAATACAACTGTAGTTTTAATACTTTATGAGGGTGAGGAAATATTCAGATAATGAAAACTGACAATGTAAAGGTGGAACATAGAAAACAAGTAAAGAAAAAAATAAATGGATATTGTGTTTTTAGTATTTAAAAAAAATAGAAACAATGAAAGTGAGCAGACTTTTCTTGAGCATTACCCCACAGAATTCATTAACAGGACAGAACATTACATATTCTTTATTTGATGTAAAGTTAATTCCTCATAAAACAACGAATTTGAAGAAGGATATATTCTCATCAAGTTCACAATTTCAACAGGTCAAATGTAATTCTTATTTTTTTTCTATATGGAAACTTAATTACTGACCAAAACAATGGAACAGAAAAAGAAAATTATTCATATTAAATTTACAACTCAAACCCAATAAATGTGACAATGTCTAACCCATTCGATAATAAAAAAAAAACTACATTCATAAAATCCAGAAAGTTGGAAGATGAAACCTCTGAATCTTTACTAGGTTTATTGAATTATGGTCATGAAAAATGGTTGTCATATCCTTATGACAGCGTGAGAACATTTCTAGCAAAGCATAATCCAATTTTAATCAATGTTATATATTTTAACCAATTGGAAGAGCATAACAAACATTTGGTAATTCATTTTTGCATGGAAGTTCTTTCAAATGGAGAAATAACTGGGGAAAAGAGATTCCGTATTCTACATTGAAAAACAATGTATTCTATCCCTGTTACTGAACATTTCACAACCAGTCCTTAAGATCAGCCTGGATTAATAAAGGTATTTATAACTCTGTAGCAGTTATATTTGCAGTTAAAAGAATACAAAAAGTCATTTGCATACATGGAACTTCTGGAACTGAGGAAAGAATGGTTGAAAAAATAGCAATAATTTTGGTTCAACAAAGACAAGAGAATAAGGAATATTGTCATGATGTTCTTAAAATAATATGTGTCCAATATTAAGCAACCATAATTGTGCATATGCTAGGAAGAAAACAGAAAATACGTATTTGTTAGATATTATTTTGAAATGAAATTATTTTGGTT
>NW_027527451.1:14308-20625 GCF_008692635.1 Crocuta crocuta | reverse complement strand
CAGAGAGAGAGGGAGATACAGAACCTGAAGCAGGCTCCAGGCTCTGAGCTAGCTGTCAGTACAGAGTCTGACGCGGGGCTGGAACCCACAAACCGTGAGATTATGACCTGAGCAGAAGTCGGACGCTTAATCTACTGAGCCACCCAGGCGCCCCAAATTTGCTGAATTCTTGAATCAGTTCCAGNTTTGTCTGATATAAGTATAGCTACTCCAGTTTTCTTTTGATTTCCAGTAGTATGATATATTTTTCTTCATCACCTTACTTTTAATCTGAAGGTATTTTCCAGTCTAAACTGAGTTTCTTGTAGACAGCATATAGATGGATTTTGTTTTCTTTATCCATTCTGCTACCCTATGTCTTTTGATTGGAGCATTCAGCCCATTTACATTCAGTATTATTGAAATATGTGGGTGTAGAGTCTTTGTGTCTTTTNGGGGAAGTTCTCTGCTATAATTTGTTCCAGGACTCCTTCAGCACCTTTCCCTCTCTCTTCCTCTTCTGGGATTCCTATGATATGGATATTGTTGCGTTTGACCATATTGCTGCGCTGTCAACCTCTTCTTTCATGTTCCTGGATCAGTTTTTCTCTTTTTTCTCAGTTTCTTCTTTTTCTATAATGGTGTCTTCTAAATCACTTATTCTCCTTTCTGCCTCTTCATTCCGTGCATTGGATGCTTCCAGTTTATTATGTATCTCATTTTTCGCGTTTTTTCATTCATCATAACTATTTTTAAGCTCCATGGTGTTTATAGCCATAGTTTCTCTTATGTCTTCCATGCTTTTTTAAAGTCCAGCGATTAATTTTATGATTATTTTTCTAAATTATTCTTCAGTTATTTTGCTTATATCTGTTTTGAGCACGTCTTTAGCTGTCAATTCTTCCTGGAATTTCTTTGGAGGAGAGCTCTTTCGTTTCGTCATTTGTTTAGCTTTCTTTCTCTTGTTAGTTTTAAAGACTTGTTATGTTTTCTGCACCTTTGAACGTACCCAAGAAGATTCTTTGACTGTCCAGGGCCTATCTTTTCGAGAGTGTTTTTTGAATGGTATCTCTTGGTTTCTCTTTTTGAGACCTTGGTCATTTTATTTGAAAAATATGAAACACTTCACGAATTAGCATGTCATCCTTGTGCAGGGGCCATGCTAATCTCTGTATCGTTCCGATTTTAGTATATGTGGTGCCGAAGTGAGCATGAAATGTATGTGTTTTAAATTACAGTTCATTTCTGACCATACCAAGGCAGAAAGAATACAGTTATGGAGGGTTCTTTTGGTACTTGCTTTTGTTAGATAACATATCCTGTGACATTTGTAAAAGAATCTCAGATTACTAGGAATGTCTGAAAGGAGTCTTATGTTTTTAAAAATGCCCTCACCTTTCTACACCAAATTCTACCTATGGTTATTATCAGGAAATGCATTTACCATGATTTGAAAATGTACAATTATACAACCTCTTATGAAGGGCTTCAGAAGATGTATTTCTATATGCACAGAGATGCAGATATACAGCACTTCATATCTGTGCTTTAATTGAGATGTTTTCCATTTATTTTACTGAGATTTTGGAGTGTTATTACTTCCATTTGGATCCATTTGTTGTAGAGTTGTTCATAGTACAGAATTTGTGTGCTTTGTATTTAAAGGTGATGTTAAAGACAATATTGTATCTCAACTAATAAGAGCAATAAAAATAAAATGTATTGAGTTCTGAACTGAAGTTCAGAAATATTAAGTGACTTACTAAAGGTTACATAGCAAGAAGGCTTCTCATAAGAGAAGTCAGGACTTGAGTCCAAATCATTCTTAATCCAAAGGCCATGTTCCTAACCACAGTGATTCTATTTTCTGATCACAGGCTCCTGCAGGGATCTGATGAAAGCAAGCTTCCTTGATTTTTTTTTAAATTAAGTTTATTTATTTATTTTGAGAAAGAGAGATAGAGATAGAGAGAGACAGAGAGAGATGAGAGAGCATGAGCAGAGAGGGGCAGAGAGGAGGGAGAGAGAGAATCCCAAGCAGGCTCCACAGAGCACAGAGCTGGACATGGGGCTCAAACACATGAATCATGAGATCATGACCTGTCAGAGGCTTAACCAGCTGAGCAACCCAGGTGCTGCAATCTCTCTTGATCTTAAATAATTTCTCTTCTCATCTATATATCTAGNGAGTTCAGTTAAGGTTTTACCATCCACAGAAATTCTTCTGTAAAAAAAAAAAAGGAATTCCTCCTTCATAAATAAAGAAAATAATGTTTTATCCAAAACAAATAAACTAAATTGGTATGTCATTAATATTTTAGCATAAAACAAGTAATCACATGTCTTTCAGATTTCACTAACATTTATTGGGTATCCACTGTGTCATAGTCACTGGGTTAGACATGTACATAGCACAGCATTAAAGGAAGGATCATCAAACAACAATAGTTAGCATTCATTGAGTGTATATTATACACTAAGCAATTTAGGCAATTTTACATTTTTTCTAATTTAATTATCTGAACATTCTTGTGAGATAATACCCCTATTCAACAAAGGAGGATATTGAGCATCATAAAGATTTAGATACTTTTCCGAGGTCATAAAGGTAAGAAGTTGTGGGACCGCATTTTATTGTAAAGTTCCTGGTCTTATTTCCTAACTGAGTCTGTGAATTAATATTGCTGTTTTTGCTCTGTGTTTTTATATATTTAAAATATGGTGATTTAAGGTGGTGTTAATTCAGCGGCTTTAGTCACAGCCAAACTTGGCTTCACTACTACTAACATTTTAAAACAACACTAACAGATTTGTAGCAAGTGACAATATGAAAGATGCTAGGGCAGACAACAAAGACATACCTCACCTGTTTAACAACTTTGCCTGGTCTAATCACTAATAAAATGAGCCTTCTTGTGGAATATATCCCTCACTGATGTTCCCATTCCTTGCTGATCGTATGTGATCTGACCTCTTTCTTACATTTTGTTTGGAATCAGACAAGTTATTAAAACCGAGAAAGGGGTTGCAAATTAATAAAAATTCTTTATCCAGCTTTAGCACACTTTAGCCATTCGTGGAGCTACTAAGTTTTCATCTCTATGGTGAATAACAAGGCAAAATTATACAGATAAATCTCAATTTTTCATCTTATTGCTACTATGGATATAAAGATTAAAGAAAAAATCATGCATAATTTAACTATATTTAGAAAAAAGACGTAGAGAGACCATCTAACATGTGAAAATAAAGCAGCAGCATTCTTCAAGTTTCTGAGATTGAGTTTCTTGTCTACCAGTTACATTGCATTAAAATTGGTTTTGTATTCATCTAATGAATGAATTATTGAAATTTCCTAGGGAAATAAAGCTGCATCCACTTTTCTTAAATCCTATTGTTTGGCAAATATATTGAGAATCAGTTACATAATTTCAGCCTCTCATTTATTTAATATATTACAAATAGATGTCTGTATAAATCATAATGGATCATTTCTGCCAAAAGGTGAGCCTTCAGAGTTTAGCAGAGGGAAATACATGCATACTTCATGTATCCTTAATTTAGTGGGAGAGTCTTGATCTTTTATCTCTTATCTCTGGAAAGCAGTTCTGTCAGCAGGATGAACTTCTTTGTGTGGAAGTAAATTAGTTTGAGCGTAGTAGAATTCCCACTATCCTATGCTTATTGTCCCTCCCAATCCTGATGCAGCACACTACACCACAAAAGAGAAATACTGAGCTGACGTAACCTTCAGCATCTTTCAACAATATATTGGACCAATCATTTACAATTAGATATACATGCAATTTTTCTCTAATGATTCGCGTAAGAAGTCTTTTCTTTGTCTCCATATCTTTCCACATTCATGATTCTGACCAAAGTTTACTTTGTCTATCTTGTGGTTCTATGTTTCACAAATTTTAGCTCTGTCTATCCTAATAAGTGACTGAATTAAGATTGATCCATCATGCATGTATTTCTTTAACTGTTTTTCTTAAACATTCGTTATAAATTTGAAATGACTCAGATACTGTATCTTTGAGATCAGAGTATGTGGTTTGGTCACAGTTCATTCACAAAACTGGCTACTTATTAATTAATTAATTATTTTATTTTAGAGAGAGAACATGAGAGCAGGGGAGAGGGACAGAGGGATCAAGAGAGAGTATCTTAAGCAGACGCCACACTCAGCACACTCAGCACATGGGGCTGGATCCCGTGACCCCAGGATCATAACCTCAGTTGAAATCAAGNTGGCTTTTTTTTTTAAAAATTTAATGTTTTGTTTATTTTTGAGAGAGAGAGATAGAGACAGCGTGAGCAGCGTAGAGTCGTCGAGAGAGGGAGACACAGAATAGGAAGCAAGCTCCAGGCTCTGACCTAGCTGTCAGCACACAGTCCGACCTGGGGCTCGAACCCATGAACTGTGAGATCATGACCTGAGCCGAAGTTGGATGCTTAATCGACTGAGACACCCAGGTGCCCCCAAACCTGTCTTTTTTTAAAGGCAGTTATACAAAAGATCTAGAAGAAGACATAAGGTATGTATTTAAATAATTCTAGACTGGTTACACTCTTTAAAGCAGTAAACAAGACCCAAAAACCACTAAAATTAAGTAAATGTGACTTTATAACATTTTAAATTGTATGCATTGAAAAATGTACCATAAATAAAGACACAAATGCACATGACAGGGTGAAAAAGAAGGTAAAATACACCTCTGACAAGGCACTATTTCCTTACTATACCATAAATTCTAAAAATCAATAAGGGCCAACAACCCTATAGAAAAATAAGCAGAAGGGAGCTTGGGTGGCTCAGTCGGTTAAGCATCCGAATTCAGCTCAGGTCATAATCTCACGGTTTGTGAGTTCGAGCCCGGTGTTGGGCTCTATACTGACAGCTCAGAGCCTGGAGCCTGCTTTGAATTCTGTGACTACCTCTCTCTCTTCCCCTCCCCACGCTCGTGCTCTCTCTCTCACACAAAAATAAAATAAACATTAGAAAAGAAAGAAAAATAAGCAGAGCTACTTCTAAATAACTCAGAGAAAGGAAAATGGCTTTTAAACATATGAAATGAAACACATCAATTTTAGGAAAATATATACAAATTAAAACTATAAGATGCCATTATTTGCCTATAATTTTGACATTTAAAGTGCTTGATTATATACTGTGCTGTCAAGGATGTGGGAAAACAGGAGTTTTGACAAAATCGTTGGTAGGATTTAACCTTATACTACTTCTTTGGAGGAGAACTTAACAATATCTATCACAATACCAAAATGCACATACCATGANTATATTTAAATTTATATTTATAGATATATATATTCACACACATATACATACATTATATGATTAAAATAATAGAATATCTGTAGATAAGCCAGAAACTGGTAAGAGTGGTTGCTTTTGGAAGGAAGACAGTAAGGATGAGGGATGGAGTTGTTAGGGGACTCGGGGATGGGGATCCAGTAATGAAAGAGAAACTTGATTTTCACTCTATTCTCTTTATTATTCTTTGACTTTTATATATGTATTATATATTATACAACATATATTCAATTATTTTACATATGTATTATCTATTTTAAATATTTAAAAACAAAAGGTGTCTATCTTTGGTGCCAAGGTATATGCGTTTCCAAAATAAGAAATCAATGTTGTGTGTGAATTTAACAAATTATTGTAAAGAAACTGTCAAATTATAAATCAGAGTTTAAAAGTAAAAAACTCTTAGTCTATGACCAGTGTAACTCGCAGATGGTGGTTTTCAAGAGAAAATCGTATGGACATAATAGTAAAACAAATCTGGCTTAAAACACTGTATCTGTCATTTATTAATTATGTAGTCGAAGGCAATCACTAATCTCAATGAGCCTCATCCATATCTGTAACACTGGCATAATACCTACATCACAGTGCTTTCCAAAGGATCCAATGAGATAATATAAATAAATTCCCTAGTACAAGGCTACGTGTATAGTAAGAATTCATTAAATATTCATGTGTAACTTTAAAGATTATCATCATGGAAAATATCAGTGAACAATGACTGTAGGATATGTGAATTTATTTTTTCTTGGTTCTATCCCTAATTAGGCAAGAGTAAAAGTAAGCCACCTATTTAAATTCTCTGAACCTCAAGTGTCTCATGTGTAAAATAAGAATAATTATTCCCATTTTACGTACCTCAGAGTTTTCAAACACTGATATGAGATTATGTGTTTGGAAGGGGATTGAGTAGTACAATACCCAGAGGTTTTATTATCATCCCAGAAAGGTTAATTTATGCTCTTTTTATAGACCTCTGTTGATGAAGATTCCACAAACT
>NW_027527451.1:12410-14264 GCF_008692635.1 Crocuta crocuta | reverse complement strand
TTGAAGAACATTCCACAAACTTCCCCTAGATATTTTGATGCTATCTCTGGATTTCCATTTTGTTTATGATTCATTGGTAGAGGCAATATGTTAGAAAAAGCACATTTTAAAAAGTTCTCTCAACAACCCTCATCCTGTGGAATAGTTCCTTTTCATTCTTCATTCTTTTCAAGAGCTAAAATCAGCACAGGTGCTTGACTTCATTCTGAACTGCCTTGCATCCCTTGATTGTGTGCATGGGGGATGTCACTGACAGAATGCAAATATTTTATTTGCTTAGATAAAGCCATGAACCCATTACAATATATTTTGCTTGGATTACTGTCTGAATTGCTAGCACCTAAGAGAATAGCAAAGACTAGGACAGAAGTCTAGAGGAAAACAAAAGGAAAAAAAAACAAAAAACAGAGCCTGAGGCCTGTGAGCAGAGACCTGAGCTTCTAGTTCTGAAGGAGGTAAAAGTGGGGTTTATTGTACAGCCAAAGGTTAACAGTGAAAGATACCAACAAAAGAAAGGGGTATTGAAAAATAAGATGGATTACCTTCACAGTTTTGCCCAGGATCACACCCAAGTTTTCAGGTCTTTGAATTCCCAAGGTTCAGGGCTTATATAGACTCAAAGTGAATAGACGACCTTTGTGACCTGTTACAGACTGTGTGTATGTTTCCTACAAAACTTCATATGTTGAAACCTAATCAGCAATGTGATGTTGTTTGGAGGTGGGTCCTTTGGGAGGTGTTTAGGTCATGAGGGTAGAACCTTCATGAATGGTATTAGTATCTTTATAAAAGAGACCCAGAAAGCTTCCTTGCTTTTCCTACCCTGTGAAGATAAAGTGAGAAAGTGCTGTCTGTGAATCAAAAAGTGGGCCTTCGCTAGATACTGAATATGTTGGAGACTTAATCTTAGATTTATAGCCCCCAGAATTATGATAAATACATTTTTATTGTTTAAACACCCATCTTATGGCCTTTTTGTTATAACAGCCCAAGCTGAACTAAGGCAAGACTCTTCAATGCTTCCCTCCAAAGCTTGAATCCTCTCTGCAACATTTTAAACAAGTGGACATGCAGTATCTTTGATGATCACACCTTCACAGACAAACAAGTTATTAATTTCTCAGGCAATGAATTCCTCCTTTGTTCTCTTCAAGAACAATGGAGAATTTTCTCCTAATTTGGGTTATGTGGTAATACAGGTTTTATTGCTGTCTCATATAACAATTCTTCAGCTATTTGAAGACAGGAATTGGACCCACTTGGATTTCTCACTATTCTAATTTCCATGTTTATAAATTCTTCCTACTCTGACATTGCTTCATATCCCTATATTATCCCAGACATTTTCTTATGGATGGACTCTAGTTTGTCAATATCCTGTGCAATGTCCTTAACTAAAAATAGTTTTTCAGGTGTAGTTGGAGTAATATAAACTATAGCAGACCTATTGGTTTTTTTCTTCTAGAACGTTTCCTTCTATTAAAGATCACTTTAGCATCTTAGAAGCAAAGGTATACCATTTGCTTTCTCACCTAGTGTTTACTGTTGCTAAATACCCCAGAGTTTTTTCCTACATTTATTACTATTAAGCTATATCTCACATCTTTTTAAAAAATTTTAATTGTTTTTTATTTATTTTTGAGACCAAGAGAGGCAGAGCATGAGCAGGGGAGGAGCAGAAAGACAGGGAGACACAGAATCTGAAGCAGGCTCCAGGCTCTGAGCTGGCAGTCAGCACAGAGCCCAATGTGGGGCTCAAACCCACGAAACACTAGATCATGACCTGAGCTTCAGTTGGACACTTAACCGACTGAACCACCCAGGCACCCCTATATCTGAAATCTTTAAAGTGCA
>NW_027527451.1:1127-12356 GCF_008692635.1 Crocuta crocuta | reverse complement strand
TATTTTTATAATTTTCTATATCTGTTTTTGAAATTGTGTACGAAGGACATATACCTTGCTTGCAAAAATAAAAATAATGAAAGTTATTAAAGCCAAAGAGATATATTATCTTTGGGTTCTTAAACTACAAACTTGATATAGCCCCTATATCTCCTCCAGAACTTACCTTTTCTTGCAACCAGGAACTGAGCCAGCTATAAGAACACTTGAACATGGCAAGCTATTTTCATCTCTTCCTAGAAAATAATGGAAAGAACATACTATTTAGGGAATACGCTATCGTTGCTAATATCTTAAGCTTTAGAATCAGCAGTCCTTCTCTGAAAGTTGTTAGCTCTGTGACCCTGATTAAGATATTTAACTTCTCTCCATGCCTTAATTTTTCATCTGTTAAATGGAAGATATTTATATAACCTGTCTCATACGGTTACTGCAAAGATTAGATGAGCAAATATAAGCAAAGTGCTTAGAATAGTGCCTAGTATGTAGTATGGCCTCAACAAATTATTATTGCTATATTATTATTATCATCATCATCATCATCATCATCATCATCGTCATCATATCATCATCATCATCAAACCATGGGAATTTGAACTGATATACAGTGGAAAATCCAACATTTGAATTTGCTAGGATCTGACGTATTTTTCATGTTTTATAAGAATACGGATCCTGGCCATAAAGAAGTACTCCAAATATATGTTCTTCTCATCTTTTAATATAGTATGCTGTTTTCTTCTTCCTTCCTTCCTTCCTTCCTTCCTTCCTTCCTTCCCTTTTTCTTTCTCTCTTTCTCTCTTTCTCTCTCTCTTTCTTTCTTTCTTTCTTTCTTTCTTTTCTTCCTTCCTTCCTTCTTTCCTCCCTTCCTTCCTTCCTTCCTCTCTTCTTTTCTCCCTCTTCATCTTTCTTTCTACTATTCTCCAACTTTCTTTCTCAATTTCTATTTTTTAAGTGTATTTATCTTGAGAGAGAGAAAGAGCAATGGAGAGGTAGAAAGAGAGGGGAAAAGGGATAATTCCAAGCAGGCTCTGCACTGCCAGCACAGGGCCCAATGCAGCTCTCCACCTCATGAACTGTGAAACCAAAACCTGAACCAAAATCAAGGATCAGAAGTGTGACCAACTGAGCCATACACACATCCTTATCTTTTTCAATTTCTTGACTATTTCTTTTTAATTCATTTTGTTTAAAATATATAATTCTTTTTTTAACGTTTATTCATTTTTGAGAGACAGAGATAGAGTATTAGTGGGGGAGGAGCAGAGAGAGAGAGGGAGACACAGAATCCGAAACAGACTCCAGGCTCTGAGCTGTCAACACAGAGCCCAATGTGAGACTCAAACCAACGAACCGTGAGATCATGACCTGAGCCAAAGTTGGACGCTCAAACGACTAAGCCTCCCAGGCGCCCCTAAAACACATAATTCTTATGTTGAGAATATCACACATGCATTTTTAACTGGACTATCTTTGGAAGTTTTGATACTTCTAGTTTTCTCAATCATGTGTCCACCCATCATGAACCAAGAATTCTCCTGAAAATTGAATAACTTTTAATTTTTTCTACACAAGTACTAAAGACATCAATAAAACCGCTGAGCGCATTTCTTTCCCTGCACTTTCTAACCTCAAGTAGAAACAACAATTCAAAAACAAAAGTGATGAAAATAGTTTTGAGTTTAAGAAAAAAATACTCCCAATCTACTTTCCCCTAATGATGGTATATATTCTCTAAAAGCTTTTTTTAAGCTTATTTGAATACTGGATGACATAGAACAGTGTATAATCTCCACCTAAGATCAAATCATCCCATTCATACTCAATTAAAAAGAGAATTGGTGGTGAAGATAATTAGAACTTCCTATTCCTTTGGGGTGGTCTGGCCAGAAATGAAGCTATCTGAGGCAGTTAACTCAAACAGTTAACTGAATATAGCACAAAAGATTTGAAGTTCTTTCATTCTAGTCATCCCATCCCATCTAGTGCAAATATAATGGCATTTGGAATTTCCACAATAGTTTTTTTTTTTCTTTCTTTTTTTTTCAGCTGTGACTCCAGACAGGATCCAGAGAGAAGTTTTAGTCTCTTCCCTGGGTTTTATGGAGACTTCCTTTACCCTTCTGTGTTAGCCTCTTAAGGCACCGCGTCAGCCTTAAAAGGGCACAGGAAAGGGCAACCACAATAGTTTCTAACATTTGATCTATTCCATTTACATTTTCTGTGTCGTCTGAGTGAAGCAGTATAGGCAAGTTAAAGAGCATTGGACTGATCTAGGGGACTTTGTTTCAGAACCTCAAGGGGTTTTTAGAACTGAAATATGTGGGAGCCCGACAGTGACCACAAGAAAGAGTGGTTAGGGACGCAGGGATGTGCCTGCACACGGGGCTCCCTGCCTGGGCAAGGCATTCCTGCAAACAGGATGCTCTGCCAGGAGACCTGCACACAGTATCCAAGTTTAATGGTCCGCTTGCAAACGAGGGAACATGCCCTCCTTAGAAATAAGGAGAAGGCTGGAATTGTGAGCAGGCCTCTTAGTAAACATGTTGTGGTCACTTCCTCCCTTTGCTCCCCCCTGTCCTTGGAATGTGTTTGGCTACTTGCCCTTGTTTTGTAAAAGAAGGTATTTTGTAAATTTCAGTTTGCATCCAGTTACCGGGGTATAAAATAAACAGCAAGAGGGGCTTGCGTAGAATTGTTCCTCCGGCCGGAGTTGTGTCTGTGTCTGTCTTTTGTGTGTGTCTTGTCCTTTGTGTCATTTCTTCCACAACAGAAATATATCTGTAATCTTAATTTTTTCCCTAAACTTACTCTGTACCCTTAGGAAAGTAACTTCATTTCGCTGAGCGAACTTCAATTGCCTCTACTGTAGTACCACCATGATTGTTCAACCAGACGATAAGCTTTAAGAGAGATGAAGTCTATATCATACTTGGTTATAGAATTATGGTTTCTAACATAGCACCTGATACTCAGCAGGCCATCATAAAATATTTTGTGTTTAGAAATATTTGCCCTGCTTTCCTCAAAAGTTGGTTTTAAGAATTGAGAAATTAGATGCAAAAGTGCTCTGAATATTAAAAATTATATAATTGATATTTAACACACAATTAAGGATAAGTAATACTAATCTGGCTTTTTAGAATATTTCACATAAATTTTCTTCATTGGTCTTGACACTGATCCTATGAAGTAGATGTTTTTATTTTAGTTTATGTATAAATAAATGAGGGCTCAGTGGATCACTAAACTAGTCAGAAATGGAGCAGAGACTCTGATGCAGGATTTCTGCAATTGCCTCAAATTTGATTTTGAATTGTTAACTATATCGGAGAATCTTATACTAAAACAAACACATGAAATATGTAATACTTGACCCAAAAGATGAAGGTCCATCTAGTTTTAAAAGTATGCAGTTTTACTGTTTGTTTCCCTTTTGCTTTATCTACACATGATTTGTGAAAATTATCATTGAAGGCACAGTATTATTAAAGATACAACTCCTCATTTTATGGGGCCAGAATTGCAAAGTGACAGTGTAATAAAAATTAATCAAGAGTAAATTTCAGGTAGTAAAAAGAAAGCACTTCTTGCTCTAACATATAAACAGCATGACTTTCATTGTATGCTTCTCAAAACTTGTAAGAAAGAGATTTTCAAATTGGGTTTTCAAATTGAGTATACTGGTGTCTTCTGAATTAAAAAGGGAAGAATAAATCAATTCCAGATAAATTAAACTTTTTTTTGCTTTTTTTTAATGGCTGATGGCTTATATTTAATGGCCTCTGAAGTCCTGTCTTTTAATTTCATAATGTGTACACTACCCTCCTTTACTTAGTATCTTGGACAAGCAATTCAACATAACATTTTTCTCAAGTCAAGGACGAGAACATGTGCTTAATAGTGAATGATTCTAAAAGGCTGTTGTTTGATTCAGTACTGCTTTATTTTTCTTGAACCTGGTATGCATCTCATGCCACTTGGAGGAAAATGTTTCTTCTTTCTAGCAAGGTTACTTTTTGCGATAAGCATTAAAAGATAGCTTTAAGCCATCCACAATTATGACCTTGACTAGAAAAATATAAGTTAATAAGGCTTCAACAAATTATGGTCTTTTTGGTTGATTTGCCTAGTGAACTGTTAATTGTAAAACTGAAAGACATTATGTTCAGCTTTCTCTATCACATCTTTTGTGTTTTAACAGTGACACTTCATTGAGTGCAATTAACAAAACCTAGGAGATTTATTAACACACTTTTTCATGGCCAATGATCCATTCCACTTAAGACATAACACTGTAAAATGCACATTATCTCCTTTTGGCACTTACCATAATGCTTCATGAAGTAGGAAGGCATATGTTAAAGCAGATAAAATAGCATTATTAGCTGACAAATCTTACAATTTATTAGACAGTTAATTTATCAGCTTAAAAGACACTTAAAACAGCTGTGCTTTTAATGTCTTTTTAATGTATCCAGTAAAACTTGCAGAATTGCCTGTAGTGCAATTTATTTTTAGTTATGTTGCAAAATGTCTGCATTTACTGTTTACATCTTCTTTAATTTTTCCTGCAAGGCTCATCACATCCGTGCCTGAGCCCTAAAGGCCAGGCCAATAATCAGACAAAAAGCTTTCTCAAATAAATGGTTCCCCATGAATGAACTATTCAAAAGTGCATGCTGCTTGGGACCAAAGAGGTGTTAGCATTTTATCTTTACCCCAAGGGCAAAGGTTGCAGTTCCTAATAAATAAATAAAACAGAAAAATAAAACCAGGATAACTCAAATCAGTAGGGTGTAGTCGAAGTTCCTTTCAAGCCTTCACATCACAATCAGACAGCAGCAGACTTTCTAACTATTTGAATTCAGAGCCCATTCAGAACTGCTTATCGGGAGTGTGGACTAACAAGACTTTAAGACTACATCAGCAAGGTTGTTTCATTGTATAATTAACGTAACAGCTCCTTGATAATAAATGGGTTTGTATGTTAGTACTGCAGTAGTGAAACAATAGCACAGGAGAAAAGTGTGAAAAATAAGACACAATTTCACGGCTCTAATATTTGATTTGGTTTTTTTATTCTTCTTTGATTTAATATAAACTTTGTTAATGCTTCCTATTTTGTACAGAATCTTTCACAGTAATGATGTCAGGACTAGTTATTAAAGCAAAAAATTAAACAGTACAAAGTGCCCCTAATGAAAGGACAGTTTAAGATTTGATTTTGGGTCATTAGGAGGAATTTCAGTAGCATACTAAGAGAGAAAGCTAGTTTCTCATTCTAAAGTTTAGATCCCTGTGCCATCTAATGTAAGCTGCCCACAGCTGGAAGGAAAAGAAATGTGCTCATTTTTTAGACAGTGAATGGTGCCCGGTTTCTACTATTCCTTTAACTCAGTTAAAGATTCCTTATAATTTCTTAACTTAGTCTAACTCTTTTAAGCTGCTTTTAAAACTTGAAATTACAACAAAAAATTAGAGAAAGGAGAAATGTTTGTCAGCAAATATGTACACACACACACCATTAAAAAAGCATACATTATTATTATTTTTAAATATTTTTTTATTTATTTCTGAGAGAGAGAAAGACAGTATGAGAAGGGGAGGATNATGAGATCTAGACTCCACATTTATTCCCTATTTATTCAGTACTGAGTACAATGTAAATTAAGCAGATAGGTAGAAAAGATAATTTTCGTGCATTTTGCCTTTTGTTTTCTAATTCGTTTTCCATTGATGTGTGTTTTTCTCTAGGAACTTGGAAGAGTCTGTGTGCCATAGAGAAATATCCATATTCTCAAAGCGTAGTGAACGAAAAAGGTAATGATGCCTAGGAGAAGTAATTACACTAGATCCACGAGTCGATATTGTGAGCAAGATAGACTCTCTTTTTACTTACAAGTCTGAAATAAATTGCTCTAGTAAAATTCTTAACGAAGTGATAAGTAACTTCAGATGAGACTCAGAAACTTTGTCATATGTAAACTATCTTAATTATCTAGCCAGAATAATCAAAATGTTGTTTCAGTTAATTTACACTGTTTTTAACTGGAGTGATAGTTATAAGAATTGAGGCCTTTCATGTGTATATATTTAAGTCTTTGAATCTCACTTCACATCCTCATAATAGCCCTGTGGGTAAATATTATTATCACCAATATATAAATGAGAGGAAACTCAGAATCAAAAGTGACTTGCTTATTATCATAAATCTCAGAGCTGGGGTGAAAATTCGCAAGTGCCTCCTAATCTAATTTTTCTACATCATCGCTGGTTTAGACTGGCCTCATAGAACATAAAAATAAGACTACCTAGACTGAATTTCAAGCTCAAGGCAAAAGAACAGGAGCAAAGTATACAAGCATCATCTCTACAAAAGACCTCTAGTCCCATTATTTAAGTAAAATCGGTTATACATTCAGGTTTAGGTCATCCATAACCCATACAAATTTAGTTCATTTGAGAAAAATAAAATAATCAGTTACATTTCTGAATATGTTCTCTAAGAACATGTTGAGATATTTGATTTGAGTTTCAGTCAATAAAAACACATATATGTCATTCTTATGATAGAACCTTTTATTACTCTGGTGAATCCTTTCTTAACATTAACAGGAATTAGAGACATAACCCAACTCACTGCAAAATAAGTGATTTCATTTTTAATATCTAACCAGAAATTTTACTAATCTACTTATTCTCATATTCAAGTTTTCAAAAGACATAAAATACTGAGTTCTAAATATTGTCACTCTGCCTATTGCATTCTAAGCGTGTGGATATACTGGTTCTTTAATGGATGTATCTTAGTGACAGCATGAACATGTGTGTATACATTCAAACATGTGTTTGAATGACTGCATGCTCAAAATCAAGAAATAAGGAATAATGCATCGAAGGTAACAGCAACATTTATGTCCCTAACTTACATGCATTAAAAGGAGGCATTTATTTGTTTCATTTCTAATTAATTATAAAAACTGACGAACACATTCTTCACACAGGCAATAGTTTACTATTGATAACTGCTTTATCATCTGATTAGGCTAACATTGTGGACAATTTTACTGCCATTGTGAAATGGTAGGGCTGTCATCATTTTTTAAATTGTGGTCTAATTCCAATTTGCCTTAAATATTTTCTTTTGGAGAAATCAATCTGCCTATTAGTGATTCTAGTAGCAATTTCTAATGAAAGGCCTAAAGTTTTAAAGAAATGAACCAGCCTACATAATACTAGTACTACAAGCCTTTCATTTACTGAGTTTAACAACTTTTAGTTTTCATAGTGATTCAATTATATACCAAAAGTTTAAATGTCCTTGACATGGAAACCAAGGAAAGTCATGAATTATGATCTCACATTAAATCAAAGTAGTATATCAGTGATTCTTTGTATTTTAATTAAAACAATTCACTTTTCCTCCAGAAGAAAAACAAACACCAGAAATACATTTGAGTTCTTTTAGGTGTTATGTCTCCATAGAATAGTCATATACTTCCACTGTTTTTATGTTGCATGCATTTAGAATGAGAACATTGGCTAAAGCTTTTTGTTCTTGTGAATCAAGTTTTCTCATAATTGTGAAATTATCAGTGAGCATTTAAAGGACATAGGACTAACTTGTCAAGGGACCTAGACCCTAGGTGCAGTTTATTCTCAAAATAGGAGTAGTGACTATGGCAAAAATGATGTAACTTCCCTTTACGTTTCTTTAGCTATCAAAAAATGTGAGACGAAAAGGAAAGAAATTGAACATTTTAAAGCTAACATGAATAATAATGTATTCATGAATAATTTAAATCAACAAAATTACTTCAATACAATTTGAAGTTAATCTTTAAAACTTTTGGGGCACCTGTGTGGCTCAGTCAGTTAAGCGACCAACTTTGGCTCAGATCATGATATTCGCAGTTTGTGAGTTTGAGCCCTACGTGAGGCTCTTCTGACAGCTCAGACCCTGGAACCTACTTTGGACTCTGTCTCTGTCTCTCTCTCTGTCCCTCCCCACTCATGCTCTGTCTCACTCTCTTTCAAAAAGAAATAAACATCTAAAAAGTTAAAACTTTTCACATATATAATTGTATTGACTCCTCATACCTAAATGATTATGGTATCATTTTTATAAGTCCATCTGGCTATTTATGTTCTTATTACATAGCTATAAAATGTTGTTCTGTCCAAATTTTAGAAAATGATTTTAGATACTAGACCCATATATATAATGGATGTATTCTGAGCAAGTTCTTTGTGGTTTCATATGTTGTATTTATATTCAAATATTTCCTAACAAAAAATAGAAAATAAACTATAAATAATGTGATCATTTGGCAGTTTCTTACAAAACTCTTACCATACAATCTGGCAATTATACTCCTTGATTTTCACCCAAATGAGTTGAAAGCTTATGCACACACAAACTCCTGGACACAGATGTTTATAGAAGATTTATCTATAATTGCCAAAATTTGAAAACAACCAAGATGTCCTTTAGTAGGTGAATGGGTACACATAATAAATATACAGTAAACTTACAATGGAATATTAGTGCTAAAAAGAATGAGCTATCACACCATGAGAAGACATGGGAGAAACTTAACTGCATATTACTAAGTCAAAGAAGCCAATCTTAAAAGGATACGTATTGTATGACCCCAAACATATAACATTCTAGAAAAGGCATAATTATGGAGACAGTGAAAAGATCAGTGGTTATCCGTGGTTAGGGGGAGAGAAGGATGAACAGGAGGAGCACAGAAAAATTTTAGGACAGTGAAAATGTTCTGTATGATACTATAATGGAAAATATTTGACATTATGCCTTCAAGACCTGCAGAATGTAAAACATCAAGCATGCACTCTAATGTAAACTTTGAATTTTGAATGATAATGATGTNGTCTGTGACTCCCTCTCTCTCTGACCCTCTCCTGCTCACGCTGTCTCTCTCTCTCCTAGAAATAAATAAAACATTTAAAAAAAGTCAAAGTCTATTTAAAATAAAATAGAACATAAAAATAGCATAAAAAAAAGGAATATGGTTTGACCAATGACATCCCAGGACAAATTAAGTATGNGATTCGACATTAATTTTTCAGTCCAAAAGCTGTTTCCATGTAGTAGTAATCAACATTGAGTCTGGAAAAGAAAGCATATATTTTTTCCAAGAAACTATAAATCTTCCATCTGGACAATGTTCTTGTTTTCTAAACAATGTAAAGCAATGGTAAGCAAAAGTCAATGAATTGTACTTTTGGTTGCTATAAGCTGAATTATGTCCCCACTTCTCACAATTCAAATATTGAAGCTCTAACCTCCGAATGTGACTGTATTTGAGGATAGGGCATTAAAGAGGTAATCAAGTCAAATGAGGTTAAAATGGGTCCTAATCCAATCTAACTGCTGTCCTTATACCCAGAGGAGATTTGACACAAAGGGAGATAATAAGGAGTGACATGTACACACAGAAGAAAGCACATGTGAGGGCACAAGGAGAAAGTGGCCACCAGCAACACAAAGAGAGAGGCCTCAGAAGAAATCAAACCTGATGATACCTTGATCTTGGACTTCTAACCTCCAGAAATGTGAGAAAATAAATTGTTATTTTTTTAAGCCACCTAGTCCGTAGTATTTTGTTATGGGAACTCTAGAAAACTAATACAATGGCATTGTAGTTGTCAGGTATGTATGAGTGCATGTAATTATCAGTTACATATAAATTCATGAAAGAGAGGGTTGAGAAACACAGAGTTAAATATCTCAGAAACTCAGGTAGGTATCAGAGCTTGCCTGAGAATAGCACTCATTAAATTTGTTCTCTTAAAAAAAAGTTTAAATATTTATTGAGAGAGAGAGAGAGAGAGAGAGAGCGCATACACAAGTGAGGAAGGAGCAGAGAGAGAGGGAGAGAGATGATCACAAGCAGGTTCCTCCCTGTCAGTGCAGACCCCAATGGGGGACCCAATCTCACAAACTTTGAGGTCATGATTTAAGCCAAAACCAAGAGTCAAAGGTTTAACCACCTGAGCCTCAGAGGCATCTGTAACTTTTCTCATAAAATTAATTCTTTGTCACCTGTTTACTTCAGGATTATAATACTTAGGTTCTATTTGTTATGTGATAGAAACACTCAATGAAAAGAAAATAAAAACAGGGGCGCCTGGGTGGCTCAGTTGGTAAAGCGTCCAGCTTCAGCTCAGGTCATGATCTCATGGTTTGTGGGTTCGAGCCCCACATCAGGCTCTGTGCTGACAGCTCAGAGCCTGGACCCTCCTAAGGGCTCTGTGTCTCTCCCTCTTTCTTTACCTCTCCCTTGCTCATGCTCTGACTCTTTCTCTCTCTCCCTCTGTCTCTCTCTCGAAAATAAAAATTGAAATTAAAAAAAGAAAACAAAAACAATAGTTATTGAGCATTAGATTAATCAACTTTTATGGATGATCTAATGTATTCTAAGAAAACCTAATGAACTAAATGTTATTATCGTCTCCATTTACAATTAAAGACTCTGAAACATAGACAGGATATGGAATGTTATTAAAGCTTTATAACTACTATATGTCAATGTCACGGTATGAGCCAAGGTCTGTTAGACATTAAAGCCTATTTTCTCTTTTTCTTTTCTTTACATTTTTTTGAAGCCTGTTTTCTTAAACACAACACTACACTGCAACATATTTTCCTTTTCTATGGTTTCCAGATTTAACAAATGAAAATACAGAATGTACTATATTTTATCTGACTCTCCTAACTTAACTAGTAAGTTTAATATTAAAATATATTTTATTTGGGCCCAAAAGAAAGAGGGCTTCTTGAAAATCAGATTATATTCGAGTTTGGAAATTGGAAATTAACAGCTCATTTATAATCCTTTCTGGACAAGGAAGGACTGATTAAACTCAAGAAAATTAGTTGAAATAGTAGACAATTCTTGAAAGTTTACTCCATCATTCTGATTTTCCATATTCTCAGCCAGAAGAGATACTACTCTTCCTGTTTTTCCCAGGTTACTAAGTAAAATCTGGAAAGTATGAAGGAATCATGATAAACAACATTTCATTTTGTAATTTGTGACTGTGACTACTGCATTACATAGTGTTCCAGACTTTGAGTCTGGAGTTCTCCTTTGTCCAGCAAGAGAGTGGGTACAGACTTGAATATGAGAGAGGCTAATGTCCAGAAGGAGACAAGAGCCTGGAACAGGGTTTCTGTCCCTGTATTTTTAAACTCTC
>NW_027527451.1:0-1097 GCF_008692635.1 Crocuta crocuta | reverse complement strand
TCCTTTTATTTATTTAACTCTCAAGGTTTTAAATATGTGGTGAACGTGCAGAAGAAAGCAATAAGATAGTGACCATTAATTAGTGTGTGTAAGAAGCAAAGGGTTTGAGGGGCAAATGGTGATAGAAGTTGAAATTAAATCACAATGATAATACTGGCACTAGATGCCAGATGAACATTGTTTCCCTGTGGGCGAAACAGCAAGTCGCTGTTATCTCCAAAGTTTTTTTTCTTTCATAGTTTATTGTCAAGTTGGTTTCCGTTTAACACCCAGTGCACATCCCAACAAGTGCCCTCCTCCATGTCCATCATATCCCTTCCCCTCTCCACCACCCCCATCAGCCCTCAGTTTGTTATCTCTAAAGTTTAAGATTGCTGGAGCATTAGAAGAGGGGGCAAGATGGCAGAGAAGTAAGGAGGTCCTTACTTGCACTCGCACCCATACATTACACGGAAAAAAACTGAAGCCATTGGAAACCTTACAAAACCTGAGAGATTGAGAAAAAGGAGNGACTCCAGGGTCCGAGGCGATCCCCCTCTATCCTCTAGGGGGAGTGAGAGGGGAAAAAGAGACAGTCTGAAACAGATAAACCTCCACTAGGGGGGAAAACCTCCGCTCGGAGAATAGAAAGACCTTACTTGCCAAATAACTGCACGTCAGTTCCCCTCGTGCCAGCTGGTCCCAGGGGGCTGAGCGCACAGACTGCTTCTTTGTGCTGGCTCCTGGCTGGTTGGACTTGAGAGTAGCAACGCGCCTGCCGCCATTGTCCTCCCGGGCGGCTTGGGCCCCTGAAAGAGCCACTCACGCGGACACAGGGCGTCCGCGCTCCTGGCTGCCTGGAACTCTAGAGGGAAAGCAAAGAGCTAAAAACTGGGAAATTTGCCTGTGAGTTTGTGTTTCGGGTGACGAGCCATAAAAGGACCTGGTTTTCCTCACTCCAGCGGGCTCAGCGCACCTGGCAGGCAAGCCCCCGCCCATGCTCGCCAGCGCGGGCCAGAGAAGGACGCAGCAATTCTGACTCCACCCCCAGAGCTCAGCAGAGGGGCTGGAATTGTACCGAGGGGGTTGCCTGGGAAGCTGTGTCTAAGGCAATTTCA
>NW_027527450.1:0-15661 GCF_008692635.1 Crocuta crocuta | reverse complement strand
GAAGACCAGCTGTGGTGATTATATATTTAGAGATGGTGTCTAATCGGCCCCTTGGTCCAAACGCTTTCCCCGCTCACCCTGCCTCCCCCCACTTTGTCTTTCCTAGTGTCCCCTAATATACGTGTCACAGTTGTGTCTCTGTGTCGGTGTCTGCTTCCAGGAAAATCGACACTCTTTCTCCATCAAGTGCACACTTTGGGGTTCCTGTACACGCAGTTAAAAACAGGTAGAGTGTGTAGTATTGGCGGAAGAAGATAGAGCATTCTTTGGGGTTGTGTTGCCTGGGAGGGACCCATCGTTCCATCTGGGGAGCTGGACGCATCCGATAGCAGCTCTGGTGGTGGTGGTTTATTCTGTGGACAGATCCTCATGAGCACATGGCGCCTGCTAGTTTATGGGGTTTGTGCTGAAGAGCAGGGCAGGCATCTGTCTCCAGGAAAGGGTCTACTGTGATGGTGAGGAGTGGATTCAGGAGACCAGGAAGGAGGCCCTGCATGAATCCACCTCTTGTGCCCTTCTCCACCTTACCGGCTGCCCCAAATAGCACCAATCCACGTGGCCTCCAAGGGGGCAAATGGCACAATTTTTGTGGTGAGTCATATGACGTCCCCCAAATCTCCCCCCTGTTGTCTTATTGAGGGGTGGGGAGGGCAGAGGTCAATGGTATGAGATAGGTCCTTTCGACACCACCCAGGAGATTGGGTGTAAGCATACGGCTCCTTCTACACTGGCCAGTCCAGTGCACTTGGCCCCAGGGACCCTGAACCCTGCAGCCCCCTTTTTCTTCTCAGTTTAGGGAAGCAGCCAGCCCTCCAGCAGCTTTTGGGTCATGGCTGGGCCACCAAGGGTGAGTGTCTGGCTGTCCACATGCTGCCAGCATTGCTATAGTGTCAGCATGATCAGCTGCTGTCTGGGGATTCTCATCCATTGTGATCAGGGCCTGGGACAAAACAAGACAGGAGAGAGGGTGAGACAGGAGTTCCCTATTCTCCTGGACAGGGCTGCATGCACAGAGCAGATGTCCTGAAGCTGGGGGAGAGGTGGAGAAAGAGCCAGGCAGGGNACTTTTCAGATAAGTTCTCAACATCAAGATGGTGGTGTTAGAGAATACAGTATAAACAGAATTTCACATATTCTAAACTAGGAATGAATTTTACAAAATTTTTAATGTTCATTTTTTCTGTTTTGAGAGAGTTTGAGCAGGGGAGGGTAGAAAGAGAGGGAGACACAGAATCTGAGGCTGCTCCAGGCTCTGAGCTGTCAGCACAGAGCCTGATGCAAGCCTCAAATTCATGAAAGCAATATCATGACCTGAGCCAAAGTCGCATGCTTAACCGACTAAGCCACCCAGGCACCCCAAAGAAAATTTAAAATAGTGTAAAGGATGTCAATTTTTAACTGAAAGACTGCTCACACATTTCTTGTGTTCGTCTTAGGCATACATCCTAGTCATTCCCTATGTCTATAAATTATGTTGTACTAAACCACAGGTGTAGCTATCATGTGAAAGCATGCAACACTATTATTACTGGATTGACTCTCTTCCATTGGCTGTACCTTATATCTGTATGACCAATTCATGCCATAGCCGGAAGCCCTTATTTCCCTCTCAAGTTGTCAATTTTTTATCTAAGTATTTATTACCTGTTGTTCATCATGTGTAAATTGGTGGTCCAGGNCAGTCTGTGACTCCCTCTCTCTCTGACCCTCCCCTGCTCACGCTGTCTCTCTCTCTCCTAGAAATAAAAATAAAAACATTAAAAAAAAAGAAAAGAAAAGAAAATGCTGCTATAAACATCAGGGTGCATGTATCCATTTGAAATATCATTTTTGTATTATTTGTGTGAATAGCTTGTGGTGAAAATAGCTGGGCCCAAGGTAGTCCTATCGTCACTTTTTTGAGGAATCTCCATAATGTTTCCGAGTGGCTGCACCAGTTTGCATTCCCACCAACAGCGCAAGAGGGTTCATCTTCCCCCACATCCGTGGCAGCACCTGTTGTTTCACCATTCATCGAGCTTAGTCATTCTCACAGATGTGAGGTGTATTCTCATTGTACTTTTTAAAATGTTTATTTACTTTTGAGAGAGAGAGAGAGAGAGAGATCGAATGGGGGAGGGGCAAAGAGAGAGGGAGACACAGAATCTGAAGCAGGGTCCAGGCTCTGTGCTGATGGCACAGGGACCAATGCGGGGCTCGAACTCCCGAACCGTGAGATCATGACCTGAGCGTGACCGATCTGACGCCTAACCGACTGAGCCACCCAGGCGCCCCCTCATTGTACTTTTGAATTGTATTTCCCTGATCATCAGTGTTGTTGAGCATCTTTACATGTGTCTCTTGGCTGTCTGTATGTCTTCTTTGGGAATATGTATATTCATGTCTTCTGTCCATTTTTAATTGGATTTCTCATTTTTTGGGTGTTGTATCACTTTTTTATTTTAGACACTAACCTTTATCAGATGTCATTTGCTAATATTCTGTAGGTAGCATTTTAGTTTTCTTGATTGTTTCCTTGGTGACAGAAGCTTTTTATTTTTATGAAGTCCCATTATTTTTGCTTGTGTTTCCCTTACATCAGGAGACATATCTACAAAGAAGTTTGTACAGTCAATGTCACAGAAGTTACTGCCTGTGTTCTCCTCTGGGGTTTTTATGGTTTCAGGTTTCACACATAGGTCCTTATCCATTTGGAATTTAGTTTTGTGTACGTTGTACGTAAGTGGTCCATTTTTCTTGTTGTTGTTTGCATGTTGCCGTCTAGTTTTCCCAAAACCTTACGGTGAGGAGACTTTTTAAAGTATATTTATTTATTTTTGTAAGAGAGAGACAGCATGCCAAAGAGGGGCAGAGAGAAATGGAGAGAGTGAGAAACCCAACAGGCTTTGCGCTGTCAGCACAGAGCCCAACGTGAGGTTTGAACTCATGAACCCTGAGGTCATGACCTGAGTTGGATCCAAGATTAGATGCTTCAGTACTGAGCCACCTATGCGCCCCAAGACTATCTTTTTCCATTGGATATTCTTTCCTGCTTTGTTGAGGATTATTGACTGTATAGGTGTGAGTTCATTTCTGGGTTTCCATTCTATTAATTTTTTTTTTTTTGGCCAGTACCATACTGTTCTTTTTTTTTTTTTAATTTTTTAAATGTTTTTATTTATTTCTAGGAGAGAGAGAGAGACAGCATGAGCAGGGGAGGGTCAGAGAGAGAGGGAGTCACAGACTCTGAAACAGGCTCCAGGCTCCGAGCTGTCAGCACAGAGCCCGACGCGGGGCTCGAACCCATGAACCGCGAGATCATGACCTGAGCCGAAGTCGGACGCTCGACTGAGCCACCCAGGTGCCCCTGTGACAGTTTTTTTTTAAAATTTTTTTAAATGTTTTAATTATTTCTAGGAGAGAGAGAGAGAGACAGCGTGAGCAGGGGAGGGTCAGAGAGAGAGGGAGTCACAGACTGAAACAGGCTCCAGGCTCTGAGCTGGCAGTCAGCACAGAGCCCGACACGGGGCTCGAACCCACGAACCGCGAGATCATGACCTAAGCGAAAGTCGGACGCTTAACCGACTAAGCCACCCAGGCGCCCCAGTACGATACTGTTCTGATCACTACAGCTTTGTAATATAACTGAACGTCTGGAATTGTGATGTCTCCAGCTTTGGTTTTCTTTTTCAAGTTTCTTTTGGCTGTTTTGGGTCTTTTGTGGTTTCATACAAAAGTTAGAATTATTTGTTCTAGTTCTGTGACAAATGTTTTGTTAGTTTGATAGGGATTTCATTAAATGTGTAGCCTGTTTTGGGTAGTATACACATTTTAACAGTATTTGTTCTTCCCATCCATGAACATGGGATGTATTTCCGTTTCTTTTGTCCTCCTCCATTTCCTTCATCGGTGTAGCCTTTAGAGTACAGGTCTTTCACCTCTGTGGTTAGGTTTATCCCTAGTATCTTATGGTATTGGGTGCGCTTGTCAATGGGATTGATTCCTTAATTTATCTTTCTGTTAATTCATGATTGGTCTGTAGAAATGCAGCAGATTTCTGTACATTGATTTCTGTATATGGTCATTTGCTGAGTTCGTATATCCATTCAACAATTTTTAAGGGAGTCGTACAAGTTTTTTGTATACAGCATCATGTCACTTACAAATAGCAAAAGTTCTTCATCTTCCTCGCCGATTTGGATGCCTTTTGTTTCCTTTTGTTGCTAGATTGCTGTGGCTAGGACTTCCACTACCATGTAAAATAACAGTGGTGAGAGGGGTCATCCTGTCTTTCCTGACGTTAGAGGAAAAGCTTTCAAGTTTTTCCCGCTGAGGATGAGATTAGCTGTGGGTTTTTCATAGATGACCTTTATTACGTGCAGATGTGGTGAGTCTCCATCTACTTTGCTGAGGGGTTTTCTCATGAAGGGATGTGACATTTTGTCAAATGCTTTTTCTGCATCTGTTGAAAGCATCCTACTGTTGTTCTTCTTTCTTCTATTACTGTGATGCATCATGTTGATTGATCTGTCAATGTGGAACCACCCTTGCAGCCCAGGAGTAGATCCCACTTGATTATGGTGAATGAATCTATTAATGTTTGTTGAATTCAATTTGAAGGTATTTTAATGAGAATTTCTGACACATGCTCACCAGGGTATTGGCCTGCAGTTTTATTTTTAAAAATTTTAAACATATTTTTAATGTTTATTTATTTACTTAGAACATAAAAGTGAGAGGAGGGCAGAGAGACAGGGAGGGAGAGCATCCTGAACTTGCTCCACACTATCAGCCCAGAATCCAGTGTGGGGCTAGGACCCACGAACCACAATATAATCACCTAATCCATAATTAACAGTAGGACACTCAATTGACTGAGCCCCCCAGGCACCCCTGTAGTTTTCGTTTTTAGTGGATTCTATCTGGTTTTGTTATCAGGGTAATGCTGACCTCATAGAATGAATTTGGAAGTTTTCCTTCTTCTTTATTTTTTGGGATCATTTGAGAAGAATAGGTATTACCTCTTCCTTAATTGTTTGGTAGATTTCATCAGTGAAGCCATCTGGCCCTGAACTCTTGTGTTGGGGGAGATGATTTTTGTATTACTGATTCAATTTCTTTCTGATTTCAGATTTTCTATACCTTCCTGTTTCAGTTTTGGTAGTTCATGAGTTTCTAGGAATCCATCCATTTCTCTCAGAGTGTCCAATATGTTTGCATATAGTTTTTCATAATGTTATCTTCTACCTGTATTTCTGTGGTGGTGTTATTTCTTCTCTCTTAGTTGTGATTTTATTTGAGTTATTTCTCTCTTCTTTGTGATAAGTCTGGCTAGGAGGTTTTCAAGTTTTTCAATGTTTTCAAAGAAACATCCCCTAGTTTCATTGATTTGCTCTAGTGCTTTTTTTTTAAGTTTCTATATCACTTATTTCTGCTTTAAACCGCATTATTTCCTTCCTTCTGCTGTCCTCAGGCTTGGAGAGTTCTTTTTCTCATTCCTTTAGTTGTAAGTTTGGATTGTTTGAGATCTTTCTTGCTTTTTAAGGGAGGCTTGTATTGCTATATACTTTGTCTTAGGACTGCTTTTGCCCCGTTCCAAAGTTTTGTGCCAGTGTGTTTTCATTTTCATTTGTTTCAGGGTATTTTCTCATTGATCTGTTAGTTGACTCATTCATTTAGTTGTATGTTGTTCAACCTCCACTGATTTGTGGTCATTCCTTTGCGGGAGTGTGTGTGTGTGTGTGTGTGTGTGTGTGTGTAGTGTGTGTGTAGTTGACTTCAAGTTTCCTAGCTTTGTGGAAAAGATGCTTTGTCTGATCTCATCTTTATGTACTTCTTGAGGCCTGACTTTTGACCTACTGTGTGATCCATTCTTGAGAATGTCCCATGTGCACTTGAAAAGAATGTGCATTCTGCTATTTTAGTATGGAGTGTTCTGAATATATCTGTTAAGTCCCTCTGGTCCAGTGTGTCATTCAAAGGCATTGTTCCCTTGTTTTCTGTTTAGAGCATCTGTCCATCAATTAGTGTAGGATTTTAAACTCCTCTACTCTCGTTATATTATTATAAATGAATTCCTTTATGTTTGTTGTTAATTGTTTTATATATTTGGTCCTTGCATATTGGGTACATAAAAGTTTACATTTGTTTGATCTTAATGTTTGATTGTCCCCTTTATTATGAGATAGTGTCTGTCTTCATCTCTTGTTACAGTTTTAATTTTTTAATTTAAGTTTTAGTTGACATACAGTACATTATCAGTTTCAGGAGTAGAATTCAGTGATTCATCACTTATATAAACCACCCAGCGCTCATCATAACAAGTGCCCTCCTTAATATCCATCCTGCATCTAGCCCATCCCCCACCCATCTCCTTCCATCCACCCTCAATTTGTTCTCTATCATTGAGAGTCTCTTGTTTGTTTCCCATTCTTCTGTTTTCCCTCCCCCTTACCATATTTTCATCTTTGTTGCTTCTTAAATTCTACATGAGTGAAATCATGTATTTGTCTTTCTCTGATTGGCGTATTTTGCTTAGGCTAATACATTCTAGCTGCATCCCCATCATTGCAAATGGCAAGATTTCATTCGTGTTGATGGTTGAGTAATATTCCATTGTACATATATTTGTGTGTGTGTGTGTGTGTGTGTGTGAACATAAGCCACAACTTCTCTATACCTTCATCAGTTGATGGATATTTGGGCTCTCTCCATAGTTTGGCTCTTGTTGGTAATGCTGCTACATACATTGGGAGCATGCAATTTCACTATTAGGTATTTACACGCAGGGTACAAAAGTATAGCCTTGGTTTTAAAGTCTGCTTGGTCTGATATAAGTATTGCTAGTGGCTTTTGTTTGACATTATTGGCATGATAAATGTTTCTTTATTCCCTCACTTTAAATCTGCATGTGACTTTAGGCCCAAAATAAGGCTTTGTGGGAAGGATCTAGATAGGTCTTGTTTTTTGTTTTTTTGTTATTGCTGTTGTTGTTTTGTTTTTTGTCCATTCTGACACCCTATTTGATGTCTTTTGATGGGAACATTTAGTCCATTTACATTCAGTGTAATTATTGATAGATATATAGTTAGCACCAATTTATTAGTTGTTTTCCATTGTTTCTTGAAGTTTTCTCTGATCCCTTCCTTTCCACTCAGAGTCCCACTTAAATACTTTTTTCTTATGAATGTTATTACATTTGTTTATTTATTTTTAATATTTCTTTTTTTTTCTAATTTAAGCCCAAGTTAGTTACCTGATAGTGGAATACATTTCCAGGAGTAGAATTTAATGATCCATCAATTACATAAAATACCCAGTACTTGTCCCAAGTGCCCTCCCTAATGCTCATCACCCATTTAGCCCATCCCCCTAGTCAGTAACCCTCCAGGAAACCTCAGTTTATTTTCTGTTTTGAGAATCTCTTATAGTTTAACTCCCTCTCTGTTTGTATCTTATTTTTGCTTCCCTTCTACTATGTTCATCTGTTTTATTTCTTAAATTCCACATATGAGAAAAATCATATGTGTGTCTTTGACATATTTTACTTAACATAATACAGTCTAGTTCCATCCACGTTGTTGCAAATAGCAAGATTTCATTCTTGCTGACTGCTGAGTAATGTTCCATTGTATACATACACCACATCTACTTTTTCCATTCATTAGTCACTGATCATTGGGTTCTTTGCATAATTTAGCTATTGCTGATAATGCTGCTATAAAACGGAGTGCATGTGCCCCTTTGGCTCAGCATTTGTGTATCCCTTGGATAAATACTTAGTGGTGCAATTGCTCTGTCATACTGTAGTTCTATTTTATGTTTTCTGACGAATCTCCATGCTATTTTCGAGAGTGGTTATACCGGTTTGCAATCCCCCCAGCATTGCAGAAGGGTTCCCTCTCTCCACATCTTTGCCAACATGTGTCGTTTCCTGAGTTGTTAATTTTAGCCATTCTAAGAGGTGTGAGGGGATATCTCCTTGTGGTTCTGATTAGTATTTCAGTGATGATGAGTGAGGTTGAGTATCTTTTCATGTCTCAGCAATCTGGATGTCCTCTTTGTTAAAGTGTCTATGCATGTCTTTTACCCATTTCTTCACTGGATTATTTGGCTTTTGAGTGTTGAGTTTAGTAAGTTCTTTATAGGTTTTGTATACTAACCCTTTCTATGATATGTCACTTGCAAATATCTTCTCCCATTCCATCAGATGTCTCTTAGTTTTACTGATTGTGTCCTCTGCTGTGCAGAAGCTTTTTATCTTGATGAGGTTCCAATGTTCATCCTTGTTTTTGTTTCCCTTGCTTCTGGAGACATGTCAAGTATGAAGCTGCCATGGCCGGGATAAAAGAGGTTGTCGACTCTATTCTTCTCTAGGATTTTGATGGTTTCCTGTCTTACATTTAAATCTTTCATCCAATTTGAGTTTATTTTTGTGTATGGTGTAAGAATGTGGTTCAGGTTCATTCCTCTCGCTGTCCAGTTTTCCCAGTACCATTTGCTGAAGAGACTCTTTTCTCCATTGGATATTCTTTCCTGCTTTGTCAAAGATTAGTTGGCCATATGTTAGAGGGCCCATTTCTTGGTTCCCCATTCCATTCCATTGATCGATGTGTCTGTTTTTGTGCCCATATCATACTGTGTTGATGATTACAGCCTTGCAACACACCATAGAGTCCAGAATTGTGTTGTCTCCAGCTTTGTTTTTCATTTTCAGCATTACTATGGCTATTCAGGGCCTTTTCGATCCATACAAATTTTAGGCTTGTTTGCTCTAGCTCTGTGAAGAATTCTGGTGTCATTTTGATAGGGATTGCATTAAATGTGTGGATTGCTTTGGGTGGTATTGACATTTTAACAATATTTGTTCTTCTAATCCATGAGCATGGAATGTTTTCCCCATTTCTTTGTGCCTTCTTCAATTTCTTTGATAGATTTCCTCTTGTTTTCAGTGTATTGATCTTTTACCTCTTTGGTTAGGTTTATCCCTAGGCATTTTATGGTACTCATTGCAATTTTAAATGAGATCAATTCCTTGATTTCTCTTTCTGCTGCTTCATTACTGACGTCTAGAAATGCAATCAACTGCTGTATATGTAGTTTATATCCTGAGCCTTCCCTGAATTCCTGGATCAGTCCTAGCGGTTTTTTGGTGAAGTCTTTTGGATTCTCCACAGAGCATATCGTGTGTGCGAAGAGTTAAAGTTTGGCTTCCTCCTTGCAGTTTTGGACGCCTTGTATTTCTTTTTGTTGTCTGATTGCTGAGGCTACAGCTTCCAACAGTATGTTGAATAATAGTGGTGAGAGTGGACATCCTGGTCATGTTCCTGACCTTAGAGAGAAAGCTCTGTTTTTCCCCATTGAAGATGGTATTAACTAAGGGACTTTCATATATGGATGTTACAATGTTGAGGCAAGATCCTTGTATCCCTCCTTTCTTGAGGGTGAGTGTTTTTTTTTTAAATTTTTAAATATTTATTCATTTTTGAGAGAGAGAGTGCAAGTGGGGGACGGGCAGAGAGACAGGGAGACACAGAATCCAAAGCAAGCTCCAGTCTCTGAGCTGTCAGCACAGAGCCCAATGCGCGGTTCGAACCCACCAGCGGTGAGATCATGATCTGAGCCGAAGTAAGATGCTCAACCAACTGACCCACCCAGGCGCCTCTGTTTTTTTCTTTTTAATCAAGAAATGATACTGTATTTTGTCAAATGCTTTTTATGCATCTCTTTAGAGAATCATAGTTCTTATTCTTTCTTTTATTAATGTGATGTATCACATCAACTGATTTGCAGATATTGAATCAGCACTGCATCCCAGGAATAAACCCCACTTCATTTTGGTGACATTCTTTTTATGTATTGTTGGATCTGGTTTGCTAATTTTTGTTGAGAATTTTTGCATCCAGGTTTATCAGGGAAATTGGTCTGTGGCTCTCCATTTTAGTGGGGTTATTTTCCAGTTTGGACCCAAGGCAATGGTGGCCTCGTAGGATGCATTTGGAAGTGTTCCTTCCATTTCTCTGGCCATGATCTTATCTTGTTCTTTCATTTGGGATACATTCCTCTGTCTTGGCATTTTGTCTGAGTATCTGCCTTCTGTGTGTGACAAAAGGTCATTATGTTGCCTGCCTGTGAAATTAATGGCTTTATGAAGAAGAGGTCATCTAGTATCCAGGGCCTGACACTTCAAGGAGTGTCTCTGGGGTGTGTTGCACGCACTGTTTTGTGTTCTGGCTGCACTATCCTTCAGGAAAGTTATCTGCAGAGGATGCCCTTGCTTGATATGGACAGTGGGTCCTTGGCCAGAATGTGGTGAGTTTTAACTAGGTGTGCTCCAATCGGCTTGTTAAATGAGACTTGAAACAACTGCCACTAGAATTGAACCCCTGCAGAACTGTCTGGTCAAGAGAGGTGGTGTGGTCAGGGGCTTCTGCTGGTCTTCTGGGGAAGGGGCCCGCTCCATTGGGATTGAGCCAAGCTCAACTTAGAAAGGCAGTCTCACCAGAGCGCAGGGGGGTACAAAGCAGCCAGTGTGGGAATTGCATTGTTTCCAGCAGGTGGCTCTGTGTTTATCCTGGGGGGCAGAGGAGGGAAATGGCACCACCCAGCTCCTTTGTCCCTATAGAAGCATCTGTGTTAACCCTTCCTCTCAGGGATGCGCTCCAAGAAGAGTGTATAATCTCCCCACTGTGTGCACCAGGTGTTGTACAGATCACTGTTTCTTTGCCATCTGCCTGCAAGTAGTTTGCCTGCCTTCTCTCCAGGAGCAGGGCAGTGCCCTCAGGGCTGTATCCCCGCCGAGCTTGCTAGGCTTTAAAACTCCACATTCTTGGGGTGCCCACGTGGCTTGGCTAAGTGTCTGACGCTTGATACTGGCTCAGATCATAACCTCGTTGTCATGGGATTCTCTCTCTCCCTCCCTCACTGCCCCTCCCTTGCATGTGCTCTCTTTCAGTCTCTCTCAAAATACAAAAACTTAAAAAAGATAAAAAGTTAAAACTTAATAAAATAGTGGCATGAAATATCTTATTTAGGCAAGACTGCCTCCTTGAGGGGAATTTTACCAGTAAAATTTCTAGCATTTACTAGGAAATTCTTTGCTGACTGGTTAAAGGTTACATTCCTGTAGGAATGAAACTAGGTTTGGTGACATGGGGCCTTAACATAAGTAACTCCATGATGAGCCTGTTATTTTTCTTATTTCCAAATCCTAATTTTTACACATCCATTTTTTATTAAAAATGTAGCCCTAAATAACATTTTATCCATCTACTGCCGGCCTGATTTTCATATCCTGTGAAACTATCACCATCTACTAATCATAGATGAAGATCAACTCTGTGGCTCTAAGATCTCTATGGGTCTAAGTTACTTTGATCTAAGTTACTAAGATCTTTTGAGTCTAAGTTACTGCTGGCCATTTGAAATCTTTGACCTCGGGATCCCCAGCCAGGCTGCTGAGCCCTCACTCAGGCACAGAATCACCCTTTCCAAGTCACCTCTTCCTAGAAGATTGTCTTGCCCTCTTGTTCTTCTGGATCTTAGCCTTTGGCAGTCATGCGCTGCAGTGGACATCCACTCATGCAACCTGTCAACCCGGCCCAAATAACGTTGCTTGCCTGTGACTGTTGCTTCATGGTCACATCTTTTTCCTTCCGAAAACCCTTGAAATCACTATCATTCTTCTAATCTTCAAATATCTTTTTGAATTGGAAATGTTTGATTCTCTTGTATTTCTGCAGAAAATGTGTATGAAAATATTAAAGCAAGGATTCTGTAGAATAAGTGAGCCAGTCACAGTGATCCATCTGGCTGTTTGTACATTTTTAAAAAAATGTTCAGGCATGATGTGAGGTTCATCCTGTAAAATCTGAGTGTTGTTCATTATCTAGGATACCCACCTTTATGGAAATCCATTCAATGACATGCTCATTTAAGATCAGAAAACCACTTAACCATGTAATATATTATACACATGTGTTATTATCTTAAAATATGTTTAAGGAAAAAANCGGGGCTCGAACCCACGAACCGCGAGATCATGACCTAAGCGAAAGTCGGACGCTTCACCGACTAAGCCACCCAGGCGCCCCTAGTAATAATCTTTCCATTCATAATGGGTTTCTAGTTACCAAAAAAATTGGAAAGATAGTACTGAGTCTCCACATATGTCTGACTGTTTTCTGGTTATTGATATCAGTTGGTACATTATCCCAATCAGTATCCAGAAGAGACATGGTATTATTAACTGAAGTTTATATTTTGGGGTTTTTTTTTTAAGATTTCTTTTTTAATGTTTTATTTATTTCTAGGAGAGAGAGAGACAACGTGAGCAGGGGAGGGTCAGAGAGAGAGGGAGTCACAGACTGAAACAGGCTCCAGGCTCTGAGCTGGCAGTCAGCACAGAGCCCAACGCGGGGCTCGAACCCACGCACCGCGAGATCATGACCTAAGCGAAAGTCGGACGCTTAACCGACTGAGCCACCCAGGCGCCCCCTAAAGTTTATATTTTGACTCTGATATCTTAGGTTTTCACCTCTTCTATTTCAGACTCCTCCCAGCTGGCACATTATCATCAGTCATCCTGTCTCCGTGGACTCTACTTGGCCATGATGATTTTTAGATTTTCCATATTTTTCATGACCTGCAAAGTTTTGAGAGGTACTTTTATAGAATGATCCTTGATTGGGATATGACTAATGTTTTCAAATGACTAGACCGGGGTTATGTGTTTTGGAGCAGAAGGTCCAGAGGAAAAATGCCACCCATAATTATCATTTCACATAAAAGGTGTGTACTCTGAAGAATGGGGTCTTTTGTGGTTCCATACAAATATAAGGATGATTCTATTTGTGTGGAAAATGCAGCTGGTATGTTGATGGAGATTACATTAATTTTATCAATTGCTTTGGGTAGTATAGACATTTTCACAATATTTGTACTTCCAATCCATGAGCATGGAATATCCTTCCATTTCTGTGTCATCTTGAATTTCTTTTGTGAGTGTCTTAAAGTTTAAAGAGTATATGTTGCTAAGCACTTTGGTTAGATTTATTCACAGGTATCTTACTATTTGGTGTGCAATTATATATGGGACTCTTGTTAATTTCTCTTTCTATTGTTTCATTATTGTTGTCTAGAAATACAACATTATTCTGTACAATGATTTTGTATCCTGTGACATTGCTGAATTCACTTATCAGTTCTAGCAGTTACTGGGTGGAATCTTTAGGATTTCCTACGTATAGTGCATGTAATCTGCAAAGTACAAAAGTTTTACTGTTTCCTGATTTGGATTCCTTTGATTTACTTATTTTTTGTCTGATTGCTGTGGTTTGGACATCCAGCACTATGTTTAATAGAAGTGGTGAGAGTAAACATCCTAATCTTGCTCCTGACCTTAGAGGAAAAGCTCTCAGAATTCCCCCATTAAGGATGATGTTAACTGTGGGGTTTTCATAGATGACCGTTTTTTGTTGTGTATGTTCCCTCTAAACCTACATTTTTGGTTTTTTTTTTTTTATCATGAATGAATGTTTTTCTTTATCAATTTTTTTCTGTCCGCATTGAAATGGTCATATGGTTCTTGTAATGTTTATTCATTTTTGAGAGAGACAGAGTGTGAGCAAGGGAGGGGCAGAGAGAGAGGAAGACACAGAATTTAAAGCAGGCTCTTGGCTCTGAGCTGTCAGCACAGAGCCTGACGCGGGGCTTGAACTCACGAACCACGAGGTTATGACCTGAGCTGATGTCGGATGCTTAATTTATTTAACGTTTATTTATTTTTGAGACAGAGAGAGACAGAGTATGAGCTGGGGCCTTCCCAGAGAGAAGAGAGCAGAGAGAGAGGGAAATACAGAATCTGAAACAGGCTCCAGACTGAGCTGTCAGCACAGAGACTGATATGGGGCTCAAACCCATGGACCGCGAGATCGTGACCTGAGCCAAAGTATTAAAGTCTTTTTTTTTTTTTAAATATTTTATTTATTTCTAGGGGAGAGAGAGAGAGAGAGACAGCGACAGTGTGAGCAGGGGAGGGTCAGAGAGAGAGAGGGAGTCANAGGGAGTCACAGACTGACACAGGCTCCAGGCTCTGAGCTGGCAGTCAGCACAGAGCCCGACGCGGGGCCCGAACCCACGAACCGCGAGATCATGACCTAAGCGAAAGTCGGACGCTTAACCGACTAAGCCACCCAGGCGCCCCAAAAGTATTAAAGTCTTATTATGAATTAATTTATGTTATTAAGTTGTCTGTACTTAGGTGCTCCTATGTTGGGTTCCTATGTATTTACAGCTGTGGTATCTCCTTGTGGGATTGGACCCGTTAGTGTTCTATAGTGTCCTTCCTTGTCTCTTGTTATGTTTTGTTTTAAAGTCTTTTTTGTCTGATACAAGTATTGCTACTCTGGCATTCTTTTGACATCATTTGCAGGNATTTGCAGGATGTTTCTCCACCCTCTCACTTTCATTCTGTAGGTGACTTCAGGTCCAAAGTGGGTCACTTGTAGGCAGCATGTGAATCTGTTTGGTTTGTTCATCCCTTCTTACACCCTCTGTCTCTGGATTGGAGCATTCGTTCCATTTACTTTCAAGGTAATTATTGATATGTATGTATGTATTGCCATTTTATTACCTGTTGTGGTTTCTAATGATTATCTCTAATCCTTTCTTGCCCTTCTTTCATGTTTTGCTGATTTTCATTAGTGATACATTTTGATTTCTTTCCCTTTATTCTTTACCTATTTATGACTGGTTTTTAGTATATGGTTACCATTAGGTTCGTATATAACCTCTTCTTTAGCGTTTTGTATTGCATTGATAGTTATTTACTTTTGAACCCATTATTTTCTCCTCCCTACATTTTTAATAAGTGTCATTATATTTTATATCCATTTTTTTGTGAGTTCCTTGATGGATTTTTTGCAGAAATATTCATTTTGACTTGACGTGTGTCTTCTACCTCTATACTGCCACTTTCAGTCTCTCCTTTCCACTCAGAGATCCGTCTCCATATTTCTTGCAGCAATGGTTTAGTGGTACAAACTCTAATTTTTTGTTTGGGAAACTATGTGTCTCCTTTTATTCTGAATGATAGCCTTGCTGTATAGAGTAATTTTGGCTGCTGATTTTTCCATTCAGCACGTTGAATATGTCATGTCACTCACTTCTAGGTTGCCAAGTTTCTGTTGAGAAATCTGTAGCTGGCCTTATGCGTCTTCCCTTGTAAGTTAAGGACTTCTTTTGCCTTTCTGCTTTTAAGAGGTTTTCTTCATTTCCACTGTAATTTTCAAATTTGCTTATAATATGTCTGAGTGTTGACTTGATTTTGATGGGAGTTTTCTAATCTCCTGGATCTGGATGATTGTTTCCCTCTGTCAGTTAGGGAAGTTTTCAGCTATTATTTCCTCAAATAACTTTTCTTCCCCCTTTTCTCTTTCTTCTGGGACTCCTATAATACAAATGTTACTATGTTTGCTGTAATCACTGAGTTGCCTTAGTTTCATCTCGTGTTGCAGAATTCTGTTCTCTCTGTTTGGTTCACTGTGATTAATTTCCATTGCTCAGTCTTTGAGGTCACTAGTTTGTTCCTTTGCTTCTTCCATCCCTCTGTTCATTCCAGCAAGCGTGTTTCTCCTTCATTGTGTTCTTAATCTCTGCTGTGTTATTCCTTATCTCCATGTCA